>NC_080710.1:12913279-13223279 GCF_019097595.1 Hemibagrus wyckioides
TTTCTCCCCCAAGAAATGACTCTCTCTCTCAAAGCCCCTCAATAAAGGCAACATGGGTTAAGTTTACTATCAATCTGTACTTTATGTCAATTTCTTTGACTTCCTAAACCAAGCAAAAACAAGTTTTTTTTGTTCAGTTACTTGTAGATAAATACACAAAAACAATCGGAGAATATTTAATCCATTCTTCTGCAAAAAAAATAAAAAATCTCATGATAGCTTTAATTTCAAAGGGAACAGCTTCAGATATCAAACACAGTCAACTTTCTACATAATTTACACTTTTAATCCGTAATCCACAATCCAGGAGTATTTTCACACATTTGTCTTATATTAAAAACCAAATGTTTCATTGTGTTTCCCATGAGCTGCACAATTTCCTCACTAACTTTTGGAGCCATTCGTTGTCTTATGTCTCAGGCTATTCATCTTAAATCTTAATTGTTGTGTTTGTTTGTATTTTCAATTAGCAGATTAACAAAACTCTATGAATTTTTTTTTCTAGGTTTGCGAATTAATATGCCGTTGTTAATTTTACTTTTTGGTACAAATTGCTGTATTCCCAACCGCGTCATTGATTCAGTTTCTGAAGAAATGTTGGAATCATATTCGCCGAGTCGATTCATTTAAGATGATCATGATTTCTCTCAAAATAGAGCAATTTCCCTCAGACCTGAAAACGGGAATAGGATTAAATGAATTAAAAATACACCATAATTAAATATATATATAAGCATATAATGCGTGTTTTTATTGATGCCATGCGAAAATATTTAATAGTAAATAGTTGGAAGTCTGTAACGAATAATATCCAAAAAGGTTTGCTCTGGTCACCTATAGCTTAGTTGTTGAATAGACTTGCATGGAAAAATTCTCATTGCTCATTCGCGTATAGTTTCATAATGTTTTTTAACTACCATGAGAATGTTTCCCGTATATTTTCTGCTATTGTAGATTTTCATGAGCCTTTCACTCGTTTCTGAGAGTTTATTTAGCTTTTTTGTGTTTGCTCGAAGTTACAGAAAGTGTAACGATCAACTGATCAGTGTGTGAAGGAAACGTTTAAAATATGTGAGCATACTGTGAGGTCGCAGCGCCCCCCCGAGGCCACAAACCGATATTGTACTCAAAATGTTTAATATGTCGGTGTCTAAATTGTAGTAGATGGAAACTCGCTAAATAAAAGTGGAGAAAAAATATATAAAAATCCTACAATCCTCACACATTTAAATGGAGTTGATATAGGGCAACGCGACATGCTAGGTTTCCAATACACATTGCGTCAAACAGAAAACGTCTGAAGTAAAAGAAATAAGCAGAAAACTACCCACATTAAATGTTACTGTTCATTTATAATTTCCTTAAATCTTTATTACAAAATTATATTACTTTTCGAAGGGGTATTATGTTGGCAAAATGACTAATTTTAACATATTATTTGGTTTGCTTGCGTTAGCCTGCTGACAAAATTGCGCTAGCTAACTTTAATTTAATGTGGAAATATAGCTGAAGTTGTGATAAATACGACGATGTGGCTTTTTGTAATTAAAGCAGATTTATAAAATACATTTCTACATAATTAGACTATCTAATTTAGGGCTGTGTATAACTATTATTTCTAACTAAAAGTGACCTCGTGCTACTTTGTTTCTAGCTTAAAAGAATGGATTATCTTCAGCAGAAGATAATCTTCAGTCCTGGTCTATAACACAACAATGTAGTCATTTCTTTTTTCCCACAAGTTGTGTTTAAAGACTTTAAATACATAATGGGTCAATAATACAAACATAATCTCTTAAATATGGTGGCTTAATCCATATTACACCCAGTGCTGGGGTAAAAAATGTTATTTTTAGCCAAGGTATTGTTGGAGTGTATAGCATTTAACACCAATCTATTACATGTGGTGTTCTCTCTAAGAAAATGTAACGTCGTATCATAATTTTAAATATTTATAAAATAGCATCCACTACCAGTTAATGTACAATTGCTCAGTCGTGTAACATCACAGTCTCAAATCACTCCTGTGAAAAACTCCAGAGTGTGTGGAACAATAAATCTCCCAGTATTTCAGCTGCCCTGTAACATCATTGAAAAAGAAAAAAAGCGTACAACGAGTGGAGAAATTGTCATTACTGTTAGATAAGCCGAGCTGGATGGTTTTTAAGACTTGTTGATTTACATTTTCAGTAAATCTGAATGACTTGTGGTGGCCTTTTCTCCTTCGGTACTGAGTTTCAACGGAAAAAAAAAGTCAGACTATCACTAAACATCTACATCAAGATGCTGCTAAAACTTTCAGCCTTTAGACAGTACACACTGTGATGTACAGATAGGTGACAAATTAAAGGAAAAGACAATACAAAGTACAGTGGTGGGGCAACACTTAATTGCAGAAGATGTGACTTCTGGATTTATAGGTTCTTCATGTCTCTGGCACAGAATTGGAGGGAAAAACATAATTCAGCCAAAAGATTTTCACTGCACACATATGTATACTCATCAACCTTTATACCATCAACATTAAGTACACCTCAAAGGACCTCACAATTTGAACAATTTTCATAATATAATTATCAAACATATTGACATTAAATAACTAACAATTCAAGTTTCACGTTGAATCCAATTCCTCCATATTAGAGCTGAGGTATTTTAAGGGCAATTTTGTGGAAACATTCGACAAAAGCAGTCGGAAATGGCCACAAGCGAGCCCCTGGGACCCTGTTCCACTTTAATGTGTGGAAACATAATACTTTATGCTTAGTTTTAGTGCAGTTGGTGAACATTTTTAAAGCTTCAAACATTTGTATAAGATTACCCACAGTCCTGACTTGACAAACGGAAAAGCAGAAAAGATTCAAAAGGTGGTTGTAGTTGTGTAGCTATGCAGAAAAACTAGCAGAGAGCAATATTTCCAGGGAGTCCTTTCTTTTATCCCCATAATAGGATAAGCACGAGTGCAATCTATCACCTGGAATTTCTTCACACAACTCCAGACAGGATTTATCTAGCCAGTATTCACAATTCCAGGCCTTTAGAATGGCTGTTCAACATAGTGATTCTCTCTGGGACTGCTCACACAATATAACATTCTTATTACATCTTATTACATTAGATAATTGTTGAAGACTCAGAGCCAAAAAATCGTGGGAAATAACACTTCTATAGAAAACACACTATTGAAGAAAATTTGAGTGATTAGACATTACGTAAAATATCTGCATCCTGCTACTTACAGTTGTGCATGAAACAATTGCGCAACCTGTTTACAAGCATGGTACAATTCTTGACTTTTGTTTGGTCATCGGCTGGTTGTGGCTGCCCTTCTCAACCACCTTGCCATTTTGAAAGACTGCAGTGATGTCAGCATTCTGGACATTATTTTCAGCTACTTTAAAAAAAAAAATCTAATAAATAATGTATATGTACATATAACATTTATTAAAATTAAAGAATGTGTTTTTGAAAAATAAATTATATGCAAAACTAACATAAGACGTAATAAAAGTAGAATTATAAGCCCACTCACATCAAGCAAAATGAATCTGCTTTTTTAGTGTCGTTAGGGCCACCTAGTGGTTCATATATAGTATATCTGATTAATATTTAATATACAGAATGTAGATGTCTATAATTTAAGAGGACCAATCTTAAAATTAATATACTGATATACACTCACTGAGCACTTTATTAGGAACACCTCTACACCTACATGTTCATGCAATTATCAAATCAGCCAATCGTGTGACAGCAGTGTAATGCATAAAATCCTGCAGCTACAGGCCAGTACATTCAGGTAATGTACACATCAGCCATCAGAATGTGGTCAAAATGTGATCTTGAAATGTTATGTTGTATGATTGTTGGTGCAAGATGGGGTTTGAGTATTTCTATAAGTGATGAGCTACTGGGATTTTCAGTCACATGTCATGTCTCAAGTTTACATTCACTTGTTCATGTTCATATAAACTTATCAAATGTATAAATCTTTGAAATAATATTCATCCTTAGTAACAGTAATCTATAA
Source organism: Hemibagrus wyckioides (assembly GCF_019097595.1). NCBI lineage: Eukaryota > Metazoa > Chordata > Actinopteri > Siluriformes > Bagridae > Hemibagrus > Hemibagrus wyckioides. The sequence continues at coordinate 12,917,310 of NC_080710.1, forward strand.
TTATCAAAGATGCATAGAAACAAATCAGTGTTTAAGGGTGACAGAACAAATGTTATATGGGACCCAAAGCCATAAGGTATTTTTAAAAAAAAAATGTGTATAATTATTATTTTTAGCTCTGCGTAAAACTTGGATAATTAAAAAAAAATCCCTGTCATATTTGTCAGGGACAATTCAGCACCAGAGAACGTGTGGAAACCATTTTGTTCATGGTCACTTCATTCTGGGCTCACTTTGGTTAACCTCCCATAGGCCCATGATTTCAACGAATGAATGTGAGCTCATTTAATGATGTTCCTCTTGGTTTACAACCTGTACCCCTTTCTCTCTCTCTCTCTCTCTCTCTCTCTCCTGTTCCATACCACAGGGTTAAATTCCATCAACGTAAAGTACAGATATCCTCTCCCACCTTCAGCCCTGGAACAGGAAAGAAGAGACAAAATTATCACTATGTTAGATTTAACAAATGTCTACAACATACATGCTTGGACAAAAATGTTGGTACCCTTCCATTAAAGAAAGAAATCCAGTGATCCACAATGATCACTGAAATAACTTGAAACTGACAAAAGTAATAATACATATAATGTACTGAACATTGACTAATGAAAATCAGACATTGCTTTTGAATTGTGATTCAACAGAAGCATTTAAAAAATATAAACTAATGAAACTGGCCTGGATAAAAATGATGGTACCCTTAACTTAATATTTATTTAACCTTTTGAGGCAGTCACTGCAATCAAGTGTTGACAGGTATTTTGGCCCACTCCTCATGAGCAAACTGCTCTAGCTGTCTCAGGTTTGAAGAGTGCCCTTTCCACAGATGTTCAATAGGATTTAGATCAGGGCTCATAGAAGGCCACTTCACACTTCAGTCCAATTGTCAATTTTCAGTCATTTTTACGTATTATTATTTTTGTCAATTTCAAGTTATTTCAATGACCATACCAACAATTTTGTCCATGTGTGTATTTTAAAGAATATCTTGTCATGCCATATTAGGTCGTCTATGCCCCTTCTGTGTTCCAGGACTTTATTAACAAGGTACTGGGAAAGTCTGGACCCAATTATCATTTTATTATCTGAAGCTTGAGAAATGACAATTTCATTGTCCCAAAACTAACAGTTATATTCCAATGGACCTACAAAGGTTTCTGGGGTTCCAATGAATATGTTACTATTTTTTAACTTACACTTGGCAAAAGACACATTATTTGAAAAGGGGTATGTTAAAAACAATTAACCAAAGCCTTCTGAAATCAACCTGGATATTGTTGGTTTAGAATTTATTTTGCCTTATTTTAGTGGTCATACTAAAACTATTTTATTTTGAGGTTTTAAAAAAGTAAAGACGTTTGCATCAGTTGCATCAAACTGTAAATTCCAACACTGAAAAAGGGGCCAACAAAAATCATATAAATTAGTAAAACACACAGATATTTGCAAATAAACCAAAACAAGTTATAAAAACATATATTTTACAAACAGGCTTATCCAAACAGAATATGAGTTAAATTGTAAGGAGGTTAACCAAAAGAGTTTCAGCTATGAATAGATGTTCAGGCCACTGTATTTAATAAATTATGAAAAATGATATACAGAGATGTATTAGATGAAAAGCATTTCTACCCTTGCTGAATAACAACAAATATTGGAAGCTGATTTGGTCAATCAGTGGGGAATAAGTTAAATCTCTGGGTGCATTAACAGGCTTCTGCATGTAACTGCAATTAGTAACCATGTAATAATTAGCACTGACAGTATGGCAATTGCTCATGATTTCAGTTTCCTTTTATTTATTGAGTCTTTTTATTTCAGTCAGATAAAGCTATTGTACCAAGCTTTCATCAACACTTGCATGACTTAGTGATGGATACACCAACATCATTTTATAAAATGCAAGGCTCTCCAGTATTATACCTAAAATGGCTTAATATATATGTGGATTAAACATTTAATGGATTAAACATTTAATGAAACTGAAATAGTTTGGTAAAGGCTGTAATCAACGTGAAATATATCTATTAAAACTGGGAACCTTTGTAAAAATGACTATTGCAACGCCCATTTTAAGGAGGGAGCTTCTGACCAAGCTTGTAATTATGGACCATTATCAAGTTTGCCAATTGCCCTAAATGTTCCTGAAAATAATAGTTGCTGAACAATTGATTTATCTCAAAAGTAATCCAACATTCAAAACAATGTGAGTCCAGGTCAGAACATTTAACAGACTATATCACATGCTAATTTACTGAAATAATTAAACAAGCTTTCAAATAATGGATCAGACTTTTCAAACAATGTCCATAAATGCTATGTTACTTTATCATAAAGAACAATCATAAAGGAACTTTGAATGTAGCTGCATGCAATGACGTTACACTTTCATTATGCAGAGCAAACTTTTATCAGTCATCATTTTCGTGGAAAGGCATATAGTTGTGAGAATGTGAACATTGGTTAACTTTGACATACATTAGATACATAAGAATTTACTGACACATACTCAGATATGTACAGTAGACAGTGTATATTGCATTTCAAAATACTTGTTTATTGTAAAACACAACCCAAAGACTGCATGTACTGCATATTTCTAGTAACTTCTGCAACTGTTTTTGTTTCTTTTATACTTCTGTTCTTTTGTTAGTAGTGCACATGATATGTGGGTCCTAACGAACAAACCTGTAAAACTAGACACTGTGGTGCCCATACCAGAAAAACCTTTCCAAGAAGAACCTGTTACTACCTCATAGATATTTCCTGAAGAATCTTGAGGTATGTGAAATTTCCCTCTGACCTCTCTTAGCTTTTTATGATTTCTATATTTCTGAAAGTCAAGTCTTCCATTTTCTCCACTGATTATATTTTGTATTGTTGTATGAACAAATTATTATTATTATTATTATTATTATTATTATTATTATTATTATTAATTTGTTATCATTTTTATCCCATGTTCCATGACGTACTTTTGAAATATGACATGCAAATGGTAAATGCTCGCTCAGTGTTCATTAAAAATGTATGAGGCAATGCAGTGTATTTGGATTACAGTGTTCTAAAAACATATTGTAGCATGGCTTAAAGATCACAGGTAGGTAGAGCTAGGACTATTCACTTTGACTATGCATATTGCTAAATAAAAAAATTGCACTACGATTTTATAAGATGGGTTATTTAGATAGTACCAGATTCTGATCTTTATAAAAGCTTTATTTGTAATCCTTTCTGAAAGGAAAACACAGTTATCTGGTTCCCTCCATGCACAATAAATGAAGCCTTTAAGGCTTTGGTACAAATAAAGCCACTGAAAAGTGTGTCAAAATGAGAGCAAAACTCACATACTGTATTAGGCTACATTTTCTTCCCAAGTTTCAAACTGGCAATTTATATAACAGCAATTTAAAGATCCATATTTTGATCAGTTCAAAATAATATCCAGACAAATCAGAGCCCATTTAATAATTTACACTTTTCAAGGTGCTGACATTTTGCTCAATTAAAAATCACTTACCTCAAAGCACTCATCACACCCCACACTGCATCATGCTCCCTCTGTTCCTCCAGCACTTCTTGACTCGGCCTACCATCTTTCAAGGTACAGTACAAAGAAGGCACATATCCTCATTTCTGTTCAGACCGGGAACACCCTACAAGAGCTGCAGTTTTGGAGATGCTCTGATCCAGTCGTCTAGCCATCACAGTTTGGCCCTTGTCAAACTTGCTCAAATCACTTGCCCATTTTTCTAGCACATCAACTTTGAGGACAAAATGTTCACTTGCTGTCTAATATATCCCACCCACTAACAGGTGCCATGATGAGGAGATAATCAGTGTTATTCACTTCACCTGTCACTGCTCATAATGTTATGTTGGATGCAGAGATGTTCTATATTGTGTCTTTTCTGACAGTATAGTCTACATATGGTCTACAACGACAGCTTTATTGAGGATGCTGAAAATCATATTGTGAAAGGGTTAAGAGGGTTAAGAGTGTCTGTGTCTTCTTTATTCTGGTGATCCCCATATAAGAGACAACCGCTAATATTTAACTTTCTGAAGTACATTTAATATCAATCCATGATGGATACTTCAAATCCAGTGATCCACTTTATAAGCTTACAGCATCATTAACAAAAAACATTATAACAAATATTTTGCTCTTTATTTACACTTCAAAGTACTATTAATCCTCTGTACAATCATACTTACAAAAACAAAATAAAACATAATTATCATTGAAATTCTCAAATGATTTTGAACATTCACATTCTTTACAGAAGTCATATACAGAGATGGATACAGAATAAACAGCATGTTTAGAATAAATTAGTACAGCTTTAGAAATAATATCATTAAATTAGTACACCATATGGGCAAAAGTATGTGGACACCGAAGCATCATATCAAACCTTCTGGGAAGGTTTTTCATTAGATTTTGGAGTGTGGCTGTGGGATTTTCTGCCACATTAGTGAGGTCCGGGACTGATGGTGGTTGAGGAGGCCTCAAGCACTGTTGCCTTCTGGTTCATATCTAAAGATTTCAGTGGGGTTAAGGTCAGGCTCCACCCTTGGCAAACCATGTCATCTGAGCACAGGGGCACTGTCATACTGGAACAGGTTTGGGAGAGACCCCTTATTTCTAGTGAACGCTAATACTAATGCTACAGCATACAAAGACATTACAGACAGTTGTCTATAGTGTACTTCCAACTTTGTGTCAACAGTTTGGGGAAGAACCACATATGGGCGCGACGGTCAGGTGTCCACAAACCTTTGGCTATGTACTATGTCATATCTTTTATAAAAACCTTTCATTGCAAAGAAATGTAGTACAAGTAGGTTATAAATAAGGTACTATATGTACCTTAATTGATTCATTGACATGCACCTTCATTGAGTCATTTAACATTTATCGATTTCTAAAGTTAAATCAACAAAAGCATTTGGTTACATGTCAACCAAATACATTTGTTTTTACTGATTACATTAAGACCATATATTGCGCTATAACTTCATCGTTGTACACATATACTTCTACAAAAATATATTATATCTGTGTGAGATGTAAGCTACATGAGGAAGAATAAACTACAAGTGATTGTTGACAGAAAAATAGATATTAGTATGTATTACTTTATAATGATAATAACTAATATTCTGTACATGTAGTTGTGCGTAAGATTCTGCTACATATAATGTTGCATGACACAGATGCTTATGAAAATACAGTAACAGTTAGTGGGAGGCTTGGGCATTTACAAGGGCATAGTATGCTCCTTGTTTGGCAATTAGCTGGCTGTGTGTGCCCTTCTCAACCACTTTGCCATTCTGAATGACCGCAATGATGTCAGCATTCTGGATTGTGCTTAATCTGTGAGCGATGACGATGCACGTGCGGCCCTGTCGAGCATCATCCAGAGCTTTCTGCACAATCTAGACCACAGCAAAAAGAGGAGACAATTATAAGAAAACATAAGTTCGTGGGCATTAATGAAACCTGCCAGAAAATTTTTGTTAAAAAAGATATTTTGAGGATCATTTCTGAACATGGGCACACGAACAGTGTTGTTCTTGTTTGTTTATAAACTGTGTATACTTTATTACAAAAGAGTGCGTACGTCATTATCTTGAATCAGCAAATTGCTAGAAAAAAAAGGGGCATGTTAAAGAACTCCGCTAATCTATTGAAGTTCCTACATGTCACTGGTGTAAATATCAGCATTCTGACACATTATATAGAACCTGTAATTAACCTGTCCCTAAACAGCTAAAGCTCTTCTTCTGCTAATCCTTAAATAACTATTTATGGAAATTCAGTTATTTAAAATATGCAGTCAAAGTAAACACACAGAATTAAAAAAAAAAACAAGAACACATGTTTAAAGATCATGAACCCCCTGCATGAATACCAAGGAATAAATTACAATGGACCCCAAGAACTCTTTCCTCTTGCACATTTTACATACACATTCAGCCTTAGTTGGGGTGTGGGAAAGGGACTTTAAAAATTTTTACCATAATTATATCACAGTTATTTTCAGTAAGCTCCAGGCAACATAAATCTTTTTAAAATAAATAAATTTTAAATAAATAATTTTTTTTGTTGTTGTTTGTACATATACTTTGTAAGAAATACTGGCGGTCTAAATCTTGGCTAAACTTATTTGCAAGTTTTTTCTCACCAGTAAGAAGGTTAATGACACTTTGCCAAATGTGTTGCCTGGTTGTCTGTGCCAGTAGGTGTTAGACATGGGCATGTGGTTTTATGTTTGCTTGTGTTTACCATCATGTGGAAGGCTGGGGAGTTTTGTCACCCCCACTGGTCTTCGATGGACTAGTTCTATAGCTAAGCATTAAGCCTATTGTTTATTCTGTAAGCATGTGTTTGGCAAAAAACAAGTACCAGTGGTTTTATAATCCCTCATTAATATCATGTTGTTTCTTGTGTTTGTTTTTCCAACAGTGGAAAGTATAAATCCAATATTAAATAGAAAGTATAACAAAGACAGCCAGGAACCTCTGACTAACCTTTTCACTCTCTGTGTCCAAGGCTGATGTAGCTTCATCCAGTAGCAGCACTTTAGGTTGCCGGACCAAAGCTCGAGCAATTGCTATCCTCTGTTTCTGGCCACCAGACAACTGAGCGCCTTTGTCTCCCACACGTGTGTTGTATTTCTAAAATAATGTGAAAGATGCTGATCATGAGCATAAACAAGTAAAAACAATCAACAAAACAAATCAAGTAGAAATGTAAAATGTAACATTTAAACGGATACGCTATATGGGCAAAGGTTTGTGGACACCTGATTATCACACCCATGTGTGGTTCCTCCTCAAATTTTTGCATTACAATGCCCCTCTGTCACGTACCCACGGCCATGTACCTGAATCTAGTGGAAAGGCTTCAGAAAAGCGTGGCGGTTATTAGAACAGCAAGAGGTGGGACTAAATGTGGAATGGGTTGTACCAGCACATGTAGATGTGATAGTTCAGGTGTCCACATATTTTGGCCACGTAGCGTATGCCTTCATGCAAAGGCCTGTCCCTATTATGCCCATAAAAGGTGTTTCATAATGCTTGGAATGTTTCATGAACGAAGACTTTGTGCAGTGGGAATGAATTGTGTGTTAACTAAAAGGTGATGGTGACCTTTCACTGAAGCATTTTTAACACCACCACAATGACAGATAGTAGCAATACTAAGCTAAAAATGTCACAAACTTATGAGTCTAAAAAGAGAAATTATGCAGAATTGGCTTGTTTTTCACTTGACTGGTTAGTACTCTTGAGGTATGTTAGCTAGCTCACCCACTCTGCTTTACATTTGAAAAAATTCCCAGCTTGACTTTCTGCATCTAGCTAAACAGTGTGCATGTAATAAGTCTATTACATATGCTTGATGCTAGATGCTTGATGCAACTTTCTTAGTTGTTCTAGGCCAGGGGTATCAAACTCAAATTCTACTTCAGCCATAATCTAAGAATTATTTCTTGTACATTATTATGCATTATAATACCGTATTATTATCTACCCTATCGATTAACATCACTAACTGAAAAATAGAATAGGATGTCTATATATTTAATTAGCATGTGTGTGTGTGTGTGTGTGTGTGAACCAGTGTTTCAGCACTGTGAAATGTGAGAATGCATGAGGCGTGAGGTCACTACTCTGCGGGTCTGCTGCCTGTGGATATTGAGTTTAACACCTAGGTTTTAGGCAATTTATGCTGCATGGTAATTACATAGCTAAATAACTATTCTTAATTACCTTTTCAATAGGTAAAATTCCTGAACAAATGTTTTTACTTAAATACCCACACATATAAAGGCACACACATTCTCTCCCATTATAACAAAAAAATGTAGTGAAACTATAACATACGTCTGGCAGGCTAAGAATAAAATCATGGATATTTGCATTCTTAGCAGCTTCCTCAATCTCTGCCTGGCTGACCAAACGGTTGTTGTCTCCGTACTGGATGTTCTCAGCAATGGTGCAGTCAAACAGGATGGGTTCCTGAGACACCAGACCCAGCTGAGAGCGCAGCCAAGCAAGGTTCAATTTCTTTGTGTCCACCCCGTCCATTAACTGAGCAAGAAATGCAGTAAGCAATACAAGTAGTTAGCAGCATCTAGTACCGTCTCTTTTTTTAAATGGAAATAGTCACATGTATTATATTACATAGAGATACACATAGTTGATATGACTTGCTGAGTAATTGTTAGACTTAACATTACAAAAAGTACTTCTATGATCCCAACTCACCACATGCCCACTGGCAGTGTTGTAGAACCGTTCCAACAGCTGGACTGAGGTGCTTTTCCCACAACCACTGCCTCCCACCAGTGCCAAGGTCTGTCCTTGAGCCACTGATATGTTTAGTCCTTGCAGAATTTTTACGTTTGGACGTGTAGGGTACGAGAAGTGCACATCAGTGAATGCTATGTCTCCCCTAAAGTTTGTCTGAAAGAAGAGCAGAAACTCTTAATCATCACATATATAAATACTTTAAAGTAGCTTTAAAATGAGTCTAAGGCCAACAGCAAGATATTTCACTTACTGGTTTGTCTCCTGCCTCACTGTAGATGTCAATCTCAGGTACTTTCTTAAGCAAGTTTAAGATTCTCCCAGTTGCAGATTTAGCTTTGGCAAAGTCCGGAGCAATTGAGGAGGACTGGCCAATACTCATGGCAGCAAAGACAATAACAGAAAATACCCTGATGGAAAAAACTGATGAATCAGTATTCTGTGTGAAGGCTGCAGCAACAAAAGTCTAGCTGACATGAAATACTTTCTAAATTGTTCTTACAGGAAAACTTTCTCATATTCAGTGTAGCAATGTGCAATCAGCCAGGAGCCAAAACGGAAGATTGCAGCATTAACGAAGTAAGGAATTGCTTGAGAAAAGGCAAAAGTGAGTCCATAGACAGGTGCTTTACATAAGGCAGACCTAAAAAATAATAATAAAAATGGAAATTTGTAAAATCAGACATTAATTGATTTTTTTTAATCAAATATAGACTTGTGACAAATAAAAAGTGATGTCTCAGTTTTGCTCTGAGTGGCATTTTACTGTATTTGCAGTATGATGTTCACAGACACTTGATATCAATCCATTTTGGACCAACATCCTTCCAGTACAGTTCCAGAGATTTGTATCTGTGCCAAGGCACAATGAAGCTGTTCTGAAGGTTTGTCTTGGCATAACACTGTGTTATGACACCTTGTGTTTTTTTTTTGTTTTTTGTTTTTTTCACTTTAATTTGTCACCTGTCTGTATATATCAAATAAGTCAAAGCTCTTTCATTTGTTCAGCATTGAGAAATAGAGTACTGCAATTAAGTTGTACCGATATGGTTTACTGAGGCTCTCATTAAACTTTTGGAAGAAGACATCTTCTTTTGTTAATCCAACCACCGTCTTGAAGTTTTCAACAGCTTCTGTGGATATCTGTAGAACATAAGCATCAAGGTAAAGTGGTGTTTTTTTGTAGTGCCTTATTTTCCTAACCAAAGAGTAACCTTACTGTACAAGACCTGACTCTTTAAATTCTGTTTAATTAAAGGTAAAAATGTTTGAATTGTGTTACAAAAATAAAATGGCAATCCTAACACACACCATATTGTGGCAAAAAAGAACCATAGTCCAATTAGCAGTGTGAAGAGGTAAACTTGAATGTATACATTTATATTGTCCTTAATTCATTTTAGTATTCTTATAATAAAACAAAAGTATAATCATACACCTTGCCAGACATCTCTAGTGCACTCTGATCTTTGGATGCATGACCACCCAGAGCTCTCATCTGGATGTAATGGGACCCAATGAGGAACGGTACACAGGAAAGGATAAGAAGGGTAAGTTGCCAGCAATAAATGAAGGCAATGATCACAGCAATGCCTAGGGAGCAGATAGTTCTGCTGGTCAAACCCAATCTAGATCCTGTTGCCTGAGAGAGAAATTAAGAGAAGAAGAATAGTAAGAGTGAACATAGAGTGAGCACAGCAAATAAATGCCTGGACAACTGTATTCAACTGTAAAATTACAAACAAACAAAAAACACACTTTGCATTAATTGACCCTTCAGCTCCCAGAACCTGGTGAGTCCAGGCGTGTGATGATATTTCTTCACTTAATATCATCACATCACTTAATTTCCTCATCACACCACTACATTTCTTACATCACTCATAGTTAATGTAATTAATGTTAATGTAATTACTCTTTAATTCATAGTAGATGCTGAATGACACATTTTAAGTGTTATTATAACTGAATAATAGGCCAGGACCTTAAAAGGTTGCAAAGACTTAATCATGGCTCATGGTGGGAAATCACTTACCCCTTTAGCCATTGATGCGTCCGTTGCTAATTTAGTGGTTAGGACTCCCACTGCATTGCTGTGGTCATCAAACCAGCTCACTTCCTACAAACAGGTCAACAAGTTAGCAAGGGAAACCAAGCAGCCTCCTTTGCGGATAATAAAGATCGTATCATTTTGTCTTAAATTGATAAACAGATACTTTATTGATCCCTTAAGGGAAATACTTGTGTCACAGCAGCATAAAATTTAAAATGATAGATAGATAGATAGATAGATAGATAGATAGATAGATAGATAGATAGATAGATAGATAGATAGATAGATAGATAGATAGATAGATAGATAGATCTTCTAGTAATATCTAATACTGTGTAGTAAAGTATTCTTCATACCTGTCTCAAAATGGCTTTAAATACCTGACTCCTCAGTCTCATAGTTAAAATTTCCCCAGACTTGCCAAACATGAAGCCCTGGAAATAGTGACTTCAGAATGTCAGATTTGCAAGAATAAAAAATGTGAACAATAAGTAAAAACAGGAACATGTCAAGTTTGAAATAATGTATTGGTTTACACGAGAGATTTTATTTATTCAAGTGCACCTCTAAGAAACAGGTGATAAATGACACAGCTCCAAGCAGGAGAAACAGAAGAGAGAGCATCAGAGTCTTCTTTCGCTTCACTTCAGGGTCAAACTCAGCAAATACCTACACATTAAAATAAAAAGTATTTGAAAAATTGCAAAAAGAAAAAAACCCAAAGCTGCAACTGAAGCCACGTTTTAAAATGGAAAAATTGTGCCCTTGGACCAGTCTACTCACTATGCATGCATGCAAACAACAAATCGGTTTGACAAGTAGCAAACACAAGGAAAGACAGCTACTCACACCAATGATTTTGGAAAAGAGGATAGCCAGACAAGGGTAGACAGCTCCTCCCACAATGCTGGCCAGTACACCAACCATCAGGTAGGGCCACTCAGGTTTGTTCAGAGCCAGAATTCTGGTGAAAGGGACATCTGCAACCTTTTCTTTCTCCTGATAAGGAGATGAATATATTGGATTGTGTGGTTAGGTTGTATTATTGTAATTCTGTATCATTAAAGTTATTATGTAGTCTTTCAATCAATAATTTCAATTTCATGGCTGTGTCTGTATGACAATATTGAAAGTTAACCAAGCCAATGACATACCCTGTGATTTAACCATCGTTGTAGTATTTTACCGTCTAAACACACAAAGCTATTGTTGTGTAGATTGTACCTTCTTCTCTTTCTTAGATTTGGACTTTTTTGACTTCTTTTTCTGCTTTGACTTCCTTTTTGACGATCTCCTTTGAAGAGTTATGCTACGTCTTATTGAATTTCTCTCAAGTCCACCGTTTTTTGTCGTGACTTCCACCAGGTCATCAGGATTGTCAGATGTTTCTCCCATCCCATCATCATCATCATCAAAATCAAAATCACCATACTCATCACCATCATCATCATCCTCATCATCATCCTCATCTTCTGGATTCCCCTGTGACTATATAAAGTTGATAAATACAAAAAAAAAACCATTAAAGAACACATTTAGACTGTGTCTGTGACTCTGATCAGAAGGGTAACTGCAAGAGTACCTGTTGTGTGACAAGAGAGTAATAGACTCCTTTCTTGCTCATGAGCTCTCTGTGAGTGCCGAGCTCCACCACCTGACCATCTTTGAAGCCAGCAATTATATCAGCAGTACGGATTGTTGACAGCCGGTGTGCAATCACTATGGTGGTTCGGCCTGCTGATGCCTGAGAAGCAACATAAGCTGATAAATTGTGTATCAGCTACTTTTCTATCATGTAATCATTAAATTGTCATGACTTAACCTGAATTATTTATATGCTTTAAAATCTAAGCGGTATGTGGTGCTTTGGAAGTCTTACTTTATCTAAAGCAGCCTGGACAATGGCTTCACTCTGTGTGTCCAGGGCTGAAGTTGCTTCATCCAGCAAGAGGATTTTGGGGTTTTTAACCAAAGCACGTGCAATGGCAATTCTTTGCTTCTGCCCACCACTTAGTTGAGCCCCACGCTCTCCCACCATGGTGTTCAGCTTCTGCCTCAGAAAAGCAAGTCAAAACATTTATGCAGTCTTTAAATGAAACGTATGTCTTTATTTATTATAAGTATTATAAAGTTCTAGCTATCTGCTGTGGGAGCCCTCTCAAGCAGTATTTACTTGTTAATGCAAAATAGGTTTTGACTCCTTCCCTAGTAAAATTGTATGTAATTGGGGTCACAGAGTAAGAAACCCACAACTCTTACCTCCGGTAGTTTGGAGATAAATTCATAAGCATTGGCCTCTCTCACAGCCCTTTCAATGTCCTCATCAGTGGCATCCTCACGACCATAGCGAATATTCTCAGCAATAGTGGTGCCAAAGAGTACAGGCTCCTGGCTCACAATGCCAATGTTTTCTCTCAGCCAACGCACATTTAGAGTGCGGATATCTCGACCATCCAGGGTGACCTGCAAGCATGGATGCCCTAATTAGAGCAAGTAGCCAACCACAGAGGCCTAAATGTCCAGTCTCTGAGAGTCGCTAGCACACTGATTTCAGTATAGTTACCTCTCCTTGATCTGGATCATAAAAGCGTTGCAGCAGTTGAATGGTGGTGCTCTTCCCACAACCGCTGGCCCCCACTAGAGCAATTGTCTTTCCTTTGGGCACTTTTAGGTTTACTCCCTGCAGGATCTATGATCGGACAGAATATACATGCAAAGAACATGTAATGTATATATATATGTAAAGAATAATAATAGTGCTTCTGTTTTTAATAAGAAAGCTATTAAATGTCACATTGCTTACCTTCACATCCTTTCTAGAAGGGTAACTGAAGTGAATGTTTTTAAATTCAATTTCACCTTTCACACTGTCTGGTTTGTAGCCTTCCTTTGAACTGCTGTCGATCGGACAAGGCTATGATAACAAACAAAGAACTAAGTAAGCTTAGATTATCATATAATGTAACTGATTAATAAAAAGTTTAAATGAGAAAAGGGCAAGTCATTACCATATCAATGGTGCTGTAGATGGCATATGCAGCACCACAGGCTTTAGCAACACTCTCCAAGTTGGGAGCTCCCTGACCCAGAGAGAATGCACCAATCATCACTGAGAAGAAGACCTAGAGAAAGAAAACATTTTAACAAAGGTAAACATATTACTATGTGTACTATCCATCTTAATATGATTTTATAGTAGAACACTAAAGCAGAAATGTCCGGTATATACAGTGACATATTACAAACTCACAGTTAGGACTTTTCCAATGGAGTAGTTTTCTGGTTCATCCACAGAGAGCTTTGTGCCATACCAAAATGCAAGAGCATACGTTGCTAATATGAAGAACTGTGTTAGCCCTAGTGCCGTGTTTGTGGTAATAGCTTTCTTCACTCCAAAGTTCTTTGCATCTACCAAGTTAGTTTCGTACCTAGAATACAGAAAATGATCTTTAAATGACATTTTGGAAAGAGGGTTTTGTTTTCAGCTTTTAAATACAATACCTTTGAACAGCAACAGATTCTTACTTTTGCAAAGCTTTGTTTTGGCCACTGAATGCAACGACTGTCCTAATGGCCACAAGTACCTCCTCAGCCACAGCTCCTGCTTTAGCATAGGCTGCCAGCTCTTTAGTTGTAAGAGTTGCAAGAATCTTTGTGGGAAAAAAATTCATAATTAGGATATATAATATTTATATACTGTCAATAGGTTAGTGAAATCGACACATATTAGCAATAGCATTAACTTATCATACCTTAGACCATGCAGCAGCTGAACCTGCCAGCAGTGGGCTCACTGCCAAAATGACCAGGGTCAACTTCCAGCCGAAAATAAATCCAATAATCAATCCTGTAATAAATCTGCAGAAGAACTGCAGAAATATACAGATCTTGTCTCCCAGGCCATCATTAACTGTGTTTATGTCACTGTTGTGGTCAGAAAGAAAACAGTCATATTGTTGAGAGAGCAGTTATATTACACTAATCTTTGACAAAAATTATTTTAACTGCTTTGAAATGTTCATTAGTGTGTGAAACAACATTGTTTATGGATAGTGGTTCTAAATATAACCTACTCTGTGAGTCGAGTGTTAAGTTCTCCAATGGGATGCGTGTCGAACCATGCCATCGGCTGATGGAGGATCGCATGGAAGTACTTCTCTCTGATCCGCTTGGTCTGTCTAGTGCCCGTCAGTATGAATAGCATGATTTGGAATGTTCCAACGAGTAAAACCACAGCCCCAATGGCAATAAAGTAATAAGCATATCTGTGTGTGATTTAAGAGGAGAAGATGTGCACTTCTAGAGTATCAGCAAAACAGATTTTTTGCAGCTGTCATCAGGATTAAGAAATAATGAATTACAGCCAATAACAAGAAAATATGAATATAGAAGGTAAAAAGTAAATGAAATCAATTTACTTTGTCATTGATGCTTCAATGTCTACTCCTGGTATAGGAACACATGCTGAAGGACTGATGTTAAGGGTGAAGTTTCCTGTAAAGTGCCATGCAAATGGAAAACAACTTCAATGACTGCATAATTTAATGTTACAATATGTGCTGACGTGCTTCAGGAGTATGAAATCTGACAGTTTTGGATAACACTAAATATACATGACAAGCACACAGAAATAATTGATAAATTAAAGGGAAAATAATCAAGGGAGGTTTTGGGCCATCACAAGCCACCAGAACAGCATCAATGCTTGGTCTCAGGAACTGTACTAGAGGTGCTGTGTAACGCTCTGCTCCAAAATCTCTCACATGTGCTCAGTTTGGTTGGGATTAGATGACTGTGAAAGCCATAATATATGATTTATACCATTTTTACACTGATCAAAACATTCAGTGAGCCTTCATGGCTCCTCAATTAGGAGAGAAATAATTGTTGATAGGATAAAAATGATCTTTTTTGTAGATCTTCAACTTTGCATTGATCTACAGTGATGCATCTCTCTGAGAGGATTCAAACCATGCAGCAAAATGTCCCACTGCATGGCAGAATTACAGTTTACCTTTAATTTGTCACCCATCTGTATGTACAATATCTTCAACTTAATATAATCTGAAATATACTGTATAAATGACAACTTGTTTTCCTTTTATTTTGTCACACATCTGTAACTGCCACTGTCGGAACAAGGAATAACTCGACTGGCTATTGACTGTTGAAGACAAACCATAGCCTGATGAACTACCTTTTCAAAGAAGGTAAAATGTGCATCTTTCCTACCTGTAACATTAAACTTTTGTCCACTTTGTACAAAGCTGTCAGTCATCTGTCCAAACACAATACACATTATGGGCAGTGAAGCACCATTAACAGCAGCGCACAGAAGAGCAATCAGCATCAGGAAGATCTCTGGACAGGTGGCATAACGAAACTGTAATAACAAAAGAACCCGGGCAGTCACGAACATTTTAATATTCACTAAAATTCAGTGATAGCTGTATATCTGTGGCTTGCAAACTGAAAATCAGAACAGACAAATATTTCCATACCAGCTGGAAAAACCCAACTGATTTTCCTTTTTCCTCTGGCTTATCAGACTTTTCCTTCTTCTTCCTTTAATAACAAAGTAAAAATGAATACTTCCTTATTATACTGTTAAAAAAAATGTATTAGAAGAATAAACATTTCTAATGGAATTTGATGTACTTCTTGGTTTTTGATTTGGATTTGGAGTCCTCTTTTGGAGGATTCTCTGGGTTCTCGTTGTGTGTTTTCTCATCCTGTGTGAAGGCAAAGTTGATATGACCGACAGGAGTCCCATCTGTAAAGGAAAATGGTGTGTTCTTTTAAAAAATAAAACAGTTAATAGAGTCTTATGGGACAGACATCTGCAGGAGAAAGACGTTTTTTAATAACTAATGATTCATGTGGTGTGCATTATAACTGGGAGTGGGATGAACATACCCTGTTGGTCTGGTTGAGGTTCTGCATTCTGTTCCTCTCTCATAGTCGCACAATGGTATGTTTGCCTTCATTAAATAAGACATTAATATAGTTCAAAAAGGAGGTACTGCTATTTTTTAAAATAACGAAGTAATGCATTTACACAGCAATTTCACTGTTAAAAATTGTGATTGTTATTCATTGTTTATCTATTTCCAAGCTGTTAAGCTAGGAAATGTATCTTAAGCATTCCTAACCGGTCCTTCAAGCATTTGGTATTATATAATCTGTTGGTATTATCTAAGAGTTTTTTTTTTTGTTTGTTTTGTTTTCATTCCAGATGTATGTTTATTGTGTTCACTCTAGTTCATGCAAAGGTGGTAGTACCTACTGGAAAATGGAACACATAGTCATGTTTATGCAACAAGAAGCATGACAAGTCATTTTAGCTAATACTTTTACTGTAGACATGCAGATGTGATACAAGCAAACATTTCTGCAGAGTGATTTAGTGCTAATAAAAATGAATCATGTGACAATAGAAAAAAGGAATCTTTCATTTTCAGAATATCTTTTTTTTTCCCCAGAGTTTATTAAAATGTATCAGCAGCTGGATTGCACAACAAAATAAGGTAATTCCTGATTTTCAGGGTAACAGACCTTGGAATCTAGGATTACATTTTCTTTAGAAATGTGCTACATAATTTCGTAACCTGAAACCTGATTCTTAAAATGTCATATTCTTCAAAATTTATACATATTATTTGTGTATTTTGTGTGGCATTTAAATATTAGAGTCACAAAAATGTGCAGTGAAGAATAAGTTGTAAAGAAGAAACTATTAGAGCCAGATGGACTAAGATTGTAAGATTTTTCACAATTACTGTGCAAAAAACATGTGAGCATAAATGCACAGTTCCATTCATATAGATACACTTTGCATTTGAGGATTAGCAAGCAAATGTTGGAAAAATTAGGGAGATTATAATTGATTATACTGGTGTGTAGCCTGTTCATTGGACTGGTCAGTTAGCAGCAGGCAGTTTTGCACGTGATTTTGTTCGCCTCACTAAATCAGGTGGTAGTCAGTGCTGCCGGCTTCAAGGCTTTCCCACAGAATTTGCATACTTTCGAACACCTTATGCAAGCTTTGTAAAGAGACTATTTATATACCAAAATGTATGTTTTTCATTATTAGATAAACATGCATAAAGTGAAAACAGTGAATTTTTTAAATTTATACATGCCGATATACATAGAAAGCTATTTTACATATTATATTTACGCTTTGAATTTTGCCACCAACAATTTTCCATTAAACACCATTTAACTGTTCAAACACAAGAATCTTCATTTAATAAGATCTTCATTTAACATTTTCTGATTTAGTCTAGAGATTTTACATAGATCAGTAAGTATGAGTAGTAATTAGCTACAAATCCAATATGCATATTTATTTAACAGAGAGAACTGGTGCAAATGTGGTGCAGCAAATAAGAATATCACAGTTATTGGCTAACTTATTTTATTAGTAGTAGTAGTAGTCACAGTAATAGTAGTAGTGGCAGTAGCAGTAGTAGTAGTAGTAGTAGGACTAATATATTGTCACTAAGGAAAAAGTAGATAGCAAATACACTTTAAAAACTCACCGGTGATGCGATCACAAAAACATAGTAAACATCATAAAGGTCATGAATGTTTCTTCTGACGCTTTGAAGAAGTGCTTTATATTGTACGGTACATCAACACCCAAAGGACACACCCCCAAAACTGTGTTAGATGTCATGAGAAAAAATGCAGTCAAGTGGAAGTCTTTACTCCTGTATTGAAAAGTGAAATGAATCCTGCTTCATATTCCTATTAGGAAATTATATGTATAAATATATAAAATAACACGTTATCAATTTCTATAATTGTTAAACAAATCACAAAACTATTGAAAAGAGGATCATAGGTGATTATATACTATAGGTGTATGTGAGTCCACAGTGAGGCAGTTAAAGAGGAAATTAAGTGTGTGTGTGTGTTTAAATATGAAACAGCACCTGGCACACAGCATTTTCAAAAAAGTGACAAAGAATTGCTGTTAGGTTTTATTGATTATCAGCATACAGTGGATGGTGAGCAGTTAAGCATTCAGTATCTGGGTATTCTGATCTCACATCCTAATAACAATTTTGGCAGTCAGCTGTAGGACAAAAGTGTATAGTATGAACTCTGTTGAACCCTTGTACAAGTGCGGCAGGGGTTGAAAGACGAGTGACGTGTTTGCCATTAAACAATGCACTGATCTGTGTAGATGAGAATGCTGATGAACTTCACTATCAATTCATCACATCACCAAAAATATTCTAGTTTATCATAAGAGTGCCTCAGGATTACATATCAGCTACTCTGTACAGAGGTAAGCTTCGGTTTTAACTACGACGAAAGCAGTCGAGTAAAACTTATATAATGTGGAAATAATGTGTGCAGTGTGTATGCAGTTAAATGATTGTTCTTGGCATGAATGTTTTCCCTGTAATCCTGTAATATACTGCAAAATATAACTTATTATTACAGTTATTGGAGAAATGGTTTGGTAACTTTTTTTTTTACTGTGACTAAACACCTTCATTTGCATGATGAATAGAGATAAATAAGGTATGTAACTCTCCCTCATTCTTGTGAGATCAAACTTGTCAAACTAAATCTACCTTGAGGAAATAAGCGGTCACCTGCCTTTGGCTTAGTCACTTTGAACATCTCATTCATCAGTACCCTCACATGGTGTTATAACACTTTGTGCAGATGTGTCAGAACAGGACGAAATATTTTCTCATGCATCTAACACAATAGAGCACCTGAGCATTCTGGCTCTGTGTAACCTCTGTGCTACCATCCCTCTCACGTGTGGTAGGTGTAGCCTTTGTTATCGAATAAAGATTTACCTGGAAATAATGTGTCACAAATAAACTCAGTTGAACCATGTACAACCAGTCTGACCTAATTACAATCGCATCTAATTTACTGTGAATGTGAATGGTGTTTGCAGTATCAACATTTTTAATAATTAAACTATTTGGCCTCTCTGCATTTGGATTCTCACTGATCAATTATAAATTAAGTACAAAATTCTAGAGATGTTTTTATAGTTAATCTTTATTTTAGTTGAAGTATACGCTCAGTTTACTTTGTGTCTTGACTATACCAAGTCATTCGATTTTACAGACCCTTGACTGTATCTCTGTCTACTGTCTTGTTTGTCCTGTTTGTTCATCTGTCTTATGACACTGTCACTCACAAAGAACTGTAGGCTTCGCTGATAATAAGGTGAATATCAATATACTTAAGTGAAGGCATTTAAAAGTTACAAAAAAGAGTGTAGAAGGTGTATAACAGAGTCTGTGTAATGTCTACCTAATGACAATGGCAATTATATTGTTCCAAAAAAAGGACAGTGGCAGAAGATGTGCATTCATTTAATTAAGGTGTAATCTGGGCAAAATGTGAACACTGGGTGGAGATTCAAACAAGTCACTGTTATGATTTCATGAAGTCATGTGCTGAAATAAATAAACTGATGTCTTCCTAGTCATGTTTTTTTTTTTTTACCGTAAGGTTCACGTACATGCATATGCACTTACTCACGTAAATCTATGCACAGTTTTGGGTGGACAGAGGAAATCAGAGAATCCAAAGGACAGAAGCTAAAGTAGGTATACATGCAGAGAAGCTCCGCACAGTTCTGGTTCAATCTGGGGATCCTGGAGTTGTATGGCAACAATGCACAGTTAAAATACAGTCGGTATAAATCAAAGCTACACTCTTGCTGAGGGTATGTTGGAACTGGTCCACATGTAAGCTATGTTTTATTTAAATACACAAAAATGCTTTGAGAGGCAATCATTCATTAAGTAGGAAATGTTCTGAGAATAAATCCTCCAATTTCCTGAAAGATTTGTAATCACTTATATTGCCTAAGTCCTTCCTGTGATCATGGACCATGCATTATTTCCAGAAAGTAAATTGAGACTGGTAAATATAGATAATTGTCGCTTTTCATATGTGGAATAATATGTGAACAATTATATACACTCACCAGCCACTTTAATAGGAACACCTATATTAGGTGTTATATATTAGGAACAGAAATCTTGTGCTACATTGGGCACAGGCTCACTGAAAGTGGGTTGTTGAAGACCTGGCAATGTAAAATGACACAGAGATAAATCATGTCTGAGATTTTTCCACCATTTATGTGATATAGTCAACAAACTTTAAGTGAAAAACAAATGGAAATGTTTTAGAGGAGAATAAAATAAAATAAATATACATTAACAAGATTGCATAACTATATGCATCACTTTAATAATACTTTGTTAAAGCACCTTTGGATAGTAATACAGTACTCAGTGTTCTTCAAGTCATTTAACAGGTTTTTCTAGGATTTAGGATTTAGATCTGAATAGCTGTAGATCTCTGACAGGGCCATTCCAAAACATGTATCTTCTACTGAAGCTATTCCTTTGTTGAATTGAGTTTATGCTTTGGGCCATTATTATGCTGGAAGGTTGCATGTTTCTTCATCTTTAGTTGTCTAACAGAGGCCTACAGCTTTTGTGCCAAAATAGTTTGGTATTTGGAGCTATCCATTATTTCCTATATTTTGACCCAGTCCCAGCTGAAGAAAGCAGTCTTATAACAAAATGCTGCCACCACCATGCTTCAAAATAAGTATGGTGTTGAAACGTGTGTTTTAGAATTAGGGTCAATATGGTTTAATGAGATTAAGGTGGGCCACTTTTTCTTGTCTTTGAATCAATTTTGGAGGAACATCCTGTACTTGGTAATCTGTGGTGTAATCAGAATCACACCGTGATAACAGATGTCTGATAATTACTTCTGAACATTAGTTCAAATGGGTTGTGAGTTTTTTCTCTAAAACTAAAAAAATTCTGTTTTATTTCTCACTTGAATTTCGTTGGGGTGTGTATACTTTCTATATGTACTGTGTACAATGTTTAGTCTTAGGTCACCACTAACCCCGAACTTCTGAGCATTTCCCAGCAAACACCATGGCCTATCCACTTAATTCAATTAGACTCACTTCGTCATGATGTCTTTAAAAAAGATTCTCAAACATTCAGACTTTGTTTATTGCGATTGCCTTTGTTTTGAAATAGTATTTTTATTCTTGCTTGCCTGCTTTACCTGCACTTGCATTCAGTGCCTCAGTGTTTTTCCAGTTTATTCCCAAAGAAACTCTTAACAGAGGCCCAGAGGCCCACTAGATCTGAAACTGTTCAAACAGAATTCTGTAAAACTCTCTTTATATATATTAAATATCCACAATAACAGTTTACTGTCACTACAGCCTGCATCAAAAGATATAATAATTGGGTAGTGGACAGGTTAATATAATAGTGAGTTAATTGGTGCTCATCACAGAAGAGGGGAAAAGATTTCCAGTGTTTAATACAACTTTTGTCCTTCCTTGAGCAGAACAGAACTGTCTGAATAGAGTAGCTACTTGCCCTCTGACACAACGACCACAGATTCCAGGCAACAGTTCCACAATGATGTCCAGCAACTCAATCTTTTTTTTCAATCTTACTTTGAAATCTGATTAAAACATGATACCAGGACAAAATATGACAAACATCAAGGTATGGCATGAGCTGAACATGTTGGGTCTGATGACATAGAAGACATGTGCTTTTGTCCTGACCTCTGCTAACCCTTATTCTTAGAACTTAGGAGGGTAATACAATACAGATTTTCTATAGATCTTTGGTATACTGAATATGTGTGTGTCACCTGGTAATGTGGATATAATGTAGGTTTTAAAAGGATTTAAAGTAGATAATTGGACTATAATAAGTTTAAAGAGTGCAACTGTAAAAGTTCACTAAAGTACACAGTGGTAGCTTAGTGGTTAAAACACTGAATTACTAATCAGCAGGTTATGAGCTCAAATCCCATCACTGCTACTGCTGGGGCCTTGAGTAAAGCCCTCAATCCTCAGTTGTAAGAGACTCTGGATATCTGCAATTCAATTTAGATACAAGCATCTGCCAAATCCCATCTTTGTAAATGAAGGATAGTCCTGAATAATAAGGGTGCAAAAGCTGTGCGCTTGATGAAACCATTCCAGCAACAAGGAATGGTACAGTTTAATCTTCCTTTTTCTGTAGTTCCTATTAGTTTCTATTAGACCTATTAGTTCCTGAAGAGCTCTGGGTTGCACAAAATACCTTGTGACTATATACTGTTGAAGAAAGGACATTATCAACATTTACATCACTTACTGTCCAGTGTCACCCAAATGAGGATGGGTTTCCTTCTGAGCCTGGTTCCTCTCAAGGTTTCATATAATCTCAGGGAGTTTTTCCTTGCCACCATCGCCTCAGGCTTTCTCATTAGGTATAAATGTTAGTGATAAATAATAAAAGTTAAAGTATAAAAAGTAAAGTATAGGACATAGAAAGTAGCTTTGAGACATTGTCATTGCTGAAAATGTTATACAAAAAAATTTAATTGAATTAAAAAATATTCTATTCTATTCTATTCTATTCTATTCTATTCTATTCCTCCCTTTCTGTAGCTGCTTTATCTTAATCCAGAGCCTATCCTAGGAATTTACCTTGGATGGGATGTATCACAGGAGTCTACACAGGCACATATTTACTCACTTATTCATTCAATCATTCATATCTAGGGCTAATGTATCTTAGCCAGTCCACATAATGACTTGTTTGGGAAAGAAACCCACAGAAAAACCCAAAAAATGTGGGAAGAACATACACTGAAACTCCACATAGACACTAAAGCAAGTTTTGAATTAAACCTGGATCTGTAAGGTATCAAAACATCCCAATACACCTCCACCCTCTTTTATTTTCTATTCTATTCGGTT
Source organism: Hemibagrus wyckioides (assembly GCF_019097595.1). Classification (NCBI taxonomy): domain Eukaryota; kingdom Metazoa; phylum Chordata; class Actinopteri; order Siluriformes; family Bagridae; genus Hemibagrus; species Hemibagrus wyckioides. The sequence continues at coordinate 12,940,475 of NC_080710.1, forward strand.
CTACACAATTCATAGTTTTCAGGCTCATGACTAAATTTAGCCACTAGAGGTCAGTCTTGGTCAGGTTTTTGTTTTCATGACACATTTAACAATTAACAAATGATAATTATTATTATATTTAGAATATATATTATATAACGTTTATACTTGTGCTTGATTTGTCATATTATTTGCTAAACTAGTTAATTTTTCCTTTTAATCCTTAATCCTAATTTTCCCTTTTTTTTAGTTGAAGCGCAGCAGGTTAGAAAGATTATAAAGAATCTGCCATATTTGAAGCTTTATATAGAATTCTAAAAAAAAAAAAAATCGATGCTTTATTTGAAATATTTTTTCAATGGAGCTCTACAGTTCAAAACCATTTTAAGTGACTGACTCAGCGTGCTTCAAGGAACTGCCCCTGCTAAAAAAGGCTTATCTACTACAAGTAAGATAACTTTGATAAACATCCTTTGTGCTGCCTGCTAACTATTAATGTATCAGTGAGAAACTGTTAGAGAAAATATATACAGAAAACTCTGCAACTGACCAAATTCTAATACAGTACATGCTCAGCTAAACTGTTAACAAAACCAATCCCAAAGAATAAACCAAGTTATACATCATACAATTTGTTAGCAGAGGTGAGGTTTATGTATAAACCTCACCTGTTATTGATGTACTTTTAACTTATTTTTGATTATTTTCAATATAATTTACAATATTATATGATTTTATTATATTATATTATTTTCTGTACTTATTATTTTCTCCACATATGCACTGTTGATTCAGGAAGAAATCAGTTTATATTTCCAAACCTTATTTCAATCAAGGTAAAAAATAAAATAATACAAATACAAACTGGTCACACCAAATATTGAGTTACTGTTTACTGCTCTTTCTAATATTTTTTTAATATTAGAAAGAAACATTTAATATACATATGTTTGGAGGCATATTTGCTTTATATCATTTCTTTGCATGTAAAAGAGATTAGTGACAAAGAAGAAAAAACATTGGTTCTGTTGTGCTATGGAAGCCAATTTCCTACGCAGTTTGTGTCCATTGTCCTCTTAGAGGGAAAGGTCACTGCACATCAATCCTAAGCTATTCCAACTGATTCCAACTATTCCAACTGAAGTTTATCCTATAATGCAACATTTCTTTAGTGACTGAAGAAGTCTCTTTCAGGATTAGAGTCTCCCCCATCCATAGGGCACAAGGGCTCACTGAATGCTTTGAAAAGGATGTAAATAATACCCTTAGAAATACACTAAAAGAGAACCCGTGGTAGACAGTCCTCTTCATCGTCATCAACAAAACACCTATTGAGGTAATGTTATTTTGGAGGAATGGTTTTCATCCCTCAGGACAGTTTCAGAAACTGGTAAAAAAAAAAAAAAAAAAAAACTTTGCTGGAGGCTGAAGTGTAGTAATCCACTTTATGTTGTTGTTGTTGATGATGATGATGATGATAATTTGGTACCTAATCTAACTTCGTCTCTTCTCTATCGTTAAAACTGCTCAAATATTTACATTCACTTACATTTTGGCTTGGAAATCAATCTTTGTCTTACTGCAGATCAGGCGTTTATTGTGATGGATGACTACTAATATGCAGTTAACAAGTGTAATTACTACAGATTAATCATCGTTCTTTGTTTTATCGGTCTACTTGTCAGCCCAACAGCAAACCCATTAAACTTTTCTTTTGCCAAAATAAGCAATCCACAAAAGAACCGGTCTCTCCAGCCGACCTCTTTACAGAAATCTCATATAAATACAAACCATTGTTTTAGACCTGAAAACGCTTATCTTGAGGTTGTGAGCCCTGAATGAATATATAACACGTTTTCCCACGGATACCGAAACCACCTTTAGTTTCAGGTGTTGCAACTCTATATTGGTACATAAAGCAGAGAGGTCTGGGAATCTGAGTCTTAAGCCCATCTTGCTCTCAGCGGCTACACAAGGCTGGCTGGTTTCTCAGGACTACATTTCCCACAATGCACCTGGTTCCTATGCAAACGAAGCTTTGAACGCTAACGTGCAAGGTGTATGGCTGGTGACACTCCCAAATCTTTTTGATTTAAAAGTTGCCTAGTTAACGTGGCAGCGGAAAACTTCCGTTTCAGGTGAGTTATGTTTAATTAAGCGATTAACGAGTTACTGCTTATTGGATCTTGTCAAACAGTGAAATAGTTAGTTATTGTTTATATTGATGACCTGCGTCGTGTTTTTATTTCAGAAAGCGCTATATATATGTCTGTTATATATTCTAGTGATTGTTTTCTGTTGTGTATTAATTGGTGGAGTCTGAAACACACTGAAGCACCATATTACTTTACAGGACACGCGACATCCGGACACGTCCATACCTGTGCTACTAGTTAGCGTTTAACAGAACTGTCTTATTTTTATACCATAAGTAGTGTACTTAATGTATGTAGGTAAGTAATTTCCGATAATGCCATGGCCATGGTGTGTGTGTGTGTGTGTGTGTGTGTGTCTGGCTGTCTGTGTGTGTCTGGCTGGCTGTGTGTGTGGGCACCTCTGTGTGTGTGTGTGGGCACCTCTGTGTGTGTGTGTGTGTGTGTTTGTTTGTGTGTGTGTTTGTGGGCACCTGTGTGTGTGTGTCTATGTGCGTGTGTGTGTGTGTGTGTGTTTGTTTGTGTGTGTGTTTGTGGGCACCTGTGTGTGTGTGTGTGTGTGTCTATGTGCGTGTCTGTCTGTCTGTCTGTGTGTGTGTGTGTGTGTGTGTGTGTGCGCGCGTGCGTGTGTGAGCGTGCGAGTGTCTGGCTGTGTGTGTGTTTGTGGGCGCGTGTTTGTGTGGGCACCTGTCTGTCTGTGTGTGTGTGTCTATGTGCATGTCTGTCTGTCTGTGTGTGTGTGCGTGTGTGAGCGTGCGAGTGTCTGGCTGTGTGTGTGTTTGTGGGCACCTGTGTGTGTGTGTCTGTCTATGTGCTTGCCTGTCTGTCTGTCTGTCTGTGTGTGTGTGTGTGCATGTGTGAGTGCGCGAGTGTCTGGCTGTGTGTGTTTGTGGGCACCTGTGTGTGTGTGTGTGTGTGTGTGTGTTTGTGTGTGTGTTTGTGGGCACCTGTCTGTCTGTGTGTGTGTGTAAGTGTGTGTGTAAGTAACCGTGGTAAGTTGAATAGATGCTTTCTGTCCTCCAGTAAGAGCCTGGAGAGAAAGCAGTGTGTTTGCGATTCAGACAACAAGCACAACCTGTTTTTCTTCAGCAGTATAGTGAGCCATATAATTAATAAGTGACTTCTTGTGACAAACTAAACACCACAATGTCGATTTCACAACAAGAAAATGCTCTTCACACTAATAGCTGGTTTTGTATGTTTGCATTGCTATTACGATACTATAATCGCTAACAAGGGTCACACTGGGGTCAGACAGAATTTTATATTTTATTGTGTGTATGTATGTATAAAGTTTGAAAAATGAAAATTATTTTACTTTAGTATAAGATGACATGTTTTAAATGAGTATAGTTTTCCAAGTCAAGTTAAACCTTTTTTTCATGTTATATGATACTCTGTTTTGGGACACCCCTCCAAATCATTGAATTCAGGTGTTGTTTTTCTGGGGTTGGGCTTGGCCCCTTAGTTCCAGTGAAAGTGACTTTTAATGCTTCAACATACCAAGACATTTTGGACAATTTCATGCTCCCAACTTTGTGGGAACAGTTTGGGGATGACCCCTTCCTGTTCCAACATGACTGCACACCAGTGCACAAAGCAAGGTCCATAAACACATGGATGAGTGAGTTTGGTGTGGAGGAACTTGACAGGCCTGCAGAGTCCTGACCTCAACCTGATAGAACACCTTTGGGATGAATTAGAGCGGAGACTGTGAGCCAGGCCAAAACTGGGATGTCTGCCTTTACATGCACATGAATGTAATACGGAGTTGGCCCACCCTTTGCAGCTATAACAGCTTCAACTCTTCTGGGACAGTTTTCCACAAGGTTTAGGAGTGTGTTTATGGGTATTTTTGACCATTCCTCTAGAAGCGCATTCATGAGGTCAGGCACTGATGTTGGAGGAGAAGGTCTGGCTCACAGTCTCCGCTCTAATTCATCCCGAAGGTGTTCTATTTGGTTGAAGTCAGGACTCTGTGAGTTCCTCCACACCAAACTCACACATGCTTTGTGCACTGGTGTACAGTCATGTTGGAACAGGAAGGGGTCATCCCCAAACTGTTCCCACAAACTTGGGAGCATGAAATTGTCCAAAATGTCTTAAAATGACATTAAAATGTCGATATCCTGTATATTCTTCATAAATTAGTATGTCAGTGATACGGTTTCCCCCCTGTCTTCTATTTTGAGTCATGAGAATCATAATATCTACAATTAAAGGTATATTTATCTTGAACCTAATTTGTTTTTTCTCTACTCAGATGTAAAAGATGGCCGTTGTTAGAGCAAAGTCAATACGACAAACAGGGAGTCTGCTACGAAGTCGCTCAGAAGGGACTCTGATAGATCTAGATGACAATTTAACCATCAACAACAATAGCTTACATGGTAATCATGAACATTTCATTTATAAAACATGAAATGTAATGTGAGCGTGCATGTTGCTAGTATTTTGCTGTATTTATTTATTTGTTGTATGCATAAGTTTTGATAAGTAATGATTTAATTTTTTTGTTATTGTCTGGACATGTGTTATGTTTGTGTGTTATCTTCTCTTTTTGCAATTCATGTATTGTGACACTGAGGTGTAGTTACACATACAGATTCGAGGAATTTTGTATGCGTTGCGTATTCTATTGAGCAACACACATCACTACATTTGATGGTCTTAATTTAAGACTCTTAACCAGTAAGTTTTTTAAGGTTGCTGATTGCTTGGTAGTTCACCTTTTAAAAGCGCAAACCTTTCTGTAACCTTACATCGCTTTTTTGTGGTGATACTGCTCACATAATGGCTTTAAAATAATCTTATCTAATGTTATCCAACTCTGTTTAGTTGAATAGCACCTTGGTGAAGTTATTCTGTGCAAGACCTATGCATCAAAATGTAAATGCAATGTAAAATTGTTTTACTGTTATTTATCCTAAAAATATACCCCAAAATCTTTCTTTCCTCCAGGGAGTTACATTTCAAAACATTCGGAATGGCCAGAAGTCCAACCCCAAGGACAAACAACAAATCCCTTCTGGAACAAACTTTCCCAGTCAAATCCTTTCTTAGATGACATTGTGCGCAGAACTGACACTGATTTAAGTCTGTCCACGCTGAAGGAGGATACATCAGCTTTGTTTGGTAACAATATTGAAGACTGCGAAAGCAGATCCTCGGATGAAAATAATTTTGGTCATTTTCTGGAGCCTGAGAGGAACAGCCTCAATCGATCTGGACGGTGGAGAAGTGCCTCAGACATTCTTGACAGTCTTGTAAAAAAGGAATCCAAAAAGGAGAAGAGTTTTCACTCTCAAGGGCCATTCATGAAACCTGATTTTGACTGGCTTAAAAATGACATGGAGGCTTACAAAATGGCCTGGCTGAGTCACAGGCAGTTGACCAGATCCTGTTTGGATCTCAGTCTAATAAAACAAAGTCCTGGTTGGGCTCAAACTCAAGCCACAGACACACAAATTGTCTGTAAGATCGATCACAATGGAGGTTCAGTGCAGTTACCCCATTCTAAGATCAATGCCCACATTCCCCAAAGACATGTTGCTCCAGGAGAGATCCAGGAAATTGGTCTCAAAGCTAGCCTTGATCCTCCACGTGGAATCAATAATAATTATGTAACATCTGTGAGTCCTCTTTTGGAAATCAGTCTCAGTAATCCTAATACTATGGAAAGCATCTTGCTTGACATTCAAATGGCAGCTGCTGTGAAAAATGACGATATGAGCCAAGTCATGACAACATTTGTAGGTCTGGTGGCCCATAGAAAAGATGGACCTTATGAAAAGGTTAAGGACTGTTACATATATAAGGACATTTTACAGATGAAGCTCCCGGAGCTAAAGCCTCACATGTACGTCATTGCTGTTGCAGAGGCTACAGTCATCCAGCCACCGGCAACCTCGGTATGGGACTATTTAGACCGACATTTCACAGTTGCAGTATATGGTCCCAAGCATATTCATCCATCTTTCAAGATTGTGCAAATCATCTCTTGCTATAATAATGTTCCACCCAGGCTGCCTTTTTCTGATATCCAAAAAGGTAACAGAAACCTGCCCCCTGTTGTGTTACAACTGTGGGGAAAGCATGAGTTCAATCCACATGGCCTAAATGATTTGCATATTACAACCAGTGTGATAGACTCAAAGTTCGAAGTAAAAAAGGAGGATAAAGACAAAAAGGTCAAAATAGAGGCGCTCCAAACAGGCAGAGTGATCCACTTGCCATTGGAACTATCCAGGACAGGCAACGGAGATATGGCTCAATTCAAACTAGCCATCCAGGTGAAGAACTCAAATTACCTCTCTTTAGCAGACTTTCATGTTACTTCTCCTGAGGCTGCACCTCTGAGGACAGACAAACATGTTCTCAGACATGTGGATCGTCACAGGGACGTGACCTCTTCTCAAGCTATCCCAGAAGAATCAGTCCCAGAATTCCCAAAGTTCCAAGATGAACCAGTGAACATACAGTGGTATGGCATCGCATTGAAATCTCTTCTAAGACAGCCGAGAGTGGATTATCTTCTAGAGTACTTCAAGGGCGACACAATTGCTCTGCTTTCCAGAGAAACGGTCAAGTCCGTTGGACAGTCAAAAGTAAAAGAATGGTATATTGGTTTTCTCAGGGGAAGTGTTGGTTTGGTGCACTGCAAGAATGTGAAGGTCATAACAAAGGACCAAGTAATTGACTTCTCTGCAGTTAGACTCTCAACACAAATCCTGCTGGACAACATGACTTTGCCATTTAAAAAGCTCACATACATGTACTCTGCCATTCAGAATCTAGTAACAGATCACGTAACCTGCTGGAAGACTTTTGCTGCAGCTCTGGGTTACTCAAACCTCACAATCGACAATTTCTCTAGGAAGCAAGCTGAGACAGAAGCTGAAAAGGTAGCATGTGTCCTTGAGAAGCTAAAGGAAGACTGCCACACAGAAAAAACTAGAAGAAAATTTCAGCATGAACTCATAATTGTAAGTATCTTTAGTTGTGTAAATACAACTTGGTATTTATTTGGGTAGTTTTTGAGTATTATGTGTCCTAAAACTATTTGGAGGAAAATGTTCTTAACACATGACAATGTTGTTTTCTTTCTTTTTTTTAACAGGGGCTCTTTAAAATGGATGCTCAGGGCCTTGTAGCCCATTTAATCCAGAACACAGTTATTCTGTCCACGGCTGTTGAGCTTGGTGTACGGTGGAGGGAACTGGCAGAGAAGATCGGAAAACTTTCCAATTCTCAGATTGCTGGTTATGAGGCACCACACAGAGGGAAAAGTGGCGATGTCAGTGCCCAGGTAAGCATCTGTAAAGCTTTTCTGCTGTGGATTCTATTGAATGACTTTAGTACTGTGACTTGCATGCTGTGAGTATTCATCCGCTTGAAATTTCATGGAACTAATCAAAACAACACAGTTTACAAAACTGTTAACAAGCAGATTCCTAAATAGGTTCTGGTGATAAATTAGTTTGGTGAAGTCGCATAATTTGTCTAATAGGGGCTGTGTCCAATTAAAGTGATATAGTTTCATTATAAATGTACCTGTTCCTGCCCCAGAGGTTGTTGGAGAATATATTTAAGCAAACAGTGCCGTCGAAATAAGTACAGGACATGGTTCTGGAAAGATATCCAACAGATTTTGGTTAAATTTAAGATTTTTGGTTGAAAATAACCCAAATATGAAACATCCCACAAATCAATATTGAACCCATTATTAATAATTATGAAGAACAGCCCAGACATCAAAAGTCAATAACCAAGGAGGACTTTGGTCAGAGGACCAACCAGGAGGCCAAAGGTATCCCTGAAACAGCTGGAGAGAGATGAAATCTCAGAAAAGAGAAGCTGTTCAAATGATATTTTGCACCTGCTAGACCTAATGTATCAAGCCCATGCTACAAATCAGAATAAAGTCCATTTCAATTCCAGGTTGAAACGCTACAAAATGTGGAAAAATTCAAATGAAGTGATTAATTGTGCAAGAGAAAGTATATTACAAAAAAACATTATTGTTGATACTGTATTAAATGTTTAGAATGTATAGATTAGCTGTGTGAAAAGAGGAATTTAACCTTCTGGTTTAAAGTAAATTACTATACTCTTTCAGTCAATGTGGAAGCCTGCATATGACTTCCTGTACTCATGGAGTATGCAGTATGGTGAGGGCTATAGGGACATGATTCAGGATCTCCATCTGGCCCTGGACAAGATGAAGAACCCAGTTACTAAACACTGGAGGCAGATTACTGGAGCTCTCATTACAGTAAATTGCATGGAGATCTTGAGGGCCTCTGCCTTCCACACAGCACAGTGAACAGTGAGTTGCAAACTCGGGTGGGTTTAAGAATGTTGTGCATTATATCTTTTTTCTGTATTTTTATAGCAGTGAGCAATATATGCTTTCTTTATATAGTTGATAACTGAAAATGTCAGAATATGAATGCTGTTGGACTTGGAATGTTTTCTTTTGTACTGTTATGAAGTACAATGAAGTTACCCAGGTCTACATAAAACCTGTTCGTTATTCATGTTTTAATATTACTTAACTGTATAGATTTATTGTATGTTAAATGAAATGCTTCACATCCAAAGTCCTTGTTATGTTTATGTGCATTTCAATCTGTTAACTTTGAAATATAGAGAAATTGTCCAGATTCTCTCTATCACTGCCACTTAAGATGAAGTCTGACTAAGTTCCTTCTGTTGTTGGGACAGCTGATTGTTTTAGGAGGAGTGACTTTTCCCTGCATCTTAAGCTCTAAAGGTGGAGCAGGCCTTTGTATTATAAAATGTCTGCAAGTCATTCTAATATCTAGCATTCTAATATAATGTCTGCTAGTCATTCTAGTATTTAATTTTATCATTGCACTTAAAATATATATTGCAAATTGTACTATTTTTTATATTTAATCTTGTAACTATTATTGAAATAATAAAACAGATTTAAACTGTTTCACGAATGGGCGGTCAATTTAATCATTTTGTTTCATTTTAAGATCATGGACTATCATGCATTTTGAGGCTTTGTGTCACCAAAGTGTCTAGGCTGTCTGTATTTTGCATTTGCATGGCATGCCTGTCACTTTCTCTCAGTAGTTTTTATATGATGCTATTTGCAGAGTGCAGGACTGTGTAGTGACCTCAATATCAAATGACCTATTTGCAGCAAATGACTGTGAAATGCTCTACAAAGTACTAATGAATACAGATCCAAAATATCACTTGTGAGTTTTGTCCTTTGTCTCATGTTTTAGATATCCATGAAAAGAAGAAATGCCTAAATAGTACACTCATTCACTGACAGGGAAAAGGTATTCTACTATACATGCAAGGAATAACACTATGTAACACGATTTTTGTTCCTGGGTAGTGAATGACATTTTCCAATTACTCTTGATGGAAAATGATTAAAAAAAATAGCCATTAAGCCCCTTGAAGTTTGGGTTTGGGTGAGAATAAGAGAATGAAAACCTCAAAATTAGCCCATTTTACTAAAAAAAAAAAAAAAACTGCCCAAAACTAACCCAAACTTTCATGGCTAAGATGGGTTTTTTTCTCTTTATTTGGGTTACAAAGCATGGAGAAATAACACACATCTCAGGAACAAGAAAAAAGTAAAAATTTGTTACATAGTGTAATCTGGGTAAATGTACCCACACTGCTTCAACAGTCATTCTCCAGACCCAGTTATGTTCCCCAGTGAGGTGTCTAAGAATAAATTGTTCTATTTAAAGGTATAAAGACATGCTGTTGAGAATAATATCCTAGTTACAAGAAAACCCTAGTTTAATGCATTTTCTACAAACTAGACCTGAACAAACATGGACCTACCAAGTGGTCTTTATAAGGGAGAATAAACTTCAGTCTTAACATTCAGTATCTAGTTTTATTTTTGTTTGATGAAAGCTTGTGTTCAGCATGTAGATCCTCACGAGACTTTCAGGTTATAATAGGTCTAATAGGTTTAATAGTTGTTTTTCACATGTGGACACCTGACAGTCACACCTATATGAGCTTGTTGGACATCCTATTCCTAAAGCATGGCCATTTTTGTGCCTATAGGGCCTCCACTGTTCTGAGAAAACCTTCAAGTGTGTCTGTGGGAATCTGTCCATTTAATCAAAAAAAAAAAAAAATCATTTGTGCGGTCAAGCTCTGTTGCCCAAGAAGGCCTGATTCCTGAATCGTCCCAAATGTCTCTAATGGTTGAGGGCAGGGCTCTGGTTTCTTCACACCAGAGTTATCAAACTCTTTTTATGGACATCACTTTTGCACAAGGGAAGTTGACATGCTGGAACAGAAATGAGCCTTCTCTAAACTGTTGCAGCAAAGTTGGAAGTACACAAATGCCTTTTGTTGGCACAGTGCGTTCTTTTAAGTAGTGTTCTGCTATTTGCCAAACCCAGATTTGTCCATCAGACTGCCAGATGGTGAAGTGTGATTCATCACTCTAGGGAACACATTTCCACTGCTCCAGTGTCCAGTGGTGGTATGCTTTACACCACTCCATCCAACACTTGGCCATGGACACCCTCTTCATGAAGCTCCTGATACACAGCTCTTTTGCTGATGAGAACAAAGCACTGTAGTGAGTAATGCAACTGACAATAGATGGTTTTATGTGCTATGCGCTTCAGCACTCGGCAGCCCAGCTCTGTGAGTTTGTGTGGTCTACCACTTTGTGGCTGAGCTGTTGTTACTCCTAGATGCTTCCATTTTAAAACACTTACAATTGATGGGGCAGATCTAGCAGGGCAGAAAGTTCATGAACTGGCAGGCAAAGCATGTTTAAAGTCATTGAGCTCTTCAGTATGAACCATTCTAATACCAATGTTAATCAATGGGGATTGCAATATATGCACTTGATTTTATGTACCTGCGTACCCGTGGCTAAAACACCTGAACTCAATAATTAGAAGGGCTGTCCACATATTTTTGGCCATATCTGGTGGTATTTCTCATTCCTGAAAAAAGATTTTTGAATTAAAATGAAGACTGTATTTGTTTCAGTGTAGAAAAAGTACACTCAAACAGACACTAGACAGAAATGTAGACAGAAATCCAGAGGGAAATTGTAGCATTGCAGGTAGTGGTAAAAGACATTCACAGATGTACATACATGTGTGTGTATATATACATACAATATGATATGTATGACAAGCAAACAATATGATGGCACAAATTGTAAGGTAGTAGAGGAGCTGGCCAGGACTGTTAACGCGTTAAAAGCCTGTTGTCCTAAGTGTTAATCTTTCACCCCATTAAAACCCCATGAACACATCAGAAAGTAAGAGCGGCTACAGGTAAGACAGACTAGTTGTGCATTGGCATTATGTTGAGGACTCCCTGCAGGTTTAGACCATTCAGCAAAAACGTGTAATGAACAAGCAGTTCATATATATACATCAATCAGGCATAACATTATGAGCAGTAAGAGGTGAAGTGAATAACACTGATTATCTCCTCATCATGGCACCTGTTAGTGGGTGGGATATATTAGGCAACAAGTGAACATTTTGTCCTCAAAGTTGATGTGTTAGAAACAGGAAAAATGGACAAGCGTAAGAATTTGAGCGAGTTTGACCGAGAGCCAAATTGTGATGGCTAGACGACTGGATCAGAGCATCTCCAAAACTGCAAACTGCAAACTGTCTTGTGGAGTGTTCCCGGTCTGCAGTGGTCAGTATCTATCAAAAGTGGTCATGGGTGGCCAAGGCTCATTGATGCACGTGGGAAGCAAAAGGCTGGCCCGTGTGATCCGATCCAACACTTGAGCTACTGTTGCTCAAATTGCTGAAGAAGTTAATACTGGTTCTGATAGAAAGGTGTCAGAATACACAGTGCATCACAGTTTGTTGTGTATGGGGCTGCATAGCCACAGACCAGTCAGAGTGCCCATGCTGACCCCTGTGCACCTCCGAAAGTGCCAACAATGGGCATGTAAGCATCTGAACTGAACCATGGAGCAGTGGAAGAAGTTGGACTGGTCTGATAAATCACGTTTTCTTTTACATCACGTGGATGCCCGGGTGCGTGTGTGTCGACTACCTGGGGAACACATGACACCAGGATGCACTATGGGAAGAAGGCAAGCCAACGGAGACAGTGCCCTGCTTTGGGCAACGTTCTGCTGGGAAACGTTTGGTCCTGCCATCCATGTGGATGTTGCTTTGACACGTACCACATACCTAAGCATTTTTGTATACCCTTTCATATTCCCTGATGGCCACAAAGCAAAAATGGTTCATAATGGATTCTATATGGTTTGCTGGCCAGGTCCTGCTGCAGCAAAGCATCCCCAAACTATAACACTTCCACCTCCATGTTTCATAGTTGATATGAGGTTCATTTGCTGAAATGCTGTATTTGGTTTACGCCAAACATGCCCTGTTATGGTGTCCAAATAATTCAATTTTAATCTCATCTGTCTGAAGCACATTATTCCAGAAGTCTTGCCCTTTCTGTGTTCTTTGGGAAACTTCAGTCTTGCCTTCATGTGTTTTTTGACAGCAAAGGTTTCCTTCTTGCACACTTCCCACAATAAAGTTGTGTAGTCTCTTTCTGATTGTAGATTCATGCACTTTGGCATAAACTGTAGCAAAAGCTTACTGTAGGTCCCATGATATTTTAGGGTTTTTGGAGATGTCTTTAAGCATCTTGCGGACTGCTCTTGGTGTGATTTTGCTTGGACAGCCTGACCTGGCCATGTTGGCAGTTGTTTTAAATGTTTTCCACTTGTAAATGATTTTTGGACAGTGGAATGGCTGATTACAAATTCTTTTGAGATCTTTTTACATTCCTTTACCAGACTCATAAGCATCAACAATCTTCTTTCTGAAGGCCTCAGAGAGCTCTTTGGATCTCACCATGGTGATACCGCTCACTTCAACAATTAAGAGCAAACCAAGCTAAATGTCTGAGGTTTAAATAAGCCTCCTTCAAAATGCTCTGGAACAATGGTCTAATAATTTGTATCTTATGTTATACACCCGTAGGTCATTTTATCCATTTTAAGTACAAATAAATGTGGGGGTGTCCTTCCTTTTTCCTAACAAGAAATTGGATTTTTTTTTTATTACATTTAAAAAAAAAGACTTTTCTTTAGATTTATATGTTTAGTTATGTTACTTGAGTCTTTTAATATAGTTAAAATGAAGATCAAATGCCCATATTTTTAACTATGTTAAAAAAAAACAAAAAAACACAGGCTTTCATGGGGTGTCCTAATTTTTTCACATGACCTTTCATATTCATTGGTGCATTTAATTGAAATTTTAGGGAAAGCCTTACTTCTAAAAGCAGTCAGCTGTGTAGAAGAAGGAAAGCTTTATTTTGTTGAGCTACTGATACACTTTGTCCTTGTTGAATACTGTGTAACCAGGTCGCACATTCACTGCACTGAGAACCATGTAGACTGGAGGATTGCCATGTTTAGTAGCATAATGCCACTGCACTGCCATATGCTGTTCAGCACTTTTGTTATCAGGGTTGTGGGATTTTGCAGTGCTCACTGAGGCCCAGTGAGAACAGAAACAGACCAGCTCTGAAGTGGACTCTTTTCGAGAGCACTGAGGCAGATTACATTGAGATTAATGAGATATGACCTATTTGTTGCTTGCGCTCTTGCAACCAACTGGATCAACAGTAATGGCACATCTGTTTACATAACACAGTGAATGAGGGCTAAAGAAAGCATTTTTTTATTTTTATAATTTACTTCATCATAGAGTGAGTGCCCCACACTGTGGTAGGCAGAAGTATATGCATTTTTCCTAAATCACATTTGTTATATGGCACCTGTCTAATCATGTGTATAGCAGCAATAGTAATAATACAGTATTGCCTAACTTTATAAAGTTTTATTACAGCATCAGAGACCCTGAAAACAAGCTAATAGCTGGTTAATGAGTCATCTGATGTAATGGCAATTACATTTGCTACCTAAGTTCATGTATATGTTTCAATAGTTCAGGCCATATTGTAATATGTAGCAGTGTAATTATATTATATTTACATATTGTGCAGCCTTATTACAAACACGTACTATTACATACAACACAGCTTAGACTATTGCCATTTTATAGTATAGTTTAGACGTTTAGTTCCAGTTTTTCTGGTCTGTAACTAAACCACACAAACATTTGCAAACGGGAGATAAATATCTGGCTACTAGCTACTGTTTCTTTTACATATGAAACACTTTACGCTGTGTGTATGCTATGAAGCATTACCATTACATTTGCATTTGCAAAGGAAGCCTTTTATACTAGAACCATGTTAAAGCTACTTCTTTATATACAGAACTGCTAAAGAAATGATTTACACTGATCAGGCATAACATTATGCCTAATATTTGTCAGTCCTCTTTTTGCTGCCAAAATAGCCCTGACCTGTGGGCATGGACTCAAATCCCTGAAGGTGTGTTGTGGTATCTAGCACCAAGATGTTAGCAGCAGATCCTTTAAGTCATGTAATTTGTGAGATGGGGCCTCCATGGATCAGACTTGTTTGTCCAGCATGTTCCACAGATGTTCGATTGCATTGATTGGATCTGGGGAATTTGGAGGTGAAGTCAACACCTCAAACTCATTGCTGTGCTCATCAAACCATTCCTGAACCATATTTGCTTTGTGGCATGGCACATTATCCTGCTGAATAAGGCCACAGCCATCAGGGAATACCGTTTCAATGAAAGGGTGTACATGGTCAGCAACAGTGCTTAGGTAGGTTGTAAGTGTCAAAGTAACATCCACATGGATGGCAGGACCCAAGGACACATAAACTTCGAGGACAAAATGTTCACTTGCTGCCTAATATATCCCACCCACTAACAGGTGCCATGATGAGGAGATCATCAGTGTTATTCACTTCTCCTCTCAGTGCTCAGAATATTATGGCTGATTGGTGTATATTATACAGTAGGTATGGTAAACATGAGAGGTGAACAAAGGGATTGCAAGAAAGTGCTGTCACTTAATATTTCAAATAAAGTATGGTGTATTTTTTTTTCTAGCTCAGACAGCTTGAGTGAACAGCTTGCTTATTAGTTACACTGTGAATTAATTGTACCCGGTTATGCCAGAATGCCAGTGTTTGCTTCTTTGTTCTCCCAACACAGGTATGCCATTCTATCTCACTTCCTTTAACAGGTTAATAAGTAACAGTTATGTCTGATGTATTATTAGAAGTTACAGAAGTAATTGCAGTTTTATGAATTTAGTAGTAATTCAATTTTTTGTTTGTTTTTTTGTTTTTCAAATAGATGTCCCTTGCAGTTTATTTATTGTCTTGTTACAATCAGTAGCTCTATACATTTGGCACATATTTAGTCAGCAACGTACAAAATAAAACCAAATCTTAAGTGTGCCCAACCTCAAGGTGTTGTATGCGCATGCGTGATAAATGTGTCCACCCTTCAGCGCGTGAAGCACGGAATTTTGCGCAAAGACAAGAAAGTAAATAGACATAAACTTAATTCGACTGAAATCAGATCTTTTTTTAATGTATACAAATAAATAACCTGCTCACTTATTTGGGGTTGGAAATTGATCCCTAAATGCACAGTAAATAGCCACACAATTCACGGATGTGTTTTATTAGTTTTATTTAAATACTTGCTTTAACAAGTACATGGTCGTTTCATGGTTTTCTCTGGCCGTTCGGTCACTTCAGCATTTAGTGGTACTGCTTTCCAAGAGCAGAGACCACAACAGCAAGGAATTTCTGCAGAGCTCCCTGCACCTCAGCAGTGAAGCAGCTGCCCAGGGAAGCGGCAACGACGATGGTGATGCAGTCAGCCAGCAGCTGTATGTGGAAACAGAGGTTGAGTTATAAACCCAAATAATTACTGTAAGTGCTTAATGTTCAACTGAAAAATGAGTGAACTAACTGAAGGAATAACATACATACATACATACATACATACATACACAAATAAATGCATGCATGCATGCAGACGCACCTTGAAGTTATCGGGATCCACGTGCAGTTTCTCAGAGTGCAGCACACTCAGTTCGGCCAAAGTGGCCTTGATGTTGTCCAGGTTCTTCGCAGCTTTCTCCAGACCACGGACTACGGTCAAGCCGTGGGCTGCAACCTTGGGGTTTCCACTGATGGCAGCGGCGTTGTACAAGTTTCCAAATTTAGCGAAGTACCTCTGGGTCCATGGGTACACGACAAGACACCTGAGTGGCAAAATCAGAAGCGTGTCATTTCATATTTACAACAAACAAACAATCAAACAAAAAGAAGTCAAAGTTGAAGAGAAATGCAACCCTACCTGGACAGTGCCTGGTGACCGATTGCTTCGGCGTCGATCTTGGAAAAGACATCCTGGATGGTAGCACGCTCGAAATCTGTCCACACAACCATGTTGCTGACTTTTTGGGGTTTCGAAGTGTTCTGATGAACTTAGAGCCCTGTAAGTGAGGTCTGTTTAGACAGCTTATATAGACCTGTGGCTCTGACTGCTCCTCCCAAGACCACGCAATAAACGTTTCAAGGGGTGGATCTTGCAGTCTGAATGATTTTGATTAGATATGAAGTCTTATCTTTCAAAGTATGTTGTCATGGTAGGTGATAAAGCCTGCTGTTTTGCGCATGCAGACATTATTAGTAGTGGGATGTCCTGTACACCATTATTATGTAAGCATTACTATAACTTACAGTACATTACATAATGACCGAAAACATCTCACTGTATTAATGAATGAGCTTCAAGCTAATAAAAGCATGAATGAAAATCCCTGCACTGTAATTACACTAGTATCAATGAATGATGTAGGAATCAAATATCTATCATTTGTTTTTTTTCCCCAAACACAGCCAGAGTTTATAAAATAGAAATGAACGTGAAGTTCTTATTCGACATAAAGAATAAGCCATTAGTAACAACCTTATTAAAAAAATCAGTTCAGATATATTGCGAAATTTCCAATTTTTCTTTCTTAAGCTTTCTTAGCAGTAATAAAACAATATACAACACATGACCAAAATCCTCAAGAAAGAAAATGTCCTATTTCATGAAAAAAACATTATTTACCATTTTCTCATGGCTTAGCCTTTTAAGTAAAAACTATATCTAGAATGATATATAGTTAAGTAATTAATAAGTAATTATATAATTATAATTATTATATAATATTTCATATAAATAAATCATATAAAATAATAGGACCTAATCTCCGAATTCCTCTCATCATTCCAGTTTTATCTGAACACAGCTGATTAAGTAATGAGGCTACATATTTAATTTAAATAATGTTTTTCTACCATTTTTTAAATATATAAAATTCAGGTTAAACAGATTAAAAGTGAGGTAAGTAAAAGTATAAGTTAAAAAACACTAAAAGTTAAGTAACGATGTTAAATATTTAATTTTTTCAAAGTAAAAATAAATTATGAACACAGTACACTAAGTAGAAGTCTCTGCATACTCAAGTTCTATACTTCCCTGCTTGCCTTATGATTAAAAGAATATGATGATTTATAAAATGTTTTTTTATTTATTTTATAAAACAGATTTTGTTACATATAAAAGCCACAAATCCCATAACCATATCTATACATTATAGTGTCTATATATACTGTGTAAAAAAATATATAAGGTGAAAAAACACTATAACGATGTTAATTTTTTTTTAAGTAAAAATAAAATAAAATATGTACACAGTACACTAAGTATAAGTCTCTGCATACTCAGTAGTAGACCTAAGTTATATTTCCCTACTTGCCTTATGATAATAATAATAATAGTAATAATAATAATAATAATAATTATTATTATTATTATTATTATTATTATTATTATTATTATTATTATTATTATATAAAAAATATTTATAGTAAATACAAAAATATTTACATACAAACCGATTTTATAGCACGTCACACCCCTTCTGCTGTTGCTAAATTATTACTTAACAGGATTAATTATTATAATCAAACCATCAGTTTAATCTGGACAGGCAAATAATAACAAAGACTACTGAAAAGAACTGTTATATAGATTTAAAAAATTATCTTCATTAATTAGTTTAACAAATAGTAAGTAAGTACATACTGACCGGTTTATGTTACTCATTAAATAAAATTCTGTTTTATTAGAATGGTTTATTAGAGCAACGTGTATATTATATCAAAATGAAAATGCTTAATTAATTAAAATGCTTAAGACCGCAAAAACTTTAAGAGTGCTCTGAAACCAAAATTCAGTGCCAAATTCAGCATAATATACCAACATTTCATGTCAGAAGTGTTTTTTATATTATTGCATAGATAAATATTATATTAAAGAATGAAGACCAGCGAAATATGAGTAATAATTGATAACAAAATGCTTTAGTATTGCTGTACTGTGTCAGGGATCATGTATGCGGAGACACTTTATAAATTGCATTGTTAATATGGCGCATGTTTTGTTTTTTCCAACACAATATATGAATCTCTCTTTGTGGTAATAAACTCTGCTTTACATTACTAATTCAACTTGATTCCGCCAGAAATTAACCATAAATGAGAGATAAATCGATGTGTGTGATGCGTATTTACATACTATTTTTTCTTTGACTAGAGGCAGAAAAGGTATAAAGGTTCAGAATTTTATTATGCAAAAAAAAGAAACCCTTTCAAGGCTATTTAATGGCAGAAGCGGATGCTGGAGTGGGAGATAGGAGCAGCCGCTTAGGGCTGGATGGTTTCGGGTGCGGCACAATAATATCGCCTACTGCCATAAATATCAGTGATATATATCACTTGTCATGTCACGCAGGCTTAAACACCAGATCCACCACAGCACAGTTTGTTAAAGACTCTTAGCTTACTGAAACCATCTTTGCATTTTTTTTTCTTTTTTTGGTAGAGAAACCCAAGATAATGTAAAGTATGTCTACACTATAAAAATATATATATAGTTTCATTTTTTGTGAACTTTGTAAATTCAAAATATAAGTATTGTTATTTAGAGTGTATATTTAAAGGAAATGACAACACATCAAAAACAACCCAAGATCATGCAGTATTTGCAGAGTTTTATTAACTCAAATAAAACAAAATAAAAACTTTATCATTTTTTTTCTCTTTGTTTCTATGCTGAGACAATGTCCACAGTTAAAAGTGCTATACAAGTAAATTGAATTAAATTGAAATTGAATTGAAAATATATGCTTGGCAGTTTAACCTGATATTTACTCCATATTCATTAATTCATTAATTAATACACAAATTAATGTAGTACAGAACCTTAAACAGTAATGTGAATAATTAAATTTCTTTTAAGTAATTAAAAACGAAATAAATTTTTATGTAAAAAAAAAAAAAATCAGAATTTGCTTATTTGTTTTTGCCATAACTACTGAACCACTCAATTTTTTTTTTTTTTATAGTGTAGCCAAAAGTATGTGCATGCCTAACCATAACCCCTATATGTCAGTTTTCACCAAATTTTCTGCAAAATATTTAGAGGCACAAGATTGTTGAGAATGTCTTAGAATAATTTATTATAATGATTTCCACATTAGCACAACTCTGTACAGCCATGCTGTAAAATGTAGTGAAAAGCCGTTCCAGAAGAGTGAAGAGGTTGTTATATCAGCAAAAGCAAGCAAATCCATATTAATACCATGCCTTTGGAACAATTTGTTAATCAAGCACATGGTCATGTGTCCATATAATTCTGGCCATGTAGTATACAGTGGCACCAAAAAAAAACACTCTGAAACTTATAATTATGAACATGAATATATTATGTTAGCTTAAACTTATGTTAGCACCTAAAAGGCACTATAACGTTTACAGGTGAACTTAATTTGACTTTCTCTACACTTTTGAATGCACATGTCCAACTGTTCAGTGTTTCAGTACTTTTTGCATAACTTGCTGTTCTCTAACAAGGTGCTTAACGGCAAAATTCACAACTGGTGTTTGATCCATGAATCGACCCATAAATTTCCTGGTTCAATTAGAATTGGTATTTAAACAGTCCTCTTCATCCTGCTGTTCACATTTTGACATTGTGAGTCCAAGATGACATCTAACAATTGATCAACAGTACCTCGCCATTGCGAGGCTTCAAACAGGATGTTCTCAGAGGGAAGTGTCCACTGAGCGTGTCACAGAGTGTCATCAGCAGGTTGCGACAGAGACACAGAGAGACTGGAAGAGTCACAGAAAGGCATAGAAGTGGACGTCCTTTGGCCATATCCCACGTTGATGACCACTTCATTGTGAACAGTGCCCTGCGGAACCGGATGATGAATGTCACTCAACTCCAGGCACATTTAAGGGAGGTGAGAGGCACCCAAGTGTCACATCAGACCATTCGAAACCGTTTACATCAGCGTGGTCTGCGTGCTAGACGACCTGCAAGGGTACCTGACCACACCACTAGGCCAGGGAGCATTTACACTGGACGAGGGACCAGTGGGCCTCAGTGCTGTTCTCTGATGAAAGTCGATTCACGTTGAGCAGAAATGATGGATTGGAGATGTCAAGGAGAGCGCTATGCATCAGCCACTGTTGTGGTGGTGTTACAGTCTGGGCAGGTGTGTCTACTCAATACAGAACTGCCCTACATCTTGTGAATGGTACAGTGACAAGCCAATACTACCTGAATAACATCATTAATCCAGTCATTGTGCCCCTGCATGAACAACACAGGCCTAATTTCATCTTCTTGGACGACAATGCTCCAGTTCATTGAGGTCGCATCATTAGGGAACGGCTGCTGGAGGCTGGGGTACCTCAAATGGAGTGGCCTGCACTTTCTCCAGACCTGAATCCCCTGGAAAACCTATGGGATCAGCTGAGTCGCCGTGTAGAAGCTCGTAACTCTGCACCCCAGAACCTCAATGACCTGAGGGCCGCCCTTCAAGAAGAGTGGAATGCCATGCCTCAGCAGACAATAAGTCGACTCGTGAACAGCATGAGACGTCGTTGTCAAGCTGTAATTGATGGTCAAGGGCACATGACAAATTATTGAGACATTGACATTTTTTGTTGTGGTATACCCACCACTGTTGTTGTCTTTTGTTTCAATAAATTGTTTGAGATGAGGAAATCACCATTGTATGCTTCTACTTAAATGCCCTACTTTCATGATATAATATCACTGTAGCGTGAACTTTTTACATTTTCCATAAATTTCACCCAAAAGCCAAATATCCTTCACTTTTTGTGAGTAGTGTATATTGACAGGCCCTGTGGAGATGCAAGATAGATTTCATTTCAGAGGGAAAGAGCTGACTCAAGTATTACAGTACTCTCATGTAGCCTTGCCATAAAGCAACATACACTGGCCACTGTTCTCGTGATACTGTATCTGCTGATTTTTACAGTGTATTGAGGGGACTGTTTATTTGTTTGCTTGCTTGCTTGTTTGTTTAACCAAAATGTATTTCTTTAAGGATAATATTATTATATTAAAAAAATAATGAATTACATGTTTTCAGAATCTATCACAAAATATTGGGGATTTAGATTACAGGTAAGGCCTACACTACATTGTAGAAATCATTACATATTATTTATATTACTTTTAATTCATTTCTAAGGGATTATTTCTTATTAATTTCTTTACAAATTCTTTCGTTATAATTCATTACATCAGTGTTTTGAGGGAATTTTCTTCTCAACACCTTCTATAGCAAAAAGAACAAAGAGTTTTAGGCAGTAGTTTTGTCACCTGCAATGAGGAGGATGAAGCAGGTGAAATTCATGCATTAAACCATAGTGAGAATCTAGGCAACTGTGAAAACAATGGTGAAATTAAAAGGCAGTGGAAGGAGCACACCACAGCAAAATAGGGTTGTGAAATTCAATGTGAGATTGTTCTACATGTCTTCTTATTTTGCAAAGCAAGCTGCTACACTGCATATTGTATAATAAATTATTACCTTGTGTCACTGAACAGTCTTAAATTCAAGATTTAAAATTTTTATATGCCACATACAGAGTGTACAGTATACAACATGCAATGAAATGAAAACCCTGCCACTTATCCTAGACTGTGCATATAATAAATAAAGTAAATTTAAAAGTTATAAATAAAATAAATAAATTACATGTTACATGTAGCAGCATGATGTGCAATTACGTTAAATGATGTAAGGGTTCAGATTGTGAAAACATTACAGAATGGAAAATGACATTTGATATGCAGGTGAGTTACATGTAGTAACAGTAAAGTGCAGTATGCAGAATTTCAAAGGAGTAAGTAAGTATAGATGCTTGTAAGACAGATATGTCTAATTCAAGTCATGAATAAATGGCAGTGTGTGTGTAAGACAAATCCATCTTATACACACTCCACCACTTATTCATGACTTGAATTATATACACAACAGCACCACATGTCTTAACCTGGCAACCTATAATATATTTTGTACAGGAAATCTAATCTTTGTCTATAAATAACAGTGAAAGTTATTTATATGTTTATTTTAATTATTTCTTTCTTATTTGTGGTATAGTCTGAGTTTATTGCACACTGTTATGTGGTTATGGTATATTCTATTCTATATGAACTTTGGGTTAGGTTTAAGGGTTCTATAAAGTCTTAGTAATAATGTGACATCAAATTTCCCCTTGGGGATTAACAAAGTACTCGCTACTCTACTCTGCTTCTAGATACGCTCTAATGTGTTAAGAAAAAAAATTGCATAAATAGAGCTATGCTGTTATACTTATGATTTGATTTGTCTGTTTTTTATATCTGCTGTGAATTTAGATCCATATCCCTGCTGCATTTGTAGTTTTCTATTGGGAAATGGGCTCATTTGAGTGACTTAAATGTTAAAAGTTAAAAAAGCAGGTGAAAAATAAATAGGATAAAATAAAGAATAGATGGTAGCACATAGTAAGTATCCATAGGCTGAATGTAGCATGCCTGGCCAGTGCATTAGTCTCCATCTCCATGTCAAACAGTGTCATGTAACCAATGAAAATAAGCAGAAATTGTCAAGAAATATGTCAAGAAATATGTCAAGAAAAAAGAAATGTACACTACATAACCGAAAGTTTGTGGACACTTGTCAGTCAGAATCAGGATCAGAATGTGCTTTATTTGCCAAGTATGCTCATATATACAAGGAATTTTCTTTGGTGCTGGAGTCAGACACAGAACTTTAACATTAAATATAAACAGGGTAAAAAATAGAATAATGTAAATAAATGTAACTCAGGAGTCCTGTATGTGTGCAAAATGTGTAATGAAGTGTGTGTTTACTCACATCTTTCCTAAACTCTTGCCTTAAAAAACCCTCAGCCCCACTTGATCATGTTTGGGATGAACTAATGCTCTTGTGGATTAAAGGGCAAAACCCCACAGCCATGTTGCAAAATCTAGTTGAAAGCCTTCAGAGAAAATTTGAGGTTATTATAACAGCAAAGTAGGGGAATAAATCTGGAATGGGATGTTTAAAATTCACATATGGTTGTGACGGTCTGATGTCCTTATACTTTTGGTTATATAGTGTGTGATATGTGTGACTTACAATAAATTAATCCAAGACTTTCTGTACATACAATGGTTTATAACTCGTATAAGAATATATTTGCAACACCATTCTTTCACACACACACACCAGTGCCTTGCTCAGACAAATCTGTTTTATACTTCAACACTGTGAATGCACAAATCAAACTAAATTCACTAACTAATACTAACAATACATTCTCAGTCTATACACATTTATTTACAATTCCAGAATATTATATATATATATATATATATATATATATATATATATATATATATATATATATATATATATATATATATATATATATATAATTATATTTTTTTCTAGTTTTATTATATTAGCTAAATTTGTTTCATATATTTTGCATTGCAGTGAAGGAATAAGAAGTTCTGATTATACATTTTAAGAGATCACACCCTGCTAACATAATATTTTTTGGCACCCTACAAGATCCCACCCCTTTAACTGCCAAAAAAAATGTTTTTTTTATTTTTTATTGTTTTTTTATTTAAAAAAATTATGTTTTATGTTTTTAATTTAGATCATATTTCATATTTATAACAAACTAACTGAAAATATTATATAAAACAAATATACAATAACAAAAAAACGGAGGCTACCTAAACATTCAGCAATTATTCATTTGTAATTTGTTAGATGATTTTTTAAAATACATTGCACCAGATGTCACACTAGAACTGGGCAGGTTCTTTCCTATCAGGATGAAACTTATCTCTCCCCTGCAGCAGAAGTGCTGACTTATCTGTCGTATTTGAACTGAATCCAAATTGTCACGTATGTGAGGTGGGTCCTGGGCGTGCCTGCTTCAGCTCCTTGTATAAAAGGATGTTTCTTTTGTGAGGCAGTTTACAGAAGTCTTCTTTCAGACTACTCCGAAAACATGAGTCTCTCTGACAAGGACAAGAGCACCGTCAAAGCTTTCTGGGCCAAGGTCACCCCTAAGGCTGAAGAGGTCGGTGCTGAAGCTCTGTTCAGGTAGGTGTCTGAGTAACTCTGCACTTTTTTTGCTCTCCACATCGATTCTTCTTTCAGTACTGAGGACTAATTATTTCCCCTTTTCATTGCGCAGGATGCTGACTGTTTACCCCCAGACCAAGACCTACTTTTCCCACTGGAGTGACATTAGCAAAGGATCTGCTCAAGTGAAGAACCACGGAAAGACAGTTATGGGTGGCGTGGAAGAAGCTGTCAACAAAATCGATGACCTGACCAATGGTCTGCTGAGCCTGAGCGAGCTGCATGCTTTCCAGCTCCGTGTTGACCCGACCAACTTCAAGGTAATCTTACACTATACAATATTTATTTGCTCTGGCATCATTTCAGCTTGTTTTTTTTTAAACCTAAAGTTCCTGTTCCACAACATGATTAACAAATATTGCCATTTTCCCCTCTTTTCCTGTAGATCCTTGCCCACAACTTGCTGGTTGTTTTGGCCAGCATGTTCCCCGCTGACTTCACCCCTGAGGTACACATGTGTTTGGACAAGTTTCTCGCTGCCGTTGCCCTGGCTCTCTCTGAGAAGTACCGATAAGAAGCTCTGCAGGCAACAGATGGACACCAACACGCATCTGTCTTTCTTAGATCTAGTCAATGATCCAATGTTCCTTGATTGATCTAAATAAAAGCCAATAATTTTGGCCTTGGAAACAAAACTGTATTCTCTGGTCCTCTCTATTTTACTAATAATGTGTTCCTGTTAGCTATAGGACTAAAACAAGTGGTAGTGTGTGTGTGTGTTTAAACATAAAAGACAAGACAATTCTTTATTAAAAATAAAAAAAAAACAAATAAACAAACAAAAAACATATTCATTCAACCCATAGAAGGGTTACAGCCGTCATATTATGCTTAATACGATGATTATTAAATTTTAGGTGAAAAGCAAAGCTTTGGCTTAATAAATGAAATAGATGACCCATTGTCAAATAGCTAAAATATTCCTTAAACAAATCAGTAAAAGAATGAAATACAATTACAAAAATAAACTATAACAAAAAAGAATGAAAGAATAAGAATGAATGAAAACGCAATGAAAAATACAATTAATACACGAATACAAAAATACATGAATAAATCATGAATGACAATAAAGACACAATAGTCAATTAAACAAGTCAACAATTAAATAAAAAATTATTATTATTATTATTATTATTATTATTATTAATAATAATAATAATAATAATAATAATAATAATAATAATAACAATAAATAGAAAAATAGCGGAATCAAATTTGCATGCTTCTAAATCCTGAATTCATTAGTTATATAATACAAGGCCTTTATTAATGCAAATGACTTCATCTTATGATACCTGCTGTACATAAAGAAAAGTGAAGCATTTTTTTTTCTTTATTTATTTATTTTTATTTTTGTTTATTTATTTATATATATTTATTTGTTTATTTTTGTTTGTTTTTATTTATTTATTTATTATTTATTTATTTATTTATTTATTTATTTATTTATTTATTTATTCTTTTTCTTGTTCGGTGCTATTAAAATATCATCCCTCCCCTGTTTCAGGCTTCTAGCACGTGACTTTTCGTTATCAGACAGACAGCTGCAGAGGTGTGAGAGGGGGCAGAAAGGGGACGTTACCACAAGGAGCCGCTATGGGCTCTTACTATTTTATCCCTAATGAGCAAGACTGAGGTGACGGTGGTGAGGAAAAACTCCCTGAGATGATATGAGGAAGAAACCTTGAGAGGAACCAGGCTCAGAAGGAAACCCATCCTCATTTGGGTGACACTAAACAGTAAATAATGTCCTTTGTACAACAGCAACCAAGAGCTCTTGAGGAACTATTGGGTCAGTGTAGTTTCTGAGTTCATTATAGACTTAACACTAATTCCTTCCTCCCGAAAGTTGACTGATACAACGGCAGTTCTGTGATGGTGTGATGGTCTCCAAGTGGTCACTATCCACAGCAGTCCCCTGGGTCACAGGCTGTCCGTGCAGATCTATCTATCCCCAGCAGTAGTGAGCACCACCAAGCGACAAGACTCCAACCAGGCGTAGAGCGTCTATTATACCCAACTGGATGCAGCTAATTTGATCAAGTGATTTAGAGGACATTAATGGTCACTCAAATTGCCTTGTTTGAAGTTTATTCTATTGAACAGTGCAGCAATCTACATCACTGCGTTCATTTTCAGAACTAATTAAGAAGTGTTTGAGGAGCAGCATGTCTCAGTGTAGATTTCATATACTGGAGATGAGTGTGTTAAAGCCCAGGCTTTTGAATTAAAAGAGCGCCATTACTAAAAAGAAAGACCAGTGAGTGTGTGAGTAATATGTTGCTTTGCTATTATTTGGTCATGTGTTTGCATTTATGTTGCAGTGCATTAGTCTGTTTCGTGTTTGGGGATTGAGTTACAGCTTTGCGTGGAAAAAACACGATTACTAGCAGTATAATTGACTTTACTAATTTGTGTATATGTGAGCAAACCTCCACATGATGTCGCTAGAGTGCACAGAGTAGACTATAAACTAACACACTGTGCTATCTCTCTAAGTCTCTCTACACATTAGCTGTTCATTTACACCAATCAGGCATAACATTATGAGCAGTAAGAGGTGAAGTGAATAACACTGATTATCTCCTCATCATGGCACCTGTTAGTGGGTGGGATATATTAGGCAGCAAGTGAACATTTTGTCCTCAAAGTTGATGTGTTAGAAGCAGGAAAAATGGACAAGCGTAAGGATTTGAGCGAGTTTGACAAGGGCCAAATTGTGATGGCTAGACGACTGGATCAGATCATCTCCAAAACTGCAGCTCTTGTGGGGTGTTCCCGGTCTGCAGTGGTCAGTATCTATCAAAAGTGGTACAAGGAAATAACAGTGGTGAACCGGCAACAGGGTCATGGGCAGCCAAGACTCATAGATGCATGTGGGGAACGAAGGCTGGCCTGTGTGGTCCGATCCAACAGATGAGCTACTGTTGCTCAAATTGCTGAAGAAGTTAATGCTGGTTCTGATAGAAAGGTGTCAGAATACACAGTGCGTGATGGGTCAGGGCTGTTTTGGCAGCAAAAGGGGGACCAACACAAATATTAGGGAGGTGGTCATAATGTTATGCCTGATCAGTGTATATATGATATGTGGTTTGGATTCTTTCCAATGATCAACAAACGCATAAAGAGCTACAAAATATTCACCATGATCTGCTGAATTTCTACTACAATCTGCTTGTGTTTATGAATGTTATACTTTTCTTTGCTTGTTGGCTATACCATTTGAAAAGGTTTCCCACTCATTTAGCTAATAATTTCTAATGTGTTCAATTTTTTAATTAGAAAAGCAAAGTGACACATTGGGAACTGTCACTTGTGACATTTTTTTTGTTTTTTTCTTTCTAGATAATCAGAGGTTTTTGTCATAAATGTTCAACAGGGAATTTAGATACTTAATTTTGTATTCCATAGTTTTGCAGTATTATTATTATTATTATTATTATTATTATTATTATTATTATTATTATTATTATTATTATTATTATTATTATTATTAATAATTATAATTTTTTTTTTAATTTTTTTCAAAATTATTTTTTAGGT
Source organism: Hemibagrus wyckioides (assembly GCF_019097595.1). NCBI lineage: Eukaryota > Metazoa > Chordata > Actinopteri > Siluriformes > Bagridae > Hemibagrus > Hemibagrus wyckioides. The sequence goes on from NC_080710.1 coordinate 12,968,679, forward strand.
TATAGAAGGATTACTGCAAAGAAAAAAATGATCATCTTTTTGTTGTGGTTGATTTTAGGTTTTGAATTTTGATTCAGTTTCCAATGTATTGAAGTTTTTTTTTCAACAGTGTGTACTGCAGTACCTACACTGCCTCCTCTGCCTCCAGTGGACTCAGAGCTCTGACAGCAGGCGAGCCATCCACAAATCAATGTTACAAACAGAAGCATTCCTGCATCCTCCTGAATATAGAGTGCTCTCATGATATATGCTGAGGGCAAGGAGTCATTTCGCTTTTAAATTTATTAGCTGTGTTATTTAAAAGCTCTTTGGTGTTTGCACTCTCACTTCTTCTACCAAGGCACTTTAATAAATGTGACCGATGATGTGACCAGAGAGAAAGTATAACAATTAGGGAGATCATAACAAACAGAGAAATGCTAGATTTCATCTATCTTGTGGTTTAGTTTTCTCCTGAGGTAATAAGCACATTTTCCTTTATTTTACCCTTGACCTTGACTAAGAATCATTTTATAGAATCTGACCCTTCTTCAGCAAACCTTATTTTAGTTAATGAGGTGTGATTCTGAGGATTTCGCTTTCACTTTAGAAAAATAAATGTATATCTAAGTAAATGATAATGTGCCACTGATACCAAGCACTTCTCAGTGTTGATATTGTACGTGTTCTATCAGTAAAACTGGAGTTTGCACTTTATTTCAAAATGTTTGTGTGTTTTAGGAGCAAGCCATATTGATGACTTATGACACATTGCTTCTTCCAGCTTTTTTTTCTCATGTGCTTTTCTGTGTTGTTGCAGAATCCCTGTTCTACTGAATCATCTAAAAGAAACCTTTGTGACTCACTCTTGGCAGTGTCTGTGGGATAATGTGTGTAAATCATCTTGCAATTTTTCTTCCCAGATACATGGAAAGCTTTGGAAACCTGTAAGAAAGGGAAAAAATTTTCTCCTGCACACACAAGCATCAAATGCACAAACCCATAGCTAGGGCCTGCAAAGAGGCTTACTTCACTGGGTCAGTTATTTTGTCTTATCTGTAACCTCTGTGTAATTAAGGGCTAGTTTTTAATTGCTGACTTTTTCAAGTCGGTAAGACTTGCATTATTTAATTCTTTTTCTGAATTTGGCATATAATAGTTCTTGCCATGATGAGAATGATGATTGTTGTCGATATGCAAACACACCTTTTTAAATTAGTCGACTGTTAACCTTAGATTATGTGTCGACTGTTAGCCTTATTATCCATCACTATGGAAGAGTGGTTTTTATAAAAAAAAGTATAAGTGTTACAATGACTGCGTTAATATAACCCTGTGATTTGAATTACAGCTTGTCAGAGGAATGCTGTTATAGAAAATTTATCAAGGCCTTCTTAACATTCCGAATCCAAGATTCACCAGCTGTGTGGTATAAAAGCAATAAACCACTCAAGGCATTTGGTATAGTTTTATTACCGATAAGGGCGTTCTTATGCACAGTGTTGGGCAGTGTGCCTAAAACCCCTTTACCTGCGATAAAATCTCAATGAAACACATTCCCTAGTTGCTTATAAAATGGCCACAAACGTTGTGTTAAAATTTATTGTTCAATAATTAAAATAATTCCTTATTAAAAATATTCACTATAAACAATTTGACTACCACATAGCAGCAAACAGTAAGCTTCAGTCACTAAGGGTATGCCATGGACAGAACAGTGGCTTAAGTTTTTGTTTTGTTTTTTTATACCTGACTGCTTTATAATCATCTCAGCCAATCAGATTTTAGATATAAAACTATCTGTTTTATAAAAACGTTTGAGCATCTTAAGGTCATGCTTGATCAGTTTTGATTAGCAAACAAAGCAGGTGATCAGTTTGTGCTGCTTTGTGTGTGTGATGGAAATTGGCTGTAGAAAGAGCCATGCCGACATGTCTTTGCTAACACTGCAGCTCCCCCACCCTGCCAATTCATACTATAATGGACAAAACACATGGGCAGAATGGTGAGAAACACTTCGTGGTGTGGTGAGGGTTTTTTTTAATGACTCACAGAATAACCCACTGGCAATTCCGAAAAACTGTGTTTGTATGGAAGCTTTTTGAGGATTTTTTTTTCTGGGAAAGGAAAGAGAGAAAGAGCAGAATATTCTACCATACCATTGATAAATTGTGCTCTGGATGCAACATTTTTACCATTATAGCACATGTACTGGTGTTTTACACATCATTATGTCTACATGATCATTACTAAACTTTTTAGCACTGCCTTCATACCAAGCTGTCGAGGGTCAAACTGAATTTTCATGCCCTGTCTTCAGAACGCCAGTCTCTTAGTGGATGTTCAGTAGACACTCTGACCTGGTGTCACCTCATTTAATGCTCAGCAGATGAGTGCTGATAAGCATGGCCTGCAGGTGCACACACACTTGCACCAAGCAAAGCTTTCTGTCTGGAAAAGCAATGACTGATACAAAATGGACTGTTTCCCCAGAATGATTTAGCAAATGGTACATTTATTTTGATGTCATTAAAGGTGTTTTAATGGCTTATGACTTTCTAATGCATTAGATTGATGGAGTAAGAGAGATGCACAGAATGATGATGGACTTATTGATAAATTGTGTGCTGCACTCCAGTTGAGTGTAGCAATTGGAACGTTTCTGAAATTAGTTGTGTAGCTACTTGGATGGACCAAGAAACACACACACACAGGTGCTTTCTGAGTTATGATGCTTTAACATGCTTTTGAAGTGAGGATTGGATGGAAAACATGAGACTAAACAGAGATATGAGATTTCTGGAGCGAGCAAGTCGGGCAAAATCATTTACAGCGGCTCTCGATGTGTTTAAGATATGACTTCCAAATTCACATTTTCCGTTGTACAGCACAGTTGTGTCACTTTACAGTAGCAGCCTACAACATTCTCAAGTCTCCACACTGATGGCTCCTAAATATCCCCTTTCAACATGAGAGACGCTGTAGGCCTATATAAGTTCAAAGTCATGTTTCCAGGAACTGTGGAAAACGGTTGCTGTGAGATTAGTCCAGTCGGGGTTTAGCTTTCAGCGTCCTGCAGGGAAGGGCTGGAGGATGGTGGAGCTCTCAGTTCTCTCATTGTAGATCCTTACTCAGCACATAGCACTCTCTCAGCCTGTCTCATGCTGCCCCAGACTTTGTGTGTGTATTTCACACTTTGTGTCCTCTAACACACACACATATACACACACACATATACACACACACACTCTGTCTTACCTGTAGTCACTTGTTATAATTTGACAAACAAGCAGCCCATAGCTCTTAGTGCAACATGATATTCAGCCCAAAATCTTAAACGCAGATTGTTTTTCTTCATTTCACAGTTCTGTTAATGCATAAATAAAGGAACTGTGGCTGACTGCATTTAGTTCCAAGAGTAACACAGCGGGGGGAGCCGGTGATCGTATGCTGACAGACAGGAGTTGCTCCTCAGGAGGGTTGCACTCTGAAAGTGAATTTAGCTGTATGACTGGGGGAAAAATCACACAGCTGCAGACAAGAGGAGATATATTATTGTCACTCCCACATAGTTTTAAGATCATCTGCTCATGAAAACCTTTAAAGAATTTGGACTTTTTTTTTACTACCGAATGCTGACCATTTTGGAATATTCAGAGAACTGCTATTCTACTTTTCTTCCTCCCAGCTGCAGAAAAGTGTTGGGAAGTGTCAGTGGGTTGGACATAGCGACTCAGCTTCTCTCAAATCCAGACTGAGGAGACAGCAGGAGCATCCGTCCTTCTCCTCTGTTGTTTTTGGCCTGGGCTTAGACGTTCCTCCCCTGCACATTATGCACTCCCCTACACACACACCTCAGCCTGTCACACTACCCTTCCTCTGTATTCTACACACACAGCTGCAGCTCTTCTAGTGACCCAGACTAATGAACACACACACACGCACACACACACACATACACACCCTTAGACACACAGCTATCCATACAGAAATAAGCACAGAACATCTAGTACAATCTGTTGTGTAATTCTCGTCCGGAGAATTGTCTATAAAGCACTCAAAGAAATTGTATATTTCTGCATATATATTAACTTCACAAGACCTAGCTTACTAATGTAGCAGGTAAACATATTTCTTGGTACACAAGCAGAGAAATGGAGACTCACTCACTAGCAAATGTTCGGCCTAAGGCCTGAGGGATATCATTAGCATTTAGTCGACTGATAAAGGTGATCCCTGTCTGCTCAGAACCATGACTTATCTATTTACCATATTTATATAGAACAGTGTGTTTTATGATGTTCTCTGTTATTTCTATGAATTTGAGATATTGGCATTCATATTTGCTGCTGTTTTTGGCTATTGGACATGATTAAAGAGTTATCTCAGTTCTTTTCAAATCTGAAGAAAAAAAAACCTGTATAGGAATCAATGATGACAAATTAATTTCAGTAAGAATCAGTTTTAAAGGCCTCTGCAACAATTAGTTCAAAGATTGTTGCCTTTATTCAGACAGGTTCACAGTTTATTTATTCAAACTTGTCTAATCTTTAGCGGTTTTCCCATTTCTCTTGGCAGACGGCCTCTATCAGTACTGATACGGTGTCTGAGTGCGGTTTGTCTGACTGCAGCTCTTTCCACAGACTCAAGCAAAATGGTGCCAGCCACATCTGGTTAGCTGTCACCTCTCCTGCTTGGTAAAAGATACTGTAAGTGTTTGTGGGAGAGGCTTCACATTAAGGATTTGTTCTTACAGTATTGGAATGTCATCCTAAATTGGAACTTGACCCTGTCAGTCTAACACCTAGAGCCTTCTGCCTTTCACTTCATTTAACAGCAGATTAGTCCTGCTAATCAGCCAAGTGTTTGAAAAGCTCGCTAATTCAGGTTCTTTCAGGGTGGGAAAGTAATATGTATATTAATTATTGTTAAAGCATACTGAAATATCCTGTTATTTTCCCCTGTCATATGCGAATTCGTAAAGGGAGAAACAATTCTTTCCACAACTCAGCTGATACATAATAAAGCAAATGGTGAGGCTTTCATTGATAGGCTCTGGCTCCAGTAGATTTGGCTGTGCACGCACTGCTTAGGGAGAGGCTGTGAAATATTTGGCTCCTGAACTCCTCCTGGCTTTTGAGTCAGTACATGAATCATCATCACTAACTTAGTCAGAGTCAAAAAACCCTCTTGTTCGCTCACAAGTCATAAACAGAGAAGCTGATCTTGTATGACATGTGGCGTTTAGCATACAGAATTTATCCAGCATACTTTGTGGCTTGTAAAAATCTGCAAGTATTATCCTTAAAAATGAAGAGCGCCAAGGTCTTTTAACAACAACTCATCAATCTACACAGCCTCTGTGTGCAGTATAGAACTACAGTATGTTAGGCATGAAAGGCAGGCAATGCACATTATCCACAATAATGTTGAGTTCACTGGAACTGTATAAATCTTCATGGTATTGATTGCAGTCAGATGTAATGCCAGAAATGGCTTTCTGCTTTGTATTGTACTGTATAAACATACAGCCATGTTAACAAAAAATCTTCAGCCCGTAGCACATCCTGTGTTCACTTATTATTCACAATGGATTCTAAATTTTTTATTTATGTTGGGCTCAATACTTCTCCATCATCATGCCTTTATTTTGAGTGATTAATTTATCTTCTTTTTTCCTAATTATGTTTCTGATCCATGTGGCATGGTAGCCACAGCACTGAACACATAAACTCACAAAAACTAAAAAAAACAAAAAGCTTTTTGACATTATTTTCTTCACACCACCTTCACTTTCTTTAAATACTATCCTTAAATTAATTAAAGTAATTAGTTATGAATTGTAAATGATTTGTTTATAATTTTAATTATTTTATCAATTTGTAATGTAATTACATTATTTCTGTTATATTGCATATGAATTATATATATATATATATATATATATATATATATATATATATATATATATATATATATATATATAATATAATTTTTCTTTATTTTTTTAACATTGCAAAAGAGAATTGTGCTTCTGCTCCAAGCAATTCTTGGAATTATTTTGTGCTAATCTGATGCTGTTTGTACATTCATAGATTATCCAAATCTCATATTTATTTATCGGACAAAATGATATCCACAAACAAAATTTCACTGAATATTTGATTTTATGCAAGCACAGCAACACAGACACAACTCCGGATAGGGTTGCAGTTGAGTGCATGGTTGCATGGTTTTTGAATGACCTCTATTTAAAAAAAAAAAAAAAAAAAAACATCACAATGAAAAAGGGGTTGTATCTTGCCACCAGATAATTCAAAACATAAGGCAAACTGAACAGGAAAAAATAGTGAAGAACCTTTGTCATGACCCACTTTGTCTCCAGACATGATTTCGAGAAAAGCAGTGTGTTACACCTGGAAGATTTATAAGTTGCATCAAGAAGAATAGGCATAAACTGGCCAAACAGTGTGACAGGGTTTGAGTGAGATGTCAGGAACAATGCAGGTGTATGTTACAGCTGAGAAGATCCAAAAGCTTTTCAGCTTTGCAAGATGTTAGGAAATATTTGTATTGCATTTATATTGCGTGCAAAACTATTGACAAACACTATTTGACATTATTTGATATTATAAATAGTTCTTTGCACTAAACCGTTAAATCAGAACACTAGCCTCCTAACTAGTACGCACAGGTTTGGCCCACAATTTGGACACATGCGTACTCTTGCCTTGGATAGTATGAGGAGTATGTAGTTCTGGCCGCTCGTTCCCTCACCCCTCCTTCTCACGTAGCGGCCTACGCTTCCCTGACCAATCAACTCTCTCTCCTCCAGCTATAAGAGCGCCCCAACTTTTTGTCCCAAGTAAACTTTTTTCTGTCGCGTGGAAACCTGGATACCTTTTTATTGTCCTTGTTATTTAAAATTTTTCATTCAAATTGCATTAGTCCAGCGCAACCCAATGAGGGAGTAAACGCGCCGTCTTGACACGCCTCGGAAGTAAAGAGATGCCCGACGAAGCTGTGCAAGACGGATCGAGCTGCCCCGTGTCTCCGGCGGACAGCGTCCCAAGCAGCAGCAGCGAAGGCGAACTCGAGCGACACACCAAGAAGAGCTTGCGGAAAAGGCGCTCGAGCCGCAAGGACGCTGAGGACTCGGACAGCTCTGTGCCGGGAAAGAGAGGGAAGAAGTCGTGCAGCGGAAGCGGGGGAAGCAGCGGCAGTCCGCCGTCTATCGAGGAGCTTCACTCGCAGCGTGTCATGGCTAACGTGCGCGAGCGGCAGAGGACGCAGTCCCTGAACGAGGCCTTCGCAGCACTGCGCAAGATCATCCCCACGCTCCCTTCAGACAAGCTCAGCAAGATCCAGACACTTAAGCTCGCCGCGCGCTACATCGATTTCCTGTGCCAGGTCCTGCAGAGCGATGAGCTCGACTCAAAGATGGCAAGCTGCAGCTACGTGGCCCACGAGCGCCTCAGCTACGCGTTCTCCGTGTGGCGCATGGAGGGAGCGTGGTCCATGTCGGCGTCTCATTAGCGCGCGCAATAAACTCAATACGCATGGGACGACTCGGGGCGCTGGACGGTACATTTCTTTTTTCATATATAAAAATATCAAAAAGGACCAGGATGTTTCCTTCTTCTAGAGTAAATCACGGACCAGCATGAGCACAGACAGTTTGGGTTTGTGTGCGCGTAGGTTCACAGTTACTGTAGCATTATTGCCCAAAATATAATATGGACTATTATCTCATCGTTGGAAGTGTCGAGTTATGATAAAGTTATCTGGGCTAAGACGATCTTTTATTTTTTTTGAAGTGCTAAAATTACGCTACGCACTAGCTGAAAGATGCATGATTAGTCTAATGCATTTTCTGATTTTCAGGTGACAGTCGTCTGTGCTGACAAGGCAAAAGTGGAGAGATGTTTGAGAACAATGCTGGATACTTACATTTCTTTCAGTTGTAAGAAAAAGACTTTTGTGGACGCTTTAGCAGCGGACAGCAGAACTGTATGGAGAGGAGGCCGCAGACGATGCCTTCTGAACCGCTTGGTACAAAGTTATAGTTTTGACGCTGAATGTCTGAGCTGTGTGTCACGATGCGCACCTTTACTAGGAGAACAGCAGAAAACCGCAAACTGCATCCAGGAGCTTTTTCTGAACATTTTCTTTGGTACTGAATTCAATTAAGACATGTAGTTCAAACTTTTATTTATTTATTATTGACACGAGTTGTCAAAATGTGCCAAATGTGTTTCTGTTTCAAAATGAATCCCTATTTTTATTACGTTTGTAAATAAATGTGCATTTCTGCAATAAAGATGACGAATTTTAAAAGAAAACAATCCTTTGTTTTGACACTTCAAATTCACCTAGTCATCTCTCTCTCTCTCTCTCTCTCTACATATATATATATATATAGAGAGAGAGATATTTCGTTTTATTGTGTTTCTAAAACATAAATACTAATAATGATGTGCAATAATAATAATAATAATAATAATCATAATAATTTTATAGGCTTTGAGAAAATTAGTTATTGACTAATACATGCACATTTTATTTCGACATGCAATGGACTACAAAATTTTCTCAGAATTTGTTTTGCCAATTATTAGCAAATAATTTGAACAAATGTATTATTTGCATTAGGCTGTCTGGGGATCACACTATTGCAGCAGTTGTTTTCTGCTAATTCCTGATCATTACTGACTGTATATACAAGCTGCATTATAACTACTCGTGTTTTTGGTCACTGTTTCATTTCTGTGGTCTGTTACAGATGCAGACCACAAATGACATATCAATGATAGCAATACATTTTTCAATTCTCGTTTCTTGTCGGCAGTTATAATGCAGTTTATTAGTAGTGTTATTTTGCCTGTGGTTTTTTTTCCAAGCATTTCAAGTTTAGTATTTCAGTGTCATAATTACTTCCCCGTTTTTTATAAGGGAGTTTAATATTAAAAAAGACAGTTGAATTAATATTTAGAATAATATAAATCATTATTATCCTCGTGGTTGGGAAACAAATCAATGTCCCGTAAATTAAACCTGAAATCAAACCCCTTCCTACTGTTCTCTTTAACAAGCTTTTGCTATGACAATTTCTTCAGAGAAATGTGTGTGTGTGTGTGTATGCATGCATGTATGTTTGTGTGTGCGCGCGCGTGTTTACACTCAGCACTGGGCTAGAAGTCCCGCTGACGGCCTTCAGTCTGGGAAAGTGCTTTAGTTCGGTGCACGCGTGCTGGAGCCGCTAGCCGAAAAGCGCGTGCGCGTTTGAAGGTGTGTAATTGGCCTTTGAGGCACGTACGGAATTTCCAGATGTGGATGAAACCGTAGCTGCCTTCAGCCGCCACTGGAAGGTGGACTATAGGTTAAACTCTCGTGTACACACATTGCTTTTACGACGGAAAGCCTAGGCTCAATATTAACATTAATAATATTACATTTTTCTTAAGGGGAAAATCACCAAAATGTCTTTAGTCCCATTACCCCGTTAGGTTAGTTGTCATAACAGCGTAAGGTAGCGTCTTGCAGCATATTTAGAGGTCTATTTGTCATTTTGCGATTTCCTCTAATATTGTTTATTCTAATAATATGATATTTAAATATCCAAACATATTTCTACAAGAGAAAGATGAAACTGGGGTTGTGGCAGTTGTAGAGGATTTGGCAGATGCGCGTTAGAGGCACACGAACGAAGTTTATTTTGAACAGATGTTAGTATTTTCGTGTCACGTGAATGGAACAGATGTTCAGAGGCCGAGGACCGCCTTTGAATTCACTCCACACGAAAAATGAGCTTTGAAACAAAGCTTTTGCTTTCACTCACTATGAGAAAGACTGCTCCGAGTGACTCCGGCTGTCTTCAGGGATTCCAGTTCAGCAGAGATGAAACAGTTTTGTGTTGAAAAAGACTGCAGATTAACGGTGTGGAGGTGCGGAGCTGGAGACAGAAAGAGTGTGGGATGAGCTGCTAGTAGACAAAAAACCTCCTCTGCTTTACAGGTACTGCTGCAAACAAACTCAGTTCTGCTCATCGGTATACAATAGCCCATTAATACAAGTACCAGTCTAAGATCAGCTGTATTTTAAATCTGTGAATGTGATTTAACATCAGGAAAATGTGCTGTATTTAATCTACAAAATAGATGTTATGCATCTTTATTATTTTGGTAACTAATTTATATGTCTTTTCCGGATTACTGTATAAAATATAACATCACTAAGGCGATCTTTAATGATTTGAGTTATTGTCAAGACAAATAATAAGATGGCTGAAATGATATTAGACTGATAATTATATGCGGAAAAAAACAAGCTGGAAGAATTGGAAAACACAGACAAGCTGATCCACATACTGCACCTGGTCCGGCGGCCTGATTCGTGCTTAACTTATAATGTGACAAGACATTTAATGTATAGTAATAAAGTTTAATCGATAATAATAGTAGGTTTTTAAGTATATTTGTAACTATTTAAAACTATTTATTTCAGTTAGGATGCATTGATTTTTAAATATTATTGGGGGTTTTTAACATCTATTATTTTCACAAAAGCTGTTTGGCAAAAAATCTGTACTCCAATTCTGCTTCAGTGTCATGGATATATTTTATATATTTTAGTAAACAGGATCTCATTGTCTTTACTATGTTTAATAGCAGTTCTGGCTTTGCTTGTGCTCAGATATTCGAAGCAATCTCTGATTTGTTTTACAATGATCATATATATTTATTCAGCTTATTTGGTATTTGAATTAAAGGAATATTAATAATGCTTTTTGTGTGTGTTTGTTTGTTGTTGGGTTTTTCTGGAAGATATTTATGATGCTTTCTCTTAGATAGATGTCATACCATAAAAGAAGAATAGTCTTTTTATTGTGTGAAAGAACAGCTGTGAGTCATTTTGTGATGTCTAGATAACTTAAATAAAATAGTTTTGATGATACACTAATTTTATTAACGTAAGAAAATTTAATCTTGTGTACATTTAATTGAAACACTGTGCCTAGCACTCCACTGATGAGATGTAATAAATGCACTGTTTTATGAAGACACAGCAAGGCAATAAAAATGCCTGAGAATAGCATAAGAATCACATATTAGCACAGATTAATAAAGAAATAAACAGACAGTGAGTTATGTTGCATAAACCTGTCAGTGTAGTTAAATGATAAATAGTGTTAGTCATAGGAGATACTATAATCCAACCAAGATCTGGAAAATACATGTGTATGTTTTTGAAAGTTTATTCCTGTGGGTATTAGTAAACCCAACATCCTGGTTCTCAGTTTAGTCCAATAAAACATAATTTAAGTTATTAAGTTGGAAAGATTTCATCCAAAAGTCAGTGAGCGAGTGCTTAGTCAGAGAGCTGGTCTATTCAGAAAGTATGCTGGTTCTTTAATATGCCTTGATGAGCAGCTATGGCAAAGTCATCACTCATGTTACAGTTTGGCCTGGTGGAATAGCGCTGCTGAGGATTGAGGCTAACAGAGTGTCAGAGGTCCTCTTTTAGACCCGTCCAAAAGAACAAGTGTAAAGAGGTTTGAATGTTGTGTTTGCACAGTGCTCCAAGCTCACCACCCAGGCAGCAGACAGCACAAGCATCCCTCTGACTCTGGGGCATACACAATGATGTCACACACAGGAAATGGATGGAGAGACTTGGCACCTCTCAGGTTTGGCCGAGCATCTATTGGCTCCATACCGCGCTGTAAAAATAAACAGGCAATCAGAATGCCGCACAAGAAGTACACAAAGATGTCGTGGAGTTTCATGGATCATAAAAGTAGGGTTTTCACATCAAGAGGACTATTTATTTGTGCAGGCTGGTTGTCTGTAAATAACCTTGTCTTTCTCAAGATGGACTGTCTAAACATAAAGCTGAGATTAAAACAGTTTATATCCCGCGCTACGACCTCAAACCTTCCTGTTAATGTTTAGTCATATGACTGGATACTTAACTGAGAATAAATGAGAGAAAATGGGTTGGGAAAGGATTACAAGGACAAGTACATCATGGTGAAGATTAAACCTTCCATTATGACTGGGTATGCCCAAACATACCCGTGCATTTTATCCAGCATATTGCTTAAAATGTAAGTACAATATATTATATAAAGCAGAATGCTTCTAATTAGCAGCAGTAAGTAATATAATTAAAAACTAAAATATTTTCCACAGAAACAACTGAATGAACATAATGTCCTTTCATACAGATTCCACTTCAGATTACGTTGAGTGGGAGATGACCATGGCAAAAACTTTAAGCTTTACAGCATGACACTCTTTTTAATCTTTTATTCTTTCCTCCTTTTACATGTAGAAACATACAGGTGATGACAAAAAGCCAAAAGTATTTCAGTTTTGGCCAGGCCACATCACCTGCTATATGACCCGAAAGTGACACCTAGTCCTTGTATTACTTTAAATCTAGACTTTTTCCAGAGTTTTAATAACGTCTGTAAATCTATAAAATATATAACTTATGTTATCTACCTGGCAGTTCAAATGTTTTAATTCTGGTGATTGATTGATTGATTGATTGATTGATTGATTTATTTATTTATTTATTTATTTATTTATTTATTTATTTATTTATTTATTTATTTATTAATTAATTAATTAATTTATTTATTTATTTATTTATTCCATTTTTTAGATGGTATTGTTTTTGTTTGTCTCTTTTTTTAATTACATTTTCTGGTACATGAAAATGAGGGGTCTGCTCTAGTTCCTTTAGCAGTTTATTTCATTTTACTCTGTTGTTATTTCAAAATACTCTGTTGTATGATACAGTGTTGTATACTCTGCTTGGTTTTTGCTGAAGGTTTATAGAACAGATTTAATAAGAAACAGTGAGCAAAGACAGTAAATGCTGCATTATGCTATTCTGAAGTAGTATTGAAGAAGTATTAATACTTTCCACATACTCAATATCAATTTCATATGACCAATCAAGTTTGATTTCTGTCTTATAACACAAACACAAACTATTTCCATAATTAGCACTTTAAATGCATTTAAAGCTGTTCTAAGTATGGCCAGTTTGGTGCATTAAATCACTTTATTGTTTCAGAATCAGACAATATGCAGCTAATGAGCTTACCAGTTGGATGGCCTGTGCCACCTTCGGTTGCCTGAGGGTAATTAGCCTAATGACGCTCCCAGCCCCTTCCCAGTGGGGTCGGCCCCACACCGGCCACTAATCTCCATGCACTCATTAACCTGAAGCCTTGCGGAGCCCCTAAGACAGACCACCTCTTACTGCAATGAGGCCAAGATAAGTGACGTGTTGTTCTTGGGCATTACAATGATTCTCCTTTTCCTTCCTCTGCATGTCAGGAAGCTTAATCTGCATTAACAGGCTAAAGAGAAGCCTTGTGATAAAACTGAGTGATATTCCTTTAAGTAAAATGTATTTAACACAGAATATCTTAATGGTTCATTCAACATAACACACATAAGCATCCTGGCCATTTGTATAATTCACTGTGGGCCATTATTTTTCATTAAGTATGTAAAAATGCCATACTTTAATCTTAAACCATATTTTTCTGGCTTAGTAAACTAGTATAATAACATTTTCTATGTCTTATTTTATGTCAAATGTGATGACTTTTACATAATTTCTGTCTGGTTTTGATTGTGTGTAGACCAAACAGAACCTTTTTTTTTTATTAAGATCTGTAGTTTAGAGCATGAAACAATTATTAAGCTATTTAATTGAATTACATGTTCTTTCCTTCATTGCAAAATTTTTAAACAAGGTTAAAGATGGCTTGTGATGGAACATTGAGGACGTTAACATCTTTATTTCTGCTCATTCATCATAACATTGCTAATATGCATGTACTGGATTGACATTTTCAGGTAGGTCACACAGCGAGTGAATAGAGGATCAATTACTTGTGTCAGATTGGGTCACTAAGTATGTTAAATGGATGTTAAGTGGATTGTCAGTGTCTTGGTTTTAGGCATGGCCCCAGGCCACAGTCATCAAATCTCATTGTACCTATAAGTGCCTTTATTCAGGATCCCTGTGCAAAAACACAGGGTTTTGGCTCAACATTTACCACTGTTCCTATTTAATATACAAAATATAATGTAATGTTAATATTCCCCTTTCTATTATTTTTCTGCTGTTTCTAAGGATTTGTTTAATTTTTGTTTGATATTTCACATTGTTTGAACAAGACCAAAAAGCTATGAAATTATAAAATAAATCACTGCTATTATTAGACCAATAAAGAAAATTAAGCTGGATCCATTTTACATTTATTCTCTCTTTAAAAAAATGAAGACACAGAGTTATGTTTGTCTTTCTCTAATCATTTATAAAAATGTATTTATTTTCTAAATGCATTTCCCATCAGAATGATAAGGTCACTGATTTACAATTTGAAAATCAACTTTAATAGTCTTATTTAAAGCTTTCAAAACATATACATTTATTAAGAAACTACATCCCATACACTTAATACACTTAATCCAACCCGAGCCTGTGTATGTGGACTAATGTTGCACATTTTGATTAGAAGCTGCCGGATGTGTCCAAAATCTTTTTGTGTGCTGCTTTGCACATTGGGACTAAGGAAGAAATCAATCATTGTTGACTTCCCTAACAGTCATGTTGTGTTCAACACTGGCATGACGAAAAAGAGCGGGAAAGAGCATTCAGACTGTCCTCAGACATTAAAGCATAGCAAAGCACATCTGTTCCACAGGTTACACTTTAAAGATTACACAGATAAATCAATATGCAACTGCTATGAAATGTACTTTAGTCTCCAAACACCATAAAGATGAACATTTGTGTTGAGTTTGTAGAATGCATTGCATGGGAAACAGTTTACTGGAAGATGCTATGAATGATGGACACGATGGAAATGTTTTACTGATCGATGATCAGACGTTTAATTTGACATTTTTTAATGATTGCTTTAGTTAAGTATCAATCTTAAAACGCAGTTTAGCAAGGAAGAGTAATGCATGTACTCATAAAAGCATATGACAGTGAGTTCTGCCAGAGAGACACACTAAAAAGTATTCTCTAGATTTAACCTTGTTGTTCTAACAGTGTACCCGTATCCCTATAACACTTATAGCATTATAGGTTGCTATAAATACTAGAGTTTTTTTTTTTATTATTATTCTTTATTTACATGTCCTGTCTTCCTCTCTAGCATAAACAGTGACATTAGGCAGCCTTGTTTCCATTCAAGAGTATTAACCTATCCACTTCAATCTACCCTATCCTATTCCATCTCTAGTTCTCCGTTGCTTAACTCAGCACTATATCCTGGGGCAACCACAGTGCTGTTTCAGCAATTCCTGATTGCAGCTTTTATAAGGCCCTGATAGCACTCCTAAGGCTGTAATGCTCTTTATCCAAGTGATCTCTGTGGGAGACTCTGTTAGACAATCCCCTATCATCTGTGCAAATGTACAGGATGACACCAACTTCTTACGTATCTCTATCCAGAAACATTAAGTCCCCAGAGCACTGGCTTTGGCCCATGGCATGGTGAACCTGGCTGCTGCTGACCTAGGTACTAAATCAAGTTCAAAGCAGAGCTTTGTGTGCGTGCAGGGTATTGTGTTTCATGTATGCTGTTTGGGAAGTGGACGGCCTGCCTGGAGTTTGGTCCACCTCTGGGCTCCCCTCTTGACTCCTCCTCACAGCTTGAGCTCGGTTTGTGTGACACGACCTCGGGGCAGGACATACTGCATTTCGGCTCTTAACCCAATAACATTAATCTGGTCATGGTGCAGTTTTCCTTCCTTATTTTTTATGTTTTCTTGACTTTTTTTTGTTTACAATTAAAAACAACTAAAACACACAGGATTTGTTTAACTTGAGAGATTCTTTGGACAAGACTGATTTAAAATAGTCCATAAGGTCATTTTAAAAAATTGTCTCAAGCCAGGCTGCTTTTATATTCCAAACACACATAGCACATGACTGATGAGATAAAAGTATGCAGACTAAAGAATGGAGGCAAGGCAGAACATGACGCTGTTTTAGAGTTCAATTGCCTGGTACTCTGATCATGTTGATAAGACAGTCTGATAAACAGCAACACTCACGCAAAGTGTAGTCTATGCCACAGCATTCGGAGACCCTAACGCTATGGTGGTATGGGAGAGTAATTACTGCCTCTTGCCCCATGCTACACCACATTAATTCTTGATGGGCTGCAGCTCAGTGCTAACAACCATCCTTGAAGGAAATTCATCTCCAATGCCATCTCTCTCACAGTCCCATTCAAAATGATAACCAGAAAGTAACTAGCAGAGTAAAAGAGCAGGATCTGTATCTTTCTTTGGGCATAAACAAATGTAGAAGAGGAGAAAGTAGTGTTTGAGGGCTGTGGTGTGTCCATATTGTTAAGTGCTTCTTTTAGCAAAAATAATGGTGTTATGTTTTCATTCACAGTGGAAACGTCACGGAAATGACAGCTATGTGAGTGATATACATATTTTTATTGTATATCTTTATTGCATATACTAATTTCTTTTAAGCCTTTACAAGAACGTTTGTAATGAATGTTATTTTTTATGCAACATGCCAGAACGATGGAAATAAAACTAAGACACAACAAGGAAGAAGCATTGGGAGTCACTGTTAGTTAGAAACTTGATCCTTAATCTATCATTATAAAATAGATGAAAAAGAGTTTCCTCATAAAAGTATGAAGTATGTTACACATAAAAAATACCGTATAGTTATTTTATTGTGTTGAATATGTTTCCTTTTGTCGTATGTCTAATAGGAAAACTCATCATTACTAACAGTCTATAGGTGAAGCAGTTGTGCTTTTCCTACAGTGACCTTTGATCGAGGGCCTGAAATATGAAAAGGCCCACAGCACATAAAATAGACGCGTTCCTCTGTAGTAAAGTCAGCAGTAAAGCTTGCTAATTAGAGCTACCATGGTTACTGCGTCAAACAGCGGCGGCAGGACTGAGAACACTGCTACGACATCAAACAGCCTCAGATCGACAGACTCCTGCACAGGCTGAACGGGACCTGGTTTGAATTAAGCGACTTCCACACTCGCCTAGCAAATGTGTACTCCAGAGGGAGACGGGAAGAAAAAAGGGGAAGAAAGAGACAAAGTGAGAAAGGGCCCAAGCTGAACTTTGCTGGATTTCATTAGACTCAATTATCTTATCTGTTTTGTTTCAAAGGCTGACCCGAGGGGCGGGCAGCAGTCGGGCGAGCTCACTGGTATGTTGAGATTGTGTTCATTGGGAGTCTGCGTCCCGCCAACTGGGTCATTACAACACTCAGACTCCCTGCCTGAGGTGCTCAAATATTTGTGTGCTATTGTAAATAATTTTTAATTTTTTTAACCTCCCTCAAGCAAACAAGGCTTTGGTTTACGTGTCTTTTCTTTTCCTTGGTTTTTTTTTGTGGAAAACGTATACAATTTCTGCCTCTTAACGAATTCCATCTGACATTTCAGCTGCATTTGTGTCTATTTTTAAACACTGCAATCTTTCCAAGATTTATTTTGACTAAGAACGATACAATCAGTTCACCTCTTATCTACTTCCTATCCAGCTATGTTCGCCTAAAACGCATAGGCAATCTACTTTTATTTTAACACGACTTACACATTGAACATAATGTCTCATATTTTAAAGCTATTGCATGCAAGGTAAAATTTGGCAAGCATTTATATGTTCCGTTCCTAGAATCTGTCTAGGGCTTCATCCGTAACTTCACTGTGACACAGGGAATGCTTTGGCAAATTGATATACTGTATTAGATGGCAGTTCAAAGCATCCACCCAGTAATTACATAACCGCTTGCTCATTTAGACTGTGATTTTCCACACACATTATTCTTACTGCAGTGAAAGGATACACATTTCTGTGCGTGGGCCAGTGGGAACGTTTCTTTGTATAGTCAATGGATAAATATTTTGAACAACTGCCTTTAAAATAATTACATTGATGTGTCTATAAACAAATACCTCTTTAGTGGTTGCAACAGTAACAGAGTCTGCATTATTTAACTGGTCTATAATTATATATTATGCAATTAACTATTAGAGTCAGGGAAACATTGTTCTGGATGGCTATGGAAATGCAGTGCATTTACAATACGAGTCAGTGTACTGTAATGTACTCTCACTCTGCAAGCTGAGCTGTTCACTGTAAAGTAGCAGACCAGCTGTCTAAGCAGTATGGGCGCTGTGTGGCTGCTCCCACACTGTGGCTCAGAGAAACACCAACCTAGAAATTACACAGCGTGGTCATGCTCTCTAGCGAAGATCATCAAACAGAATGTTAAGCAGGGGCCTCTTCATGAGCAGTGACAGGGCACCTAGTCTTTCTTGATATCGACACCCGGGGCTTGCATGGTCCCACAGGCCAATTTGGGTAATCAAACAATGCAGCAGTCCCGTCACACAACCTAGAGAAGGCAGAGCTAATCAGGCAGGAGCTCACTGCTTTGAGATGCAGGGAACAGGAAAGGCTAGAGGACTTGGGGCTGAAATGGAGAAGCCACCTCATCAAGGGGCTCCTTCCCCCCTCAGACGAGGTCGCCTTCATCATGGGTGCACCAGGAAATGCACAGGATGGCAAGGTCACCACCAATTGGCCTGCTGTGTGTTGTTGCCATGGCAAACGTCCCAAAGGCCAATGAAAACAGATGACACGAACAATAATATGAGGTGTAATCACCAGGGTCTTGCCTTTAACATTCCTCCTCTTCACATCATCTCCACCCATTCCTTTTTAACAAAAACAAAAAAAAATTTATCTTGGAATGGCTTGCTATCTTTGGTCAGACAACCGTATAAAAGCAATGGCTGAGTGAACCCAGGCCTCATTTTATATATACTAAAAATGCTGAAAACTAAATACCAGGTAATGGGTATATTACAGTGAAGGGTAGGATCCACTGTAGATCATTGATTCTGAAATGACACACAGGATCTTTTAGACAACCTTGTAGAAGCAATCACTGAAAGATCCCATTCTTCAGTTTGTGCCATTGCAGAACAGACACTCCAGAATGCAACTCAGCCTTCGCCATTAATGACTTATTAACTGCCAGCAGTTCGTAGCCTCTGTATATCTGTTACAATGAGCCCCTTCAGATAGATCATGTTGAGAAAAGATAAGCATCTTTACTTGTTTAAACAGCACAGTGTATGTAATTACTCCAGTTCAACAATGCTCATAAACTAATGTGTTATCTATTAGCATCTCCCCTGCCTGCTCCATGCAAATGAACTCAAATGTCTCAAAGCTCCATTCTCAAAGAAAAAAGACTGACCTCTGACCATTTAGTGAAACCATCCAAAATGCAACCTCCTCCCAACTCTTAACACTCAACATTAGGACTTATCAGTGTTGTTCTCTCCATACGCGGTATACAGCCAAAGTATTTTGAATTACTGCACAGCTTATAAGCGCATTGTTTGGCCCCCTAGAAATTATGTCAGCATTGTACGCCAAAATCTTTTATCACTTGCCAAAAATAATGAGGGTAAATAATTGCATCCAGATGTGGCCCATTTTAGCTGATAGCAGCCTTCATTTCCTGCCTCTGCTTTCTCAGACGAAGCACTACACCTTAGAAGAAACTGCCACTAACACACACACCCCTTTCTTGTAAATCAACGCTAACTTCCTGTGTTTGCATATGTGCTCAGTTAGGATTGTCTAAACATGTGATGAAATCATATTTGTTTTTGTTTTATTATAAAAACAACTTTAATGAACATGTTGCGTATTATTAATTATAAAGTCTACGTCCCATTATGGAAAAAAAAAACACTAAAGGTGAGGAATGATTTAAAAGGGTTGGGTTGTAATATGTGTTTGCGTAAGGGGGCAAGCGGTAGGCGGGGTTCCTCTGAGTGATGGATGAAAATATGTGGATTATGATAATCTGCACAACCATATCAGTGATTTCCGGTCTTCCAGCTGAATGAATTTCAATATTATATTGAATGCTGGTAGTGCACTGGGGATTTAGGTCATTTATACTCTTCAGGGCTTGAGCACTGTCTGTGTTGTGAAAGAGTAGAGTTAAAAACTAATTCATTTTTAATAGATACTGAATTCTATGCTGGAACAACCTGGCTTATCATGGTCTGGTTAATGCTGATCTGAATAGAAGTTTATGAATAGACGTTTGCGAATAGATCTCTGAACTATGTGTTATGGTAATAGGTTAGTGATTCCATGTATTGCTTCATGGATATAACAGGAATTTAATATTTTTAAAAAATGCTAAGAAAAGTAATAACTTTCAAACTATTTTTTGCAGAACTTGCTTTATGTGGTTCTTCCCTGCATTTACTCATGAAAATAAATAAAAAACAAAGTTTATCCACAGACAGTGGACCTGCAATTGACTCAAAGGCATTGTTTAGACAGTGATTAGTTTCATCAAAATGAGAATTCCTGACATTAGTTCTGAGGCTGTGGGGCTTGATGAAGTAGTCCCAGAGCTGCACTGTTTCATGACTAGTCCCACGGATCATAAACTTTGAAATCCATAACCAAGCCCCAATGCTCATTTTCAAAACGGGTGGTCAAACGTCTCTCCCACACGTCCTTTCTATTTCTGTCTTTTTTCCATTTGCATCTTTGTGTCTCAATTCAGCACGCCTTCTTTTTCATTTATAACTGTATTTTTCCACATCTTTTGCTTTGATCTCTTTGGCTTATTTTTTCTTTCTTTTTTTTTCTTTCTAACTGCATCATTTTCCTTCTATCTTCGTCTTCCTGGGATTTATTTGTGTACATCTTCCTGCTCCTTTTATGCAGTGGAACTGCATGAAGCTTTCATTCCCAGCATGGCATACCCATGAAGGTGCAGGAGCATACTTCACGCCAAACTGCTCCACCTGAGCAAGCACAGCTTGAGTAATAAGGACGGGAAAAGAGATAGATAGAGAGAGAGAAACTAGTGACAGAGTGTTGGAATTGTACCTCCAGTGTATAATAACATTAGTCTTCCGTCCTGGCCCTACCGAGCCTTCCTTCTGGACGTGGCCCTGCATAAGCTTCATATTCCTTGTTATTTCTTTTTTTTCCTCTTTTGTATTTTCTTTTGCAGTTCTCTCCAATAGAAACACACTCGTGCAATGCCTCAGTGGTGTCCCAAGTTTGGATTTCTCCTTACAAACAGCGTTACATGCATGTCTTGGGACTGACTGACACAGACAGCAGCCAGATTGGCGAGCGCAGTGGCAGATTCGGAGGGATCCAAGGAACCGTGGTTTCTTTTTGGCTTGAGAGGGTAAGCTGAAAGACAAGGAGCATTGAGCTTCTCAAAGAGGATTATTAAGCGTGCCAGAGTACTATCTCTAGGACGCTCTGCTATATTCTGATGTGATGTATGCTTTAATAGTGTAGATGCTCGTTGATGTGTTTTTAAGTTAATATTTCTATTCAAATGCTTTGCAAATATAACCATTAGGTATATTTATGAGTGTACAACATGGCTGATATATGATTACCAATATGACACATTGAAAGCAGATTTTATTTTTTTCTGATATTCAGAAAGCCTTGAGTGAAGTGATTTGATCTCTTTCTGTGATAGGGGATTTTTTTTTTCAGCACTTCTTCAATTTAATGGGTTTTGGTCAAATGTTTTGCTGTGATGCTATAAAAAGGCCTATTGATGTCAGGAATCAAAAAGGATATATGCTCTCATACTCTGTCTTCAAGGACGCCAGATATTTTTTTATTAAGAACATTCTTCTTCATCTTGTGCCAGAACTTGAATGGGGTCTGTCACTTGCACTAGCAGAAAGGTGTGCATCTATCAAAAGATGACTGACTTGCTTGGATAATTCCACAGAAAAAGGAAATGATGGATAATGGAAATGATCTGAAATAGCAAAGCTCAAATTACACATCTCATGTAATCAAAATGAAATTCAAACATGTTTGACACATATCCCATTATTTTGTTGTGTTGTTCTCTGAAATATTTTGTTATTTTAATATCCCTGGACTCTTTTATACTCTTTTATCCCTTATTACCTTGGTTGGGCAAAGGTCTGTTTCCTGTCATTTTCCATCTAGCCTTAGACTTCCATCACACATTGAGGCATTTCAGGCACTTACTGACTAACCCTACAACCCTCCCATCCCCCCGCCCTGCCCCGCCCCTTCCTTCAAAAGCCATCCCAGTACTCAGGCATCCCAGAAGAGCCCAGGCAATCTGTTATCAATTTAAGGAAAAGGCGCACGGTTCCTTCCAAGATGTAAACGATAACAAAACTTGCCTGGAGCTGTTTGAAGATGATGACAGCATTCTACGAAATATAAGCTGTGGTCCTTCCAAGTTTCAGGGTTTTTTTTTTTTTTCAACAGACACAGCTGGAAAATGATTTCAATATTTTCTGGCCTCTCTTTTGTTCTGCAGGTGAAAGGTGGATCTATATAAAGTCTATTTTTAACTTGCTGTAGAGTTTTTTATCCTCTTCATGAAAAATTATGTAGAGGATAAAAATTGACTGCTAGTAAGAGAGTGTATTGGAATATTTGATCACAATTCCCTTTTGTAACTTGTAATTGTAATTGTAAATGTCTATGTAATGTAGTTGGATTTGTGTGTGTGTGTTTGTGTGTGTGTGTGTGTGTGTGTGTTTTAAAGGAATTATATCAGTGATATCAGTTTTGTTCCATCAGGGTAAATACTCTTGCTTTTTCCCAAATGTTCTCAGTATAAGCTCGGGATCTACCGTTACCCTGACTAGGCCAAAAAGCATTTACTGAGGAATTAATGAATAAATGAACAAATAAATATCAGTTCTGGACAGAGTCATTCTTTTTTCGAAGACTGTATTGTGACTCAAATCACCATACCATTTAATTTGTTTATATACATTTTACAACTAGAAGAACCAGGAATGAGAAATGTGTGAAATTGTTGGTATTTATATGGTATGCGGGTGCTGCCAGAGTGACAAAAAGGGCATTCCAATCAGAAAAATGTGAGCAGCTCAGTTCCTGAGATCCACAGCCAGCTTGTTGCTCAAACCTTGTCCAGCATGCAGACAGCAACTATATATCTAACCACCTGTTATCTTCCCAAGTCCACTAGCACTTGGAATTATTCATGGCAGATTAGATACAGGCCAACTGAGACTCAAAACATTAATAAAGCTACTGTTAACGCTGCTAGATTACAAACTGTTCCATTCTGTACAGTCAATTGACTTGATCCCAGGAAGAGGAACTGGGAACAGGTTCCCTCAAAATCATGACAGAAACACTGTCAACTCTCTCATCAGAAAAAAGCCATTGCTGCATTTCACTCAGATGTTAGTATATGTATGAAAAAGGGATGGGCCAATGGATAAACAGAGAGGATCATCCAGACATTATAAAATGTTAAGGTCAAACTGGGTGGGTCAAGAAAAGAACAGGCACAAAAGACAAAAGACAACAAAACATTCGGCAACATTTGTGTAATAGAAATAGATTTGCTCTGTTTCTAGAAATACACTTCAGATATAATTTCTAATGTTCTATCAGATTTTCCATATACTATACTTACTATATCTTACGTACTATATCTTATCATGTCTCCTGGAATGAACTTTAAGTATTTGATAGTTCTTGAATTACTCAGATATGGTTTATAGTTTCCTTCCCTCAAAAAAATTCAGAAACTTATATATATTGGTATATTTTATGGTGTACATTTATTACAGTATCCTAAATTTTCCCTGTTGAAACCTACTGAAAGACCGTCTTTACCAGCAGGTATGTTATTTACCATCTTCTTTATTACTTGACTAATCCTTGGCTGAAATTTTCACATTTCGTAACTGCTGCGTCATTTAAAAATACTTTCCATATTTACAAATATCACTTATAAACAATTTGTCTATGTAGCATTAGCAGCAAAAATTAATAAACTGTTGCCTTTCTAGCAACACTTCTCAGCTGACAAAGATGCTCTACCAGTTTATAATAATAATAATAATAATAATAATAATAATAATAATAATAATAATAATAATAATAATAATAATAATAATTGTGGTTATTATTATTATTATTATTATTATTATTCGTAATCCTTTTATTGAGGTTTTAAGGAAGCCCACTGTCAGCTTTTCAGGCAGAGCATTCAAAAAAATCGAGCAACGCTGCCACAGAAATCTCTGTCATCCATTATTTTCAGCCTGCATGAACCAGCCATGTTAGAATAAACATCAGCCACGGTCCCTACAGCATTTTGGACAAAGATATAAAGTCTCCAGCAGATGTGAGCCAAAGCAGCGTAAAAGAGTTGCTTAAAAGTGTAATTTAGTTGAATCATCCTTCATATGTTAGCCTTTGACACAGAGAGGTGAACGTGGCCTACTTGCTGTTTGTTTTACTTACACTGCGGTTGCACAGACACCAGCTAAACAATGAATGACGTTGGAAACGCAGAAACAAAAAAGAAAGTATATAGAGTAAAGCTTTTCTCAAAGTACAGAGTATTAGTGATAATGAGGATAGATTAGTTCTTGGAATTTCATTTCAGAGAGAGAGAGAGAGAGAGAGAGAGAGAGAGAGAGAGAGATGCTTGCTATTGTGATGTGCAGTTTTTTTGTAAAACATTGTCCCCATAGACATCTACACTAACTGAGCACTTTATTAGGAACACCTGTTTATTCATGCAATTATCTAATCAGCCAATCATGTGGCAGTAGTGCAGTGCATAAAATCACGCAGATCTGAGCCAGCAGCTTCAGGAAATGAACAGAACGGAGGAAAAACATGATCTTGACCATGGCATGACTAATGGTGCTAGACAGGCTAGTTTAAGCATTTCTCTGAACTGTTGATCTTCTGGGATTTTCACACGCAACAGTCTCTAGAGTTTACCCAGAATGATGCAATAAAGAAAAAAACATTCAATGAGCAGCATTTCTGTGGACAGAAATGCAATGCTGATAAGAGAGATAAGTGGAGAATTGCCAGACTGGTTCAAGCTGACAGAAAAACAACAGTAACTCAGATTAACCACCTTGTTCAGTTATGGTGAGCAGAAAAACTACAAAAGCAGGAGATCTCATTAGGTTCCATTGCTTTCAGACAAGAATAGAAAACCAAGGGTGCAGTGTGCACAAACTCACCAAAACTAGACAACTGAAGACTGGAAAAATGTAGGCTGGTCTGATGAATCTTGAATTCTGCTGAGACACACAGGTGGTAGAGTCAGCATTTGGTTTGAATCAGCATAAATCCCTGGACCCTTGTGTCAACAGTGCAGGCTGGTGAAGGTGGTGTAATGGTGTGGGGAATGATTTCTTGGCACACTTTAGACTGTTAACACTAATCAATCATAACCTGATGCTCAAAGCCTATATGAGTATTGCTGCTGAGTATGTGCATCACTTCATGGCCACATTTTACCATCTTCTATTAGTTACTTCCAACATGATAATGCACCATGCCCCAAAGCAAATGCTGTCTCAAACTGGTATCATGAACATGACAATGAGTTCAGTGACCTTCCCAGATTTGCAGCATGAAAGTGCTCCTAAAAATCTGTAAGAATTTTGTGAATCACATCAACATGGTCCAAAATCCCAAAGCAAAGTTTCCAACATCTTGCTGAATCAGTACCATAAAGAATTGAAGAGACCTTACCCAGTATTAGTATAGTGTTCCAAATAAAATGCTCAATGAAAGTATATTCCAGAGGTTATGGTGTAAAGCAAACATTTGCTTTGCATGAATCAGTGGCCTAGGATTTTAAAAACATTTTTGATAAGACCTACAGGATATAATTATGTGCATCTTAAGTGTCTCTTAAGTATTTAAACTTGAGTGATGTGCTGCTGAGGGAAAATAATTCAAGAATTGTAATGGAATTTTTGTGCTGTAGTTTTATGTCCATCAAGTGAAGCATGAACCTGGCCAGTAGTTCTGTGCAACTCCTTAGTGTGATTAATCATGTGCATTTAATATAAGCTTCACAGTGGGTTTGGGAAGCATCTTTCATGGTTGTTTTTACTGTCCCTCTGTTACATACACTGACATGACCTTGAAAAAGTGGTATTTAAAATCCAAGGGCACCCTGCAGTTATATCTAGTGCTCAAGAGTGACGTGATTTAAGCAGAGCACCAACGCATGGCAAGGCGCAACAGTAATGGAGTTTTGAAGTCTTACATTTCCTACTAGTTGTGTGTGTCTAAACAGCCACACACCTCTATTTTTCTTACCCAGATGTTCTCTACTGAGGCTGCTTAATGACGTATACTAGAGAGAAAGAAAGACTCTCTATTCTTTGTGGTGTACAAGCCTGAGGAAACCCCTTAGGATCAGTGACAGTGAAAAAGGCCAAGGTTGTGGCCAGATACTGTAGTTCAAATGCAACAAAACATGACTTTTTGCTCATTCATCACTCTCCAAGCACAAGAGGTTTATGGCCAAAACCATTTTCGTGCTTTGTTTGAGACTGTAACAAACATTTTGAAGGCTTGCATTTCTCTCCTGTTAGATGTTTTCACATTCTGTCCGTTTCTGGAGGAGTAATGGCTATGACATCAGCCCGGCTGTTTTCCTATCACTCAGAATGAAATATAGTGCATTGGAAAGCCTTTAGTATTAATATCATTTTATCATTTTAACAGTAACAACACCAGAATGTGGTTCACTCAAACACAATTATGGATGAAGCCAGCGTGGACTGATTTCTCAGTCTCATCAGAGTATAGCCCCACACTGCTCCACGTATCAAACACATTGCCAGTGACATAGAGAGAATTGAGTTGGAAGCAGGATAAAGCCCATGGCTCCAGCGTGGAGCAGAAATCACAGGCTTACGAGCCCTCGGGGTGCAGTTTTAGCCTGGCAGTGCGTTCAGGCAACACTTTAAAAACAAGCCTCATCCAACTGTTTGAGAGTTCCATAGCCACGGAGATGCTTTATGAGAGCTGGAGCACACACATGCTCAGGCTGGGGAGGCAGGCACATAAAAGACGCCTGGCCTCAGAAATCAAAAGCCTGCAATCCTGAAGATGCCTGCTTTTCTGTCACTTTACTTTCTCTCTCATTCTTTCACTCATGATTTGTCTCAGGCTGTTTGTCTTTGTCCCTCTCTCTTGCTCCTCCTCTTTCTCCTTCCTCCTTATTTCTGTCAGCCTGTTTTTAAAGTCCCTTTTTCAAACACTCACACTTTCTACATGTTAAAGTACTGTAGCGTGGTCATTTCCTTCAATAGGAGTCTTCATCTGTGGTCTGCTGCTCTTCCTCAGTATCACCTATCAGGGCAAGCCATCTGATTGTGAGACAGAGCAGGTCTTCTCAGCCTTTGAAAGTGGCAGGGCGGCTCTCTGCGTCACTCCCCTTTCTCATTAAACTTGAAAAGAGAGATCAATCTTACTAAGACCGAGATTACAGGTTTGATGGAGTTGACCAGCTCTACACGCACAGTCTGTGTGTGACTAGAAGAGGCTTAAGGGCCTTGTTTTTCTCTTCCTTGCTGGTTATGAGAAAAAAACGGACTTCTACTGGTGTTTCATAGTTCCAAGCTCATAACACACTCACATCTACTGACAGGCTCCTTGAGTACACAGCATGAAACTTCCCAAACCACAAACAGCCTTACATAATGGGTAGTGATAACCCAGTGAAAGCCTACACGTCCTCATCAAGCAGTTACCACTGCTTTATACTGCAGCTAAGATATATTATAGAGCTTGCGAGAAATCTGATGACAGTGTTTGCTCCATTGATGTAATGCCTGTGAGCCGTCAGCTAAGCAAAGCATGGTTTATAGCCAGTCAATCAACTTCAGCCAGCATGGAACAGGCTGAACAACTGGACAGCATGGTTTGTACGTTTGGTGTGACAGTTTGCAGAAATAATGTCGACACCAAACCCTGGAGTTTCTGGCCAGGAGGAAGGTTCCAGAATAAATGAGGCTGATCCGGAGAGGAACTGTCACAGTACACATGATTTTCTCTTTATTCTGGCTTTAGGGTGGTCTTTTTAATAATAGTCACTTTAAGAAAAAAACCCAAGTGTTTCCTTCACTTGCTGCCAGCAGCGTCTTGACAGTCATATCCTCCACGTAGAGATTAGTCATAGCAAATGGAAAGAAAAGAGAAAGAGCACAACATGTTTTGCTGTTCCACTGGCATGTCAGCGTATGCTCTGAAGAGCTGATAAAATTTTGATGGAATGCTCTCAAGACATACTGTGTTTCTTTTTTATCTGACCAGTGCAAACTAAATGTACACTTCATTTGTTTTGTAGAAGTATCAAGATGTTGAAGTATTTATTAGCCTATTTGAAACAAATTTATGTGTTAAGTACTTTGTTCTTCTGGTTGGTTGGATTGCATCATGTAGGAGTGGCACATCAGAAAATCATTTTCCATAATGTCCAAAGCTCACGCGTTCAAATCCCAATGTTGCCAGGAGACAGGGATGAAACTGGCCATGGTTTTAGAATGGGAGACATGTCATACCCTCTCTCCTCTGGCAATCACAGCAACACTAGCCAGTCATTCACATCTCTGAAGTCATGCATGCAGATAGAGATTTATTTTAAGTGTGTTGTGTATGCTGAGTAACTGTTCCGTTGACTGGATGCACGTCTTCACCCTCTCCCTTTCTGGCTGGTAGCTGTTGCATGTTGGGAAGAGTTGGCCAATTTGGAGAGAAAGTGGTGGAAAACTGTTTGGAACCAGGTTACTGAACAGGTGTTTTACTGTCATAGTTACAGACTAGCTACACTGCCTGACTTCAGATTAAAAATAAATGATGAAAATGTCTTTCTTTTTTCCCAGAAAATTTACAGTGTGTTGGTGGCATTATATAGTGACAATTATATAATAGCAGGGAATATCAGAATGCCATAAAAATTATATGCAGAATATAGTTTTTAATAATATTTTTTAAAACACGCCACATTTTCCATGTGTATGCAGTTTCACCACACCATAAGCTGTAGGTTGGTTGGGATTGACCAGGTCCTGACTAAGCCTACCCTGGATAATTGCTTAAAGTTTGCCTGCTCTCTTTAGCCTAGGTTGTATATCAATTCCTTGAAGCTCACTTTATCTTAAGTTCTCTTTTAGAGCCTGGGTGCCTCTCAAGTTCACTTCAAAGCTCCGCTCAGAAAGCCTGCAAAGCCAAGCTTTAAAGACCTGCATATCTCCCCACAGACTGAATGAGTGAGTGTGGGAAACAACGTCAGAAACAGCAGTTTTCATACCTCCATACCTTATACCCGAAATGATTCTGAAGCAGGAACTTGTAACTCCAGATCTTTCTTTTTCTCTTTGCTTTTTTTTTTATTTCTGCTATAACACTTTTGATTCATAATAATCAGCTCAAATATCTGAGTTGTTTATGAAATTGGTTTCAGGACAATGTAAAAGATAACCATAAGTCTAAAATCTACCCTGCCAGAGAGCATTCATTTTCAATCAGCAGCTTTGTGTATTTGATGTTGATTGAAGTTTCGTAAGTGTAAAAGTGAACAACGAGATGGAAGAGAGAAATAACTCGTGGCAGAACCTGGCTTTGACAGTTAACATTTTGTCTAAACTCATTCCTGAAACTACCCAGATTTATGTTTCGAACTAGAACTGAATTTTCATTCAAATTTAACACCAGCAATAACAGTGTCTTCTTTAGGCAACACTTAATTCTCTGATGTTTTGTCAGTTTTAGCTTCAGGTAACTCCTTTCCCAGTTATCAACAACAGCACTGCTTGAGTTTTGTATTCTAATTTGATTTCTTCATCTTTTGCATGATTTGTAGTGATTCTAGCCATCAGGAGCTCCTCAGTGATGCCTAACTTTAAGATCTTAATGAAGCAACTCTACTTGGCTGCATGTTTTGAACATGTGGGGGGAGAAAACTCACTGAAAATATGGAAAATATGCTTCATGCTCCAAGTTATGTCCAAAAGTTATCTTATTCATATTTGAATGAAAGGTGTACACTATAAAGTATGCAGACACTTCAGTATTAATTCTAAAGTAATAGAAAAAAAACCAAATCTAAATTATTACACAGTTTTAGAAAGCACAAAAACAAACTGAATACAAATTCAGTAGTCCTTTTGAAAACTACTGGGAAAAAAAAGCATTTCAGTTGTGTTGAAGTCACAGGAATATAAGTGCCTATAGTGGCTAGTTAAAAACAAATATTTAGCATAGATCACAGGATGGAAACGTAGTTTATTTTTAAAAAGACAGTAATAAAGCGAGATGGTGATCCATCCAAACATCTGTGAAGTGAAGAAGAGCTTACTGCTACTGGACAGAGGAACAGGAGAACAGGACACAGGCAGACATGTCCAGAATGCTTCACTTTTAAAGACGTTCTGGTGAGTCACATATAATGAAGTTTTCCTTTATGTGGCAGCATTGTGGCACAGGATCTCACACAAATATTACTCCCACTAATGCTTTTACATTGACAGGGTGAAACATGACAAATGATGGAAAGTTACAAGAAAGATGGTAGCTAAGGAAATATGACAGTTATGTTTACCTGGCCACGCTTTGAGAGGAGAAATAATCAGCAATTAGGAAACACACCTTGAATAGAGACAAAGATGGAAAGGACATCAAAGTTGTAATGTGAGGGTGAACACATTATCCCAGCCTAAAGAGGAGATGATTGGTTTTAAATAGGGACGCGTTTCACTGTTTCCCTACTTGTTTTGTAATTTGCCCCGATAGTAAATCAGGGCTCATGACTGGCCTCTTGGACTTTGCTGAACGCTGAACCCGTCCTCTCCCAACATTCCTGTGCTCATGAATCACTCTGGTTCCTGGCTTCCACCAGGCATTTCCTGCTCAGCCCTCTCTTACTGTGAGTGAGCCGCCGAGCCGAGCACTGCTCTGGGCCCAGAGTGCAACTTTGATACAGACCCCTGGGAGAACCCAGGACACAGAGCACTGTTCTAGATCTCTATTACACAATAACAGAGAGGATACTGATGCTATAGCTGTGCTCCTGTTGCACTCTACGCTGGAAACAATAAATGAACAAAATCATCTGTAATGAAAACTATGCAAAGTTCATAAAGTGGCAGGAAAAAGTCTGTGATTATTCTACATGAGCTCTAGCGCAGCTCTTTTCCATTGGGTGGATCGAAAGTAGAAAGGGCAAAGTAATTACAATTCAAAAGTCTTCTTACAAACAGAGATGCTTCTTCAGGTTTTTTTTAAAAGATATACCAGTTTAGATTTTTTTTCTTCTTATTCAAATTATATACAGATCATTACAGCATACAATACAGAGATCACATCACAAGGTCACAAATGTCTACAGTCCAGAAGGGCTTACGGTGGCATAACCTGGCATGAGTTATGAGTGTGTGTGTGTGTGTGTGTGTGTGCGCACTCATGCCTGAGATCAGTTCATAGCCTGAATCACCAGCCTTCCTTCAACCTGGTGAAGGTAAGCACTCTTCTTCTCTGCTAAACTCTCTTTGGCATGTGTTTCCTCATCACTGTCAGCAGGCTCCTGTTTGATTCTAATAACTCTAGCATGAGCATCCTCTTCACTGAGCAAACTGGGACTGTGGATGCTGCTGTTGCTGCTCCGGTGGCTGGGGCTGCACTTGCGGATGACACCAGAAGAGGGCGAGCTGTCCTCTTGCATGGGGTGATTGTACGCATCCTCTCCCTCTTCCTCGTCTGACTCGTGCAGGTGCCCATTCGGCTGCCTCAGCTGTTCCATGGTCTTGGAAAACAGCTGCAGTTGAGAAATAACAAATGATTTCTGTCAGCCAGATAGGGACGTTGACTAGCATCTGAATTTTATTAGTCATGTTTCTTGATAGGTTTATAAAATTAGTGGCTCACTGTCAGTAGGAGTTTTATTTACTGTTACTAATGCAGTGAAGATGATCAGAAGCAGACTCAAGAATGTGTCTGTAAATGGGATAAACTGGGCTTACATCTTATCTTACTACCGGTTCAGGTAAAAATAGCATGTAAGTCCAGGCGTTAGTAAAAGGCATTTTATACCTCTCTCTAAAGCCCATAAGCTCATGTAAAAATTCCATCAAGACTCATTCTAGTAAACATTCCCAAAATCCCTTGTTTTACTGTGGAGTGCAGGAGCACTACCTTGAGGATTCAGTTTCTTTACTTTCCGGGACATTTTTAAAAAAAAATGAGTAAATAAATCAGAGTTTGACATTAAATGTAAGTTCCAGTAACCTATGTTTATGAGTAAGCCTTTGTTTTTTCACTGCAGCACGCGGCATAAATCATAAATCAGTCCCACTACAGATCAATATCCATGCCTTAGAGTAGCAGATAATGCATTAAAGTCAATTCGTTGTTTTTTTTTTTTTTATTTCATCCTTTCAACTAAGGTCGTAACAAAAAATCTAAGAGAGCAAAACAAGAGCTCTGTGATCTCTGTTTCTGAGAATTGCACTTGAATCGCACCAGCTTTGAATTTCCCATCGCCCTTTCACCAGTAATAGTGCAGATCAATCTATGGGCTCCACACACAATGGGGCCTTTCAGTATGTTAGCCTCGCATGCTCAGCAGAATAATTGCAGCGAAACGGATGGCCAGGGTCACCAGTGCTTGTGCACAGAAATACAAACATTTCCTCAAGGGAACAAAAGCATGTATTCTCTCTACTTGAATTAATGCATGCTATGGATTATGTTGGCATGTCAGCACCACAGATGCCCCTAAGCTATGCTAACATCACATACAGACTAGCATTTAACCACTGAGAGTTTTTTTGGAAAGTTAAATATATGGTTTGTTTGAGTATTTGAACAAAATTTCCATCTTCTCACACTGAAAATAAAAGTGCACATTTCCGTGCTATCTTTTATCTGGGAAGCCGCATGTGGTTTGCTTTAAAAATAGCTTCGAGATTAAAGCTTTAAAGATATATCAGGTATAAGGGTCCAATTACATACGCTACAATTTTTTTTAAAGATGAAAGATATGTACAAAAGATGTACCCTTGATGGTACTACCCCAAAGACTAGTTTAAAATATAATGTATATATATATATTTCTGAGAGGGTAAAGCAGTGCTGAAAATGATATGGGTCTATATTTAGTGACATGGCTGTACCTTATTGATGTGGACCTGTTGCTGATACTGTTTTTGCTTCTCGAGGAAGTGTTGATGCTGCTGTTGGATAACAAGCTGGGCTAGTATGCTCTGTGGCAATGGTGCAGACTGGGTACGGTTCAGGGGCCGGTGACGTGGTAATTTGGGCCGCACACTGCCTGAGGAACGCTCTGTCATGGCCAGAGGAGAGGGAGGATGCACAGATCCTGCACTTTGGCCTGTAGAAAAAAGAATGATTTGATATGTATATGAATACACTGTTTCATACAACATTTTATTAATGTGGCACCATATGAATTCATATACTACTAAGACAACAGTATTGTCAAATGCTTTTCTGTCTTTCAGCTCTTTTGTGTTAGAGAAGAATGTTTGTTCGTGTAAATGATTGAGTGTGGCAGTCTGGGAAAACTCGTCAGATGTAGCAGTGTCTAAAAATAATGAAAAAAGTGGGTTTTGTACCAAACTTTTCTACATATCACATACATTCTTTTTAATTTCATGATTTCTTGTAATCATGCTTGATGGCTACATCCAAAAACATGGGGCTAGGATGTATATTAGAGGTTCAGGTCCCTTAAAAATCTTATCATTTCCTCATTTTCTATACTTGCCTATGCTTTTTGATAAGGAGTCAACTTAACAAACATTGCTACAAACAATGGTTTAGGCTGTAAATAAATCTGGGTAAAATGATAGACATAGATTTCATGGTTGTGTTTATTATTCGTAGATTTATTACATTACTTTTAGAGAATGTTTTTCAGTGATTTGTGGTGAAATTGGAATGAAATCTTACTGCATTGCTCTAACTTTGCTTCTTATAGAGAAGAATGAAAAAGTGAAAGATGTTTTACTTTTATATAGTAAAAAAAATTGTGAAAATGTGAAAGTTTTTCCCAGGATGCCACATATATATATTTACATTCCTGGCATTTAGCAGACACACTTATCAGGAGCAAGTTACAATTTACCTCATTTTATACAACTGAGCAAATGAGGGTTAAGGGTCTTGCTCAAGGGCCCAGTAGTGGCAGCTGAGTGGGCCTGGGATTTGAACTAACAACCGTCCAATTAGTATTCCAACATCTTAACCACTAAGTTACCACATATATAAACTTTGCCCTCACAGTTTTTCTGTGTGAATTAATGGTGCAAGAAAAGTAATTTCTCATGTTGTAGAGACAAATATTTCCTTGTTGTTTTAAGGTGCAGTAACTTCTTATATTCGCAGCGAATTGCTATCATGAACATCATGCAATAACTACTATGATTATTCAATAACTGCCATGTCATAGGACTGAAATGAGAGTAAGGAAGGTGAATGTGGACCCACATTATTCAGTCCTGGGAGTTAGTAATGGGTTAATGACAGTATGGGCCGGACCACACTGAGGTTCTCACCAGTAGAGAAGATCTTCTGCTGGCGTAGCTGCTCCTTTTGCAGGAGGTGATGTAGCAGTGCTTGCTGGCTGCTGCTCACTTTACTCTCCATGCTGACTGGTAAAGGCACCGGGCCCAGCAGCTGAGCGGGCAAACCCTGCCTGACAGGCAGCACTCCACTGCCCTCGCCAGCCTGAGGGGGAACACACAGATTACATGAGACAGCCCCTTTGCCATTCGTGGTTAAACCAAATTGAACATTATAACCACAGCAGAATGCTGAGCTTACTTACTGCACACTGTGAATTTTTATTATTTTTTTTGCAATGAATAAACTGCTTGTTTTTTCTGTGCACTGCAGAAAACCTCTTTTCTCCCATTTGTTTGGTTAGATGGACTTAAACTTACACTTTTCCCAGGAATGAACACACAGGCATGCAAAGTGAGGTTAAACACTGAACATTATCTAGAGCTGCACTTGATTATTCTGGCTTGGTCGCTTTAAACAGGAGTAATGGATGAGGTGACTGAGGAAGAGTGGAGTGCAACTGACACCAGACACTTAAGCACAATATTTATCTAAGGCCTATAAAATCCCCCAAGGTCAAGGGTCAGTACCCTAAGGCTACACATATCATCCAGACAGCCACTGATGGCTAGTCTTTCAACAGGCACCACAATACACAGTTGAGCAGGGGCCCTAAATGACATTTCCTTTCATTTATCAGCCTAAACATTCACCTTACATTCAGAATCCTCTAACAGACACAGAGAAGCAAAAATGTTAATCATATGTGGGTAGAATTGAACTGTTCAACTGTGTCTCAGGGGAGGAATGTTACAAAAGAAAACCAAAGCAAAAGTTCATGTAGTAAGATGATAGACATGATGCAACTTTCAGGAATCAAAACATGATAGTAGTGTTACTATTATACCAAATATAATAATAATAATAATAATAATAATAATAATAATAATAATAATAATGTTGAAAGATTACATGCACTGACACTTTTAGAAATACTATTAATATATATGGGTTGTCATATACTTACTGGCTAGACAAAAAGGAAGTGTGCAGCTAAACATTTACCCATTTATAAAAGCCTGTTTGTTTGAATTCCCTGAAATGAAATGCTGATTTAACTTACACCGATGGGGGAGGAGGCAGCGGAGAGGCCTAGCGTGATGTTAGGCAGAGATGGTGATGTGTAGAGACTCAACACGGACACTGAACCTTCAGAGCCAAGCAACTTCGGCTGTGAGGGCCAACGCTGACAGAAAGAAAGACAGAGATTGAAGGAAACACAGAGCTATTTTGGAATCCCACTACGGACCATTGGAAAGAGCAATAGCAGCAGCAAAATAAACTTTAATGTACTAAGACGAATGACAGATTTGTTCCTGCCTCAGTAGAGCCGGATTAGTCCAAATGAAACCAGCAAACTTCTGACAGTACCCATAATATCTAGCTCTGAAGACAGAATGATGTATTGATAGTTCTGAGGTATGGAGGAACCATGTCTGATTTTAGAGAAATGTTCTCTACTGGCTCTGGGTCATTCTTCCTGCGCACAGCAGGATAGTCCAGCAGCATGTGGTCATGGAGCAGCCCTGTTTATTCTTCCAATCCCCCTGCATATTCACTGACCTGTATGTGGATATCCGGCCTTTATATGACCCAGGGGAGCAGTTTCTTCTGAAAGGGGATACCCAATGTAACAGATCACAAACACGGCTCGCTTTTGCACCTAGCCTGCTGTCTGCGGGTAGTCCCCCAACCCACCGGACTGATCCGTGATACTCTCGGCCTATGTCAATACAATAGCTGCACAACGTGTTTGTGTTGTTAGCATGTCATTGGCTACCAGCAGCTGGCAGATCAATTAAGCTCAACCTCCCGCCTCCTACGCCCTGGATCATGGTGTAATAGGCATTCCTAGGCAGCCGATGTACTGGAGGTCCATGGGAGTGTAAACAGTACTGTTGAAGAATAACACAGCTGCTAAGCTGATGCTGCACAGAGACTTGTCGTTTCTGCCACATGCCCCAGAATGCACTGCTTTGTGAGGAAGGCCCAGAGGGACCCGAAAGCACTGAGCCATGAAGCCATCAGGAAGTGACTCAGAGGACCTTCCAGAACTGATGAACTTCAACAAACAAAAACACTTCCGTGCTTATACTTACGGGCAAATGGCAGTCCAAACACAGCAGTGGTTAAAGTAAGAGAATGGGAGAGTAATATACTGTGTATGCCATGTATATACTGTGTATACCTGCAGGTCCAGTGGGGTGGGCTATTGGAAATATTTACATCACTTTGTTTAGAGGGCTTTTTTGCCTAGGTCTGGGAGTCAGTCCATCAGCTGATATTGTAGCTCGTTTACTGGGCAGTAAGCAGCAGGCAAATGGAAGTTTGTGTCAGAGCCAGTAAAAGGGTCAATGCTTTAGAGCATAGGCTTGTAGGAGGAAGTCAACTGATTTTTTATTGCCTGTGTAGGGAGACATTTTCACTGAACTGCAACAGAAGTCTGCAATGACTACTCTGTTTTGATAGCT
The DNA here is from genome assembly GCF_019097595.1 of Hemibagrus wyckioides. Classification (NCBI taxonomy): domain Eukaryota; kingdom Metazoa; phylum Chordata; class Actinopteri; order Siluriformes; family Bagridae; genus Hemibagrus; species Hemibagrus wyckioides. The sequence continues at coordinate 13,005,685 of NC_080710.1, forward strand.
GCACAAGAGTAGTGTAGGTTCTGCGAAATGCATGTAAGGCCATTTATTTTCAGAATGCTTAAAGCAAGCTTGTATTTTACACCAAACTTCTTTGACCTATCTCGGTCCTTTTTATTAGAGGAGGTATGATGTCATTTTAAGGGGCTGTACCTCAGAGTAAGAGGAGGATGGTAGAGGTGATAGTACATTTTCAGGTCCTGAAAAACTTGAGGCTCTATTTGGAGAGCTGGGGCCTGAACCAGTGGAGCAGCTACTCGCTGTCGACTCTGTAGATGAAAATAGATTTTAAAAAAATGTTGATAGTACACACTGAAAGGTTAATGCTATTTTGTAGTAAATCAAATGGATTTAATGTTGCTTTTATGTTCTCATTTGCAAATCCATGATACATTTTGAATAAATTTCATAATTTCAACCTGAGTATTACGCCACACTTGTCATGTACTCAGGCTAATAGGACCATAGGCAGATAACTTTGAAAGAACAACACTATAGGTGATATTAACTCACGCCAGTTGTTATTAGCACAATGACAAACATGCGGCAAATAAAAACCAACAGAACCTGTGGTGTCTTAGCTATCACTAGCCCAAGCAGCTGTTACATAATGAGCTCGCTCAACAGTAGTCTTGGCATGCTGCTGTGATCACTGGACTGAAGACAAATCAGCCAGAAAGTCGTAGCAATCAAGCTAATTGGCAGCTAAATAGTGAGACGCATCTCCTACCCATTAGTTCCAAGGCTCGTTTTTTGAAGGGTGTCATGACAGTTCCCTCTTTTCTCCTCAGAAGAGGGCTGCTCCTCCTCTCTGCAACTTTCTGCTTCAACCTAGAGCGCACCTTCAGATTCGGCTCTGAGGCTGTAAAAACACAAAACACAACACTTTAATTACACGGTCATAATTTTCTACAGCGTATACAGCATACACAGAGAAGAGAGCAATATTCGTATGTGCCTTATTGTATAATAGGTAGATCAAACATGTAAGGATAAATTAGTTTGTGAGTTGTAGCAAAGGTGCTAGAAAGCTCACAGCACAGACACTTCTCACAGGCTGCTCAGGGTGATTAAATGAGACAGGTTTGGAACATGCTTGAGATCATCTGGAGTAAATTAGATAGAGCTACATGAAGTGGAAAGGTCTGCTCCCTGACTTGACCAAAGCCCAATACAGTAGTAGCAGTTAATATAAAACAAAAACAAAGGCAGTATTTAGGGTAACAGTCATGCCTACATTCCTGTCTGTAAATCCTCCTGTAGCTACATATGTATTCACACCACATTCACCATGAGGTTTATGTAACAAGTTATGAAAAAATAAAAGTCTGTTTTCCGTAACTGTCCTGTGCGTGAGATCCTATGAGTAATACAGCATGAGTAATATGGTGCTGTATAGTAAGTAAGCTCCTCCAGAGAACTGTGTCATAAGGCTGGGGAGCAGTACGGGCTGAGTAAGAGGAAAGTCATTCTCACCCACATGTACTGCAGTGTTACAGTGTAGTGAACTCCACCAGTACAGTCAGCAGCAACAACACCCAGCCAAATGTACACTTTGTGCTTTAGGCAAATCCTTCTATTAGTCCCTTTCTGCATCTTGAAAGACAGGATGCTAAATTAGTCCAGATTTGTGTGAGCACCTGTTGCCAAACATATCGTACTTAATATAGACTGCCTTTTAAAAAATAATAATAAATAAAAGGGGTTTATTTTTATTGATTTATTGTAAAAAGGGTCTTCAAGGGTTACAGAGTCTAAGATTTGTTTTGGTTTTGATATGGAGTCAGTCCTCCTTCTATCCTTAATTTAATTTAGGTTTTAATTAGACATGTTCTGATTTAACATCTAATTTAAATTGAACTGTATTATTATTATTATTATTATTATTATTATTATTATTATTATTATTATTATTATTATTATTATTATTATAACTTCATGCAATGAAAACAGATTCATCTAAATATACAATATTAATATGACTATATCTATATTTTAAATCGGTTTTGCAATTTTATAATACTGATATATATATATATATATATATATATATATATATATATATATATATATATATATATATATATATATATATACCGTAATTTTTTACATATTAATCTTAAAAGTTTAAGGCGTCAAGTTATCTACTGGGAAAAAACCATCTCCTAGTCTGCATTTTTAACAAGAAGTGACACATGCAGATATGGTTTCTGCTCGAATTGTAAAGCTAGACAGCTCTCATCATAAGCCGTAGCAGCCGCATCAGCAGGCTGTGCCATCCAGTAGGGCAGTAATGGGATGTAAATCCTGAGCCTGAAGTGATCCGCAGGGAGCCTTTGCCTATCCTCCTACCGCCCCACACTGCTCTTATTGCTGTCTATTTTTACCTAACATCACAAGCCGTCACCACGGGAACAGCATCCCATCACCGCAGAGATGGAGGCTTAGTTGTTGAGGTCACAGCAGGAGGCCAGGACTGTGATGCAAGAGGAAAATGCTTTGCTCAGTTACAATGGCAGACACAACACCTGTGTGACTTTAGCCAGAGCTGACACATCGCCTGGAGCCAAAGGCCAAGCCAAACAGGAATATATGTATGAGGCAGGAGTTTAACAGGCCCATAAATCAATCACATTATTTCATTTGAAAGCACTGCCTGAGGGTATGCTGCACACACAGAGTGGCAAATTTATTATATTTTCTCCTCTCCCTTTTCAAAGTGTGTGTTGGTGTGCTGTTACAGTTTCAGTACATGTTGGAAGGTGGATGATTTTTTTACAACAGGAACCTGATTTTAGAGCAAAACATTGTTCTATTATTATTACTATTATTATTCAGATTTTATATATTGTCTGAGTTTACGGATTTTGACTGCCATCTTCTGCTTCACATTCCTCGTTCTCTTGTTACTAATCCTGTCTGCTTAATTTTCATTAGGCAAAGAAAACAAACCCGTCCTCACCCGAGGGATATAAACCTTCTGATGCAACAGCTGTACTTTTATGAGCCATATTACTCCACCACTGCTACTCTGTTACTCAAAGTTTTTCCAGTTAGCATAACACACATTATGTCCCTCTGCATCCAGAGAGGAATACGACAGCAACACAATGGGGAATAGTCTAGTGCAAAGCTCTGAAAATATCCACTGTTTCACATGTACCAAGTTAAATCCTCCTCATCTCAGCTGCACCTGCTCCACATGGCTGATAACTGGGGCAAGACTAGAGAGGGTAGTTCTTCTCCTCTCACTAAGCCAGGCTATTCCTGTACACAGCAGCATCAGTGCTCCAAAAACAGGATTATTCTAGTCTAGAAACAGTAGGTGAAAAGTTGTAAACATGCTGACAATCTTCTTTTCCTTTTGTCAATTGATAGAATCAATCAGGGAGCTGTGACTGTGAGTTCAGTGTCTGTTTATCATTGTCCTTCAAAATTAGTGTGATGTGAATGTATTTATTTATTTATTTATTTATTTATTTATTTTACAACTAAAACAGATGGAAAAATGAAAGGTAAAAATGAGGTGCATTCTCTTTATTTGACTCTGAAAACATTGGGGGTTCACATATTTATACCTAGCTGTATTTCCAAGACTTAGACTAGAACCAACTGTAACCTTGTTTCATGCCACTAACATTTAATAAATTTGGATTTAAGGGAGAAATACATTTAATTTGAAGCACAATCTCATTCACCTTTACCTAGTTGTGATGTTCAACATCACCAGATATTCACCAGAGGAACAGTGCTGTTACTGAACAGCAATCCCACTTGTCTGAACCAGAGTCTGAAATTCAATTCAGTCTGTTCACTTTAACCCAGAAGGATATAAATTGTGGTTAAAAGCTATCTAAACTGAATTATCCTGCATTATGAATTCAAACCCAAGAACTGCTTGGATTCTTGTGGCATAGCACTGGCTCCACACTCTTATCCTTTTGGCAAGTTTTTTTCCATAATCCTGACAAATTGACTGTGGAATAAACATTTTGTATGCTAACATATCAATAATTAAAGGGATAAACAAATTGAGGACAATAAGCACCCTTCTTTCTTTTTGTGTATATGAAATTATTATATCAGATTAGTTTTAATAACCGGTGTGACTCAGGATTCTACCTCTGTTGCCAGATCTCTAAATTGTGTACAACACGCTAGTGCATGTGGGAAAGTAATTGAACCGGTATAATTGTTTACCATCATAATTCAAATGGACATGAGGGGAAAGGAATGTAATGTCATTTCGGTGACCTCATGGCACTGCTATGAACTGTTCGTCTTGGCGAGAGCTTACGACTGACCAAAACCAAGAGGGAGCCATAAGTCATGTTAATGCTGACTTCCCATGAGGCTTACTCTCAGGCTGGGTCAACAAACCTGAGCTGATTTCTGTGAAAAGTCTGGGATTTTTTTCAAATAACCGAAGGCTTTCATACTTCAGGAGAAATGAATTACCTTTATTCTTTCTGTGAAGCAGTTATGTGATGTTACTGCTTATGGGCGGTAAGCAGGAAAACTGAACTCGGAAGAATTTAATTACTAAAGTTACACAAACACTGGACCAGTGTGTCACTCCTCCTGCATTCCAGGGTAAAGTATCTAGTAAAAAAAAATCCTTTCTACAATGATTGATGACTAAGAATTGATATCAGTTTAGTACATAGTTTAGAAATGAACTGCCATTTCTGTGGAATACATGACTGAGAGTTCACATTAGAGCTGATTTTACATTTTTGGGGATGAAAGTAAATCCAAGGTTTAGAATAAAAAAAGAATTCACATCAGAATGATTACTATGTGATCTAATCTTCCAAAGAAAATATTTTTGGGACAATAAGTACTCACTGGTGAATTAAGTAAGCAATACATACTAGCATTGATATGCTGCAAATGATTAAAGCATACATCATGCACATTTCAAACACTGTTTGGTCCTACCAGTCTTCCGCAGAGGGAAATCGTCTCTGCAGTCTGGTAGGGAGGGCAAAGGGAATTTGCACGACGGTGACACTCCTCCCAGAGGAGGTGAACTCTGCTCCAGAGAGGTGTGATGGGAGGCCCTGAACAGAAAGGAGACACAAACTGAACTGCTTAACTAACCTTCAAGCTATAAATCACTCTAATGTCCCACAGTGCCTAATTTCACATTGGTGTTAGACTATATAGCACTTAATATTATCGTGATCCAACACCTCTATACTCTTTTCTGTAAATGTAATTAGTTTTTTATTAGCAGCATCACAGATTTAAAATACAATTTTTCATGTGTATAAAATCCAAAATATTAATCAAAGATATTAGTAGTATATAAATATAATATAGGATATTATTTTATTTGTATAGCTTTTTTTAAGAGTGGATATTGTCACAAAGCAGCTTTAAAGTAATTTATAAATAAATAAAAGCATATAAATTAAGCATTTCTAGATGTTTTTATAATGAGCAAGCCAAAGGTATTACGGGTAAAGACTTGTTTTAACAATATGAGGAAGAAACCTTGAGAGGAACCAGACTCAAAAGGGAACCCACGCTCATCTGGGTGACACCAGATAGTGCGACTCTAAAAAATTTCCCTTCTCTGTCTGTGCAATTGCGTAACCTCTAGTCTTGAGTGCAAAGCTGTTTGTGATCATCACAGTCATAAAGCTAGCTTCTATAATAAGCTCCAATGAAATCATGGTGTTCCCCCAGATAGCAGACGTCAGGTTTTCTATACTTACGTGAACCACAATTTGGAGTTCTGTGTGAATGTATGACAAGATCCATTGGAAGCTGGGTCCTTTGTGGTTTTATTCAACAAAAACTCCTGTAGTTTCTGCTTAACTTCTGTGCTGGCCACTGCACCTGTCAGAAAAAAAGGATAGCACTCATCCTGTGGCTCATACACTTTGCTGAACATGCATTGCTTTAGTAAAGCCATTTTTGACAGGGGGAAAAAGAAACTGTCACCACTTAAAGAGAACATCATTAATGCTATGTACTTATAATTACTGAATTGATTAAGGCTATTTAGCTATACATATATGTACAATGACACATATATTCAATGACATATCTAAATAAAGTTTTGTCATGCTTAGAATTCACATTAAACAAATGAATAAACATCTCCCCCTACTGGACAATGAAGATAGCGCGCCTACAGAGAGGTGATGAGGCTTCGGTGTTAAAAAAAAATTTTTAAAAAAAAGCACTAACATGGTCACTCCTAACTGACATGTTTGTGTTTTGTAACGAGATGGAGTTGAACTCTTACTCTCTCGTGCCCGCTCCTTGCTCCTGATGATTAGGGCCTGCTGCTGGCGCCGATGTCTCTCCAGTTCCCTTTCCTGGTTTTGCTGCTCCAACTTCCTTTCCTTCTCCAACTGCTCCTGTCGCTGCTTCATCACTTGCAGTTCCTGCTGCAGCTGAGAAATACATCAGTTATAAGGTTTTCTGTGTAACCAAAAGTATTTCCGAGCAGGAAGAGAAATACTTTATAAGCCACAGGTTATTTCTGGGGCATGTTTTTGGCTGGACAGATCAACATCAGCAGGGTCATGTCCTCACCTTGAGGTGCTCCTGCAGCTGGACCTGGTGCTGGCGAATCAGGTTCTCATGCTGCTTCTGGAATTCGTTTATGAGGAGTTGTTTCTGGATCTGCTGCTGCTTCTGAATGAGGAGCAGCTCCTGCTGCAGCTGTCGCTCCCACACATTGGGGTCCGAGCCCATGGCCGGCATCCTCACATCTGTCCGCAGGTCTAGTGGAGACGCAGGCTCCAGCGCCAGCGGTACTTCAGGCTTAACATCCACTGAGAATATGGTAGAGGAGTGATTAAAAGTCTGTTGTCTGAAATATTACAGTTACCACAACATTCATTCAATATTTGTAGAGAAGGGAGGGTGGAATGGATGTGTGCATACATTTGATTTGAATGCAACAAGTAGTGAAAAAAAAAGCTACTCCACATAAAGTACAGCACCAGTTCCCTACTATCAGCTGAAAGATGTACAGCTCAGGCTGTCTTCAAGCATCAGCCATCCCGCTGACCCCTTTTGGCTCTGGCACAAAGCGCTGTGCTATAACCTTGTTTGTCATTTGGATGGCCTGTTTGTGTGTGTTTCTTGCCCTTATTCCCCAGCCATATTCCCTCCTCCAAGCATTCACCATTACGGAAAGATTGCTCGTATATTCTTCAACCTGTGGCTCATTACAAATAATAAGCTGGATACAAAGCAAGAGGGCATCCCTCAGGTCCCTGAAGCTCTATAAATAGCCGGCAAGGCAGTGGAAATCAATAGCAAGCCTGGATGACACACTCAGAAAGGATGAGGCAAACAAGCATCATATCCAACTGCGGCTTCGTGTCTCCTCTGCGGGGGAATAAGCAATTACCAAGATATGGGTCTTACAAAAAGAGCTCTAGAGCAAACAAAACCCTGGCTGCATGGCAAACTTGGACTAGGGTGTGTGTAAGACAGAAGAATACAAATAATGTCACACTTTCCTGGCTGTTTTTCAGTTACCTATAGTGCATCAACCAATAGAGTACGATTTTGTTTCTGTAGCTCTGTTAGACAGAACAGCTGGTTATTTTACAAACCACAAACCAACAGGAGTCCCCTATTCCACTATGAGTGTTACGATGACATCTAAGCATACTCATATGCAAATATACACGTTGGTCTGTATGCCAGTAAATGCCTCTTCTTTCTGCATACATTTGGAACGTCAAAGCTGAAATCTAAAAGAGTGACTCACTGATAACATTTTTAGAACATTTCAAAACTGATACCATATAACCTTTGGTGAAACAGCTAGAGTTAACGGCTTATAACGCAAAGAATCTATAAGCAAGACACTAACCACACAGATGTAATTTTCATAAAATACCGAGCTCTGAAACACATTCCAGTTCCATCTTAAATCTCACATCTTTTAAATGCTTTTATGACAGGTTTTTTTATGATCTGCACATCTACAGCCTTTTTAAAGGTTGCCCAATGGCCAGTGTGAAAATTTTAAGACACACACACACACACACACACTCACAAGACAGACCCAAACACTGTCATCTGCTGTTGTCACTGAAAAACTGAAATTCTCCAGTAGCCTCTGTGTAAGCCAGATTATTTGCGACACCCCAGTTCTTCCATGCAAGTTGTTAAGGTGAGACACTTGCAGTGACGCAAGCCGCAGCTCACCCATTATTGGCAAACTATTTCAGCACCCTGTTTTGTTGTTCAGAATGCCGCAGTCAAAAATGTCTGCATGCGGCACTGACGAGTCAGGTATAAATAGCAACATAAAAGCAAGTGGTGCAATCTAGGGCTATGACAAACCCACACACCCTATTCACCACCCTAAACCAGGCTGCTATGGCAACATGGACAACATAACGAGGACTAATCTTCCTGAAGATATTGAGCGGCACACATGCAATCGTTAAAAAAACTGCATTCCGAAACACACTACATACTGTCACTCCACAAACGCATGCACACGCAGACTATGTGCTTGATCTGGGTGTCAAGACTTTGAAAGGCCCTTTTCTCTGTGTTAAGCACTTAATTCATAGCTTCCTTTATAAAACCTGGCCTACTGGAAGAGTCAAGAGCCCTGTTTAGTTCAGAAGGATGCAGCACTCAGGGCCTGTAGGTATGATAGGGGAATGCTCAAGGCTGGTCTGTGACAGCATTTATAAACAGGCTCTTTAGTAGCATGGCCCTGCTGTGTCTTTTCATCCTTCCTGTATCTAGCCAATGAGCAGCAGCTCTGAGTCACAGGCATCTGGCTCACTGCCCCTGCGGAGCTAAAAATAGCCACGGTTACCTGCTGTTTCCTGTTGCGTGCAGCTGTAATATCTCATTTATCTCCTGTCTCCCCCCACTCTTGGCCTGGTGCTGTCATTAAAATGATGCACCTTGATTAAGTCATACCTGTATGGCTTCATGCTCAAATAGTAGCATTAGTTTGGAAGGTTTATTGTGTGAGAGGTTTTTCTTTATTTTCTAACTCTAGCTCTCTGCCTCTTACTATACCCAGACTGTGGCATTACAGAAGAGATGAGGGTGATGTGGAAGTCTGGCGCGTACATTATGCCTGGAAACCAGTTTAAATCTCATGCTGATGAGGTCATCCTTTTAAAATAGAACAAGCCACTGATGTCATTGCCAGGTCTGCCTTTAAAAGAAGACAAAAACAAGAATCTAGGTGTGCTATTCTGAGAGCTTCAAGTATGTAGAATACGGTAATGACTGGAATACATTACAAGCACAATGATCTGCACAAGGCATATCCATGGTCAGTCACAGGGATCAGCTAAAGCTCAGTGGATTATGGTTCTACATACAAATTCCAGCCAGAACATTGGGAACACTGGGTTAAATTTAGCTGTTTTTGTGCCCTTGAGAAAGGCTCTTAACTCCATAGTGCCCTGATCTACTGTTGTATTCCCAATACACTTTCCTTATCCAAGACCTTGAAAAAGTCAATCTTTCATAATATTAAAGATAAACACAAGCCTATGACAGCATGTCCCCTATTACAGCAGTGCTTTTTATATCTCCTGGTTTTGACACCCTCAGAAGGTGACATATGTATCTTTTCTCAGCAGAACACACAGACACACACACACTATTCACATACACACTTTATTTTTTGGCCTTAAGCCATCGAGGTGATAATTCCATATGTAACAAATTTTACACATAGAAGATCAGTTGATGTATTGCAAATTGCTGTTGGGTAAAATAAAAAAAACAATATAAAAAATAAACAGAATTAGCAGCAAGTTAGTTAAATATAACTGCTTTTCTGAGCACACCCTTAATATAGATAATGTGTGAAAGACTATCACACTCGCGAGGCCACCTAGCTATTTTAACTCAGGCAAAAATTAGAGTCCCCTGCTGAATTTATGTAATGCACTAGGCAGCCAATTTCTTCCTTACAATCCAGAGTGTGAGAGTAATATAACCTACCGAGTTACTATTAGTTTGTTTGTATTGATTGATTTTTACTACTCGCTATTTCAGATGGTTGTATAAAAAGGGCCACAGCGGGGTAGCAGTGTCAGCTGATAAACACTAGATTTATGAAAGACAGCTTACAATTTGACTTTGGCACCCAGATCTGCACTGTACACCATGCCAAACCCTGCTTCTCCCTAGAGGCTGCTAGGAAGGGTATAGGGTGACTGCTGTAACTATGAGTCACTGGTCAGGGCTTTAATTGCACGCTGATCTGTCTCAAATTACTGTTGAGTACACTGATAAAAGGCTTGGGGCTCTGGTAAATCCAGACACACATTAGTAAGCCTCCTACACAGCGCTAAATGAAAGCATGCTAATTTGTTGTGAGAGATTAACATATGCACTTCCAAGTCTTTTCAATTATACATAAAGGTGACATTCACCTGATTTTGGTACGTTGGGTTAATGCAAGTCTAGAACTAAAGCCTAATGTATCTGTAATTGATATTGATCATATGGTGCGCAGAATTGTTCGCGTTCTCTCAGCCACCATGTTTTAGACAATGTGCTGTGGCTCTGCCCCGATGGCCCAACTGGCAGGCTGAAGGCCGTGAAATGTGTTACATTTTCAAGTCCATTTTGTCACAGATTCAGCGCAGCCTCGCATATTGAATGTTTCTAATTGTAATGTCATTTTGAATGCTGTGTTAGAGGGTGCAAAAGCATGTCAGGTAAGTGATATTTATCTTTTCACACCATTATTGCCTCATGATAACTATATTTATGCAGTTCGAGGAATTGTTTTCGATTTGCTTATGATTTTCTTTTTAAACTTCTAAGTTTCTCTGAGTGCAAATTAAATGTCAATACTAGAATGTCAAATGATAAACGCAAATATGATTATTACATTTTATACTGAATACTTTTTTTGTGCCAAGCATATATCAGTGGAAGATTTGTCTTGAGTTGTATTGGATTTTGCCTTCATTATAGCAAAGAAATTAAAATACTACAGTTGAACTAATTGGATTTATCTATTAAAAGTGAAAATTAAAAAGATTCATTATATAAATGTGGGAAACACTTCTCACAAATTGGTATTTCATCATGTCCTCTTCAGGGAACAACTCTTTATGCTTCAGTAAACTCTTAGACATAATCGCTTTTTCTAGTTGTTCTTTGAATAGTTAAGGGTTTTATACCTTTCACCGAAGGATTAAACTTGGAATTCTTTCTAAAACTCTCTGCTGTTGAATATTCACGAGTTCACGTCAAGAGACGACAATATAATCTATATTTGTAGATTCAACCTTCTAAAAGTGTACATTATGTGGAAAATATTGCTCAGTAACGAATCACTCAGCAGTTTCCACTAAGTCAATTGCTTCTTGTTTTTTTTCCAATCATCCAGTATGATTAAACTCTCCAAAACAGAAAAAAGCATACTCAAACAGTCTATATATTTTTAGAAACAAATCAAAATGCAGTCTAAATCTGGAGGCCCAAGCCTCATTTAAATGCCATACTGCCCTCGTATAAGATGCACCACTGAATGGTATTTTCCTGCCTGTCTGAGATGGATGCTGGAACACTTATTAAAGATGACAATACGCTGTGCTGCAGGCAGGTTTAAAACAGCACCACCGCTACACTTTCAGCTGAATTCTATATACTTTAGAATATATTCCTCCAAGGAGATGTTCTGGGGTCACAATATATATTGCACAAAATGTGAGGTTTAAAGTGCAAAATAATTGCCATATGGTGGCCATTTGTGTATTCTGTTCACACAAATATGTTTGATCTGGCTGGGCACAAATTTATGACTTCACGCTTTATAACCTTGTTGTTATTTTTTGCTAGGATATAAGCACTAAAGTCCTATAACCCATTACTTAAACCAAGCTTAATTATTAATAGCCAGGTATTTAAATTATGTCTAAATGAGTCAAGATTTTTGCCTTTATTTATGTCTTTAACAATCTTTCCATTATAGTCACGGGATAATTATAAAGCTGAGAAAACGAGTCACACCAGTTAAACTGCCATTGACACCAGAAGCAGGTATCACTAATCTATCAACAGTGATGTGTGAAAGGCATGCGTCAAAGAACATCTAGTGCCATACATCTAAAGTCAAGCTCGGAGAAGGGGGAGTGAAACTGTTCCTGTCATCTTAAACATCTCACAGGTACTTCAAGATGAAAGAGATACGTCATTATCAGTGGTCTGGAAAGAACAGAAACTAATTTAACCAAACAAAAACATGTCAAAACAGCCTAGAGAGGGTACTGTTGTGATAAATTAAGAGGTCCTGCTTGCTCTCTCTCTCTCTCTCTTATTTTTTTTTATGAATTCACTCTTGCCCAGCATCAAATTACAGGAAGTCATAAGTATAATAAGCTTCATTAGTAATTATCCTCCGACTATAATGGAGGGCTGTCAGAGCCGTGTTTTTATTTTCTACTCTTTGATGCAGCTGAGTGTCTTCAACTTATAGAGAGTGTTTTCATTAGAATATTAATTAGAGTGGTTTTGCTCCTCATTCAACCGCATCAGAGTCACAGAAGCTGAGTGGGAGAGACGGGGATAAAATAATGAGTGACTGATTTTTGCAATCCAACATAGCACTGCATCCCAACTGATTATGCTTTAAAAACATTGCCATTTACAGCACTAGAAGGATTTTTTTTTTATGTTTCTTTGTCATTTTTTACCTCAAGCAGAGACCAGGACATTGCTTTCAGGATGACAGCATAATTACTACTAAAAATATTGAGTGGATGGACTGCTGGAAAGATTTTTTTTAAAAATGACCAGCTTGGTGCATGTTTTAAGAGAATGAATAAAAATACAGAGAGGGAAAACTCAAAATTCAAGTCGTTCTCAAGCAAAAAGCACAAGACAGAAGTGCCTTTCTCGATAACAACACATCATTTACATATCACTTGAGAGCAAATGACAAGAAAAAATGAAACACTATTAATGTGTTCCAGCGTATAGTTATATTAGGAGCGGTTTGAGATGGAATGATAACAGATGAAGTGGTGCCTAATCTTAGCACCCTAATGCCAGAAGTTGAAAATAACACGGCTAAAAATAGCTGACCCACAGACTAAGCAACAGCCTGCTGTGTGCAAGAGCCTATTAAACCACGTACACATAAGTATACATGCATCACACTATACATGCTTCCTCAAAGCTTTTACTTATCCTAAGCTTATACTGAATTAGGCTACCTGAAGGATTTAAGGTTAATATCCTCAAGCTTTTTTTAGACCCGTGTCTCATTTTAGAGTTCAGCCTTACTGACCTAAATCATTTAGTTCAGTCCCACAACAGGTTTCTTTGAGCCTCAGTGAGGATGACAACTTGTTTCTCTGGCAAAATTTCTTGAAACTATAGAACCATTGCTATATTTGCACAGTTTACATGTATTGCCTTAACATAAAAGTCTAATGTGTAGTGCAATAAACATTGTGATGTTTCTGAAGGGAGCAGAGCGCTTAAGCTAAGGCTCTGAAACGATTGAGGCTGTCATGAAGTTGCACTTGATATACATGTACATATACATATATGATATATATATATATATATATATATATATATATATATATATATATATATATATATATATATATATATATGTATATTCTGGGAAATTTCAATATAACCCTGACATACGTTTATATATATATATATTTTATGTATAATTATAATATATAATTTCCCAGAACCCTCGAGCAGCCATCTAAAAAGTAATAGGCTTTCGGGCAACATCTGTATGTGAACAAAAGTAGAGAAATGTTATGATAAGTGAAGCAAAAACATCAGGTCATGATGTCAGCAAAAAGACCTGGCTCCAAAATAGACCTGCATATTGTCTTTGACAGTATCAGAAGTAACATGCTTTTCATGTCGACTGCATTTCTGTCAGCCTGTTTCCTGTCTTTGCTTCAGTGCTCCTGTACAAGCTGTAGCTCTTTAATACACTTTACTGTTTACCGAACTGCATGCCATTGCAGTTCAGCACTATTACTAGACAACATTGCATGCCTCGTTTATTCTATTTATAACAAATCAGGGTTATATCTTAAATAGTGAGCCTATTCCCGGATACGAGTCAGATGCAGGACAGCTCCACAAGCGAGACAGAAGCCCAGTGCACATGCCATTAAGCACATGACAGGGGCAGTACCTGTTAATCCAGCAACTAGTCATACTGCTGTTGTTGACACAAGTTTAAAGAGCTCCACTTACAGGAAGTGTAGAAGTAGAGACTGCATGCATTTCAGAGAGACAGAGAGACAGAAAGAGAGATCGAAAGAATTGAAAGTCACCTGAGTTGTTAACGTTGTGCATGTCACTGTCGTGAGGTTCCTGAGGCAGCCGGAGTTTGCCAAAGCTGTCGCTGGAGAAGTAGGAGTCACCCTCGTAAATGGTCTGTAGCATACTCCAGTCAGCGGCACATTGCCTGCCCTACTCTTCCTGTCACACTAGCAGCCCTTCCTTGTCCTCCCTCTCTCTGTCTCTCTCTCTTTCTCTCTCTCTCTCTCTCTCTTTCTCTCAGGAGACCACAAGCACTCGCTTCTGCCTCCTCCTCACTGGTGACACTACGTGAGAAAGACAACTCCTCCCTCGGTAACACGAACAGTTCCTCCCCTGCTATCTTCTTTGCTCCCTTTCACTTCTCCTCCACGCGTCAGGGAATCAGCAGGGGGGCTTCACCATCTCCTGCTGGAGCTCTTCAGAAAAGGGTTTATCCGTTCACTTTTTAGTGGTTTAAGTCTTCCCCTCTCCTCTCATCTGTTTTTCCCTGCAAAATGGCTGAACCACAGACCCTTCACTGCATCTGTGGAGTTGTGTGTCAGGCAGACATAGCTGTGCTCTGATTTTCATTTCTCTTTCTTCCCGTCGCTTCTCTCTCTACAGCTCTGTCTGGTTCAGAGCAGCTTACTGTAGAAAGGAGGAGGTTCATTTGCATGTGAATCAACAGTGGCATGGCCCACAGGTGACAGAAATAGAACAATGGCCAGCCCTGGCTATAAATAGATCAGGCGAGGCTCAGGGATTGGAGCGGCATTGATGCATTTAAAAATACCACACCAAACACAGCTGTGGCCCCTCGTTTTTCTGCCAGAAGGCATGTCTCTCTCCCTTTCACTCTCTTATTCTATCACTCTCCTTTTTTTTCTATTTTCTTCCCTCTCTTCAGTTCCCTCTGGCCTCCTTAAAAAGACACACAACCCGCTTTCTTGAGAGATAAATATAATTTGTCTGCATTTTGCTTGACATTTGGCTGCTTTATGCAGCTGTGCTGTGACGTTTGCATGGATTATGTGCAGAAACTTAGACCATATTTAGAGCATATTTAGCATCGCAGAAGTCTTTTTGCAGTTACTTTTGGCAAATTATAAACAATCCTTAAATTATTCTTTCTATTCTCTCTATTTCTAGAGAGAAATTTTCTATTTCTCTTCTCTCTCTCTCTCTGTACCTATTTAGTAAAAAAAAAAAAAAACATACAGCCGGACGATTTTCTGATAATTGCCCAAAACTTAAAAGAGGCTATGGAAACTCCATATTTGTGACCTAAAAGTTTTTGAGAATTGCATTGCATTAAAAAAACATGTATAGCAATAATAAGGATTCTCCAATAATAATACTCTTAATTTAGCATAGGTCAACGTGGCCTTTTTTGTTGTTGTTTGTTAGTGTGTTTTGGTATGTTTGTTAACCCCTGAAACTAAAATCCCCATCAAGGCCAGATGTACATTTCTCACTTCCAACATGAGGTCAACTTTACAACTTTACTTAAATATCCTACCTAATACATCTAAGATCCTAGCCTTTTGTAGAAACCTCACTAAATGTTTCTCATAGACAAAAGTGTTCTTGTTGCATTTACTATATAAATGTACAACTGTGATAGTCATTACACATTCATTAAGTATTAGATAGAGCCACTGAGAGCATGAAGGAGAAATTAAAATTCGACAGAATACAATGCATATAGCTTATATAGAAATGTGTGTTTTTTGTTTAATTTAATCAAACTAGAGCTAGAATATAGGTTACTACCATAATTAGAGAAGAATATATGAGAGATGAGCAGCCCTAAAAAGAATACAGGAAGCAGGATGTTAGCACTGTAAGTTTTCAGTTCTATTTTGGTACAAATAGCTCTGTCGCATCGCTCTGTCTAACCCCAGAGATTGGGGTTGGAGGGGAATGATGCTATATTTTTCTGTTTTTTCAGCTGGACAGACTGTTTATGCTCTCGTCATTTTGCTACCCCAGAGAACACAAAAGTGCACTTAAGTGTACTTGTTAAATATAAGTTTCCTTTGGAACTAGTGGAGTATTCCTATTTGCTCATTTCCTTGTTATGTACAAATAGCAAAGTTGTGACCGTGACCCCGCATTTGTATCCTCATCACACTTATCCACATTGGAATCATGGTTGCATACAGTACATATCCTTCCATTCTACTGGACTACCAATGTGGTTTCCTGTAGAAAGAGTGAAGGCCATATATCAAAGTCGTCACTAGAGAGTGACAGGCAACAATCATGCAGAAAGTAGTGTTGATATTATCATCACAAAAAATGTATACTGCCCTCATATTGAGAATGAAAGAAAACTAGTATAAAAAAATAGTGATGGCACTTATACAAATACAGTAGAGTAAAATTATTCTCACTGCTTATCCTGCCTCTGGTCTCAACAAAGATGAAAAGTCCAATCTTATCTACAAAGAGTGGGATGTTTTCATTCTAATCAAGTAGAAGCTACAGCTGATTTCACCTGTTTGATCAGTTGCTTTTCACTTTCAGTAGACTCAGATGAAAACCTGCACCCACACCAGCCCTTTGTAGATAGGATTGGACACCCCTAGAACAAAGGGTCTGCCATGATATGTTGGTTCTGGGGCTGAGAGGGTTAAGGGCCTTGATAAGAGCCCAGGAATGGGTCTTTGAACTAATTACCACCCAATGGCTTAATACCTAAGCCACTACTAACATGCTAATACTGTTCTGTATTAAAAATGAGAATAACAGTGAGCTGAAGTTGCTTAAATACTGTATTTCCTCACTGAGAGCAATACCTGCTAATGGATGAGAGTGAATTAGTGGTCTGATATACTGTTGAGTAAAAGAGACACTCAACATTTTGATACTCTTCTCTGTTGAAATGCAGTCACTCAAATAAATCACCCAAATTATCTGCAAGTGATGTTTCAATTTGTGCAGCCCAGAATGTAGCCATAATGTGCACAGAATGGCATTTAATGGAAAAAGATACCTTACTGACCTGCCATCACTTCCTTTAACCAATGGGCTAACCCCAATATTATATACACTAACAGCTGGATGTCCCCAGTGTAAACATCATTGGCCATACTTTTGGCCAGACTGGTGACCAGCAAAAAAAGACTTCTTCCAGACCACTATATATCCACATCTTTCATTGGCACATATGGCAATTGCACAATTGCACAGACAGTACAAGACAATTAGTACCCACTGTCACATAGAAAATGCTTCCCTATACACCTTCAGCCTCAAGGCCTCAAGCTTTAGTGCTTCTTCATCTGCATTCACAGGCAGTAGGTTGCTGATACCACTCTGATCCTCAGATTCACAATGACGGGCTATCTGCTCTCTCTGCTAGAGTTTTCAGGTTTAGAGAATGAGAAGCAGCCACTGAAAGAACATCAGGGTCAATATGTGAAGAAGCTATACTAATCTACTCACTGAGCTGTTGAGTTGTGACATGTTTTGAATCCACAAGATTGTTAAATAAAGAAACGCTGATACACATCAACACTAACAATACGCTTCAATGACCTGTTATAAGGACACAGTGAACCACGCTGAGAACAGTAATGAATGGAACACTGCGATTACTGTCACGCAAGGTGTGTGCCACCAAATGACAGCGCAGATTTAACAATAGGAAATTAGCAGGAATCAAATGAAAGTGTTATACCTAGCATCCTCTAATCCAATTCTTCAACTCTTTAAAAATAGGAGATAAGAAAAGAAAGAGAAGGAATGTGACATATAAGGGACTATTTTTAGGAGACATTTGAGGTCTATGTTACACAAGTTGACATCACTGACACTTGTAATGAAACAAGGAAATATGTAAACAGGAAAACACCATTTGTTTTGGAAATAAAAACCAGTCTGGTGTTCTGGAACGAAAAGCATTGATCAATACATCTGGATCAAGCTAGACTCACGAAGCCAGACCTTCTGACGACGGAAAGTCTGGACTCCATAGCAGCTTTTATTGGCCCAAGAGGGCGTCTGACTGACATGTAAAACAACCAGACACAGTTCCTTTTGTTCAGCATCATGGTTGAAAATGTAAAGTCGATGCCCCTACAATAACAGACCGGTGTGCAACCATTGATCATTCATTCAAGAAGTATACTTCAAATAATAAAAAAAATTCAGTGTTTAGCCTCGTAGTGCTCATTGCCACAGGTGTAACCACAGCGTCTTCCTTCTTCCAGGGAAGTAGAACATCATGAATGGCTTTGGTTCAGGCGGAATATTAAAAAACGTGACACTCACGTCTCCCAGAAATCCTGTAGAATCCAACCAATCAGATGACAACTTCTCTTGTTTCAAATATTGTGTGCCAAATTTTGTATTTCAAATCTTGTGTACCAGGATCAAGCATGACTTTGTTACATCCTGATTAATTTGGTTATTATAATGGCCACTTAAGTTAGTATAAAATGTCCCAAAATATGATTGTAGTTTTCTGTACAATATATAATCTGATCACATCGCTATAAAGTGAGAAAAGAAACTCTATACATTTTTTTAAGTGATCAGCTGCTACCCAAGGGAAAATGAAAAGAAATGAAATATACATCCCCAGCATACATCAATCAGGCATAACATTATGAGCACTGAGAGGTGAAGTGAATAACACTGATTATCTCCTCATCATGGCACCTGTTAGTGGGTGGGATATATTAGGCAGCAAGGGAACATTTTGTCCTCAAAGTTGATGTGTGAATGGACAAGCGTAAGAATTTGAACGAGTTTGATGAAGGGCCAATTTGTGATGGCTAGACGACTGGATCAGAGCATCTCCAAAACTGCAGCTCTTGTGGGGTGTTCCCGGTCTGCAGTGGTCAGTATCTATCAAAAGTGGTCCAAGAAAAGAACAGCGGTGAACCGGCTGGGTCAGGGCTGTTTTGGCAGCAAAAGGGGGACCAACACAATATTAGGCAGGTGGTCGTAATGTTATGCCTGGTCGGTGTATATAAATGATAGTTGTATACTGAAAAGGGTTAATTATATCATTGAAATACAGTAAGGAATTCTGATGAGGCTCTAAAGTGTCCACTAAAGTGACACAAAATTTGTGGTTAAGTCATACACATAGTGAACTAACCCTGTTATCAGTACACTATTGTTCAATTCTGTTCAGAAATCAACATACCATACCTTTACAATCAGTATAAACAAATGAATTATTTTATTGCTGTGAATATTATTCAAAAAAATAATCAGGTGGTTGAAAATAGCAGTTTGAAATTTTAGATGGTTATGGAACTATAAAAATATTCTATGAAAATATTGCCCCTAGTAGACTAGGTAAAGATTTGAGATACAGTTTGATGTAAATAGTAATATCTATAGTATCCTATTTCCATCTTGAAATAAATTGTATTCTGTAGTATAATCATTATTCGTGAAACCAAACACAGACACATCCCTCAAGTGACTAAGGCCAGCTTGATCGTGGTTAATGATTATTCAGCGCTAATGTCTCCAGCACCTGTTAGCATGTTGGAGCATCAGTAGCGTCAGTGCAGGCGGATTCAGGATCACGATTCTAGCGATTCTCACTAGTTGAGTGCCCAAAGCCTCCATCTGTCCAAACACTAGAACACTAGCTCACAAAGTGTGGTGCTCACACTGCTTTCTGCACAGCAATAACTTCATCAGGCTCCATTAATTTAGAGAAGGAATGTATTTTGTGTTTGTTTTTTTTTGTTTTTTTTTTATTCCATATATTATTTATCGCTGAACTGGGGAATAGTTTAAACATGCTTGGTTATATATGTAGACATTCATGTGAGAAAACATACACATCATGGTTGAATAACAGCACAAATAAGTCTGAAATATTCTTCACCATGCTTCCATAACAGCTGTCTAGACCAGATGTGCTGGAAAAGAACTAGAGGAGAAGTAACCTTTGTGTTAATGTCAAAAGTATGAATATTTAAGAAGTGCTCAGCATTTTACTTAAGGGTAGTATTCCTATGCATGTAAAAATAACTAATTTGAGGATGTTAAGTTGTATTTATTTGTCACATATACATTACTGCACAGTGAAATTCTTTTCTTCACATATCCCATCCTTGGGGGTTGGGGTCAGAGCACAGGGTCAGCCATGATACAGCGCCCCTGGAGCAGGGTGGGTTG
Source organism: Hemibagrus wyckioides (assembly GCF_019097595.1). Lineage (NCBI taxonomy): Eukaryota > Metazoa > Chordata > Actinopteri > Siluriformes > Bagridae > Hemibagrus > Hemibagrus wyckioides. Next base: position 13,026,100 of record NC_080710.1, read on the forward strand.
CGGGCCTTGCTCAAGGGCCCAACAGTGGCAGCTTGGCGGTGCTAGGGCTTGAATCCCAATGTTCCAGTCAATGACCCAGAGCCTTAACCACTTGACCTACCACCGCCCCAAGTTTGCTCACAATGAAGACTAAAGATTTGTGTGAAATAGAAAGCCAAGATAAACCTTAGGTCCAGTCAGTAAATCAAGATTTACATTCCTTTTTCTTCTATTAGTGTCACTTCTTCAGTAAGTCAATAACACGCTTATGTAAATAGCAATTTACTGAACAACCAGAGGCTATAAGCAGTTATACATCAGCAAAAATAGCACACTATCAAATGTTTATCAGCTAATCAGATGGGACAAAAGGTTGTGACCCTTATTTCAGGATTTATTTGCCTCTCTGTAACACTTTCAGCTGAGCAACTGACTTGGCTACACAGTTTGATTTACTTTTGTATTTATATTTCCCTTTCAAATTTTGGTTACTAAAACTAGACAATTCTGTGTGTGTGTGTGTGTGTGTGTGTGTTTGTTTGTTAGAATAGCAAGCAGCCTTGATGGGCTGTAAAGGGGTTGAAGAGCCTGTTATAGCTTTCCTGCGTCAGAGGTGGCCTTTGTTCACTGTAGTCCTATTAAACAATTTAAGTGTGAGCGTCAGTGTGCCAGCTGGTGCTGCTCTCGCTCTCTCAGGTTAACTCATCACAGCCCCCGAGAGCCCCTCCTTATCCTTTCCAAATTTAAATACAAGACAATTGTAGGGTTATAAAGAGGAAATGAGAGATATGTATCATGGAAAGGACACTGCAATGCATCTTGGGTCTCATTACGTGAAAGTAAAAAGAAATCTTGACTCACTCTTTAATGTTATACTTGATCAGAAAATATCTTTACTCTAAATCAGGATGTTATTCTCACATATTCAGCACTCGGGCTGTGTTATGGGGTCAGAATTGTAGGTCTGATGCGTTTTGGTGCACAATTACACACACACACACACACAAAACACTTTCAGCACATTAGAGATATTTTTCTAAGGAAACCAAATGCCGACTATATTCCCTCCATAAAAGCTCAGCACATTTTGTTTTCATAAAATGTCCTAATATCAACCCATCGAAAGGCCATGTTGCATTAGACATCCTCAGGGTGCTAAAATATTGCTCTTTGGCTAATTAGATCAAACTGGAGAGCGAGAATTTCTCTCCATTGTAGATGACCAATCTGTGTGGGAGAGAATGTGTCAGCATCAAGGTCTGCTCACTTGTTTTTCTTCACATTACAGAGTCGCTCCAGCCATCGCTTCGGCTCTAATTTTACCCTGAAGTCTATGCAGACAGAAATAATTGGAATAAGAACCTTTTCATGAGGGGCTGTGTAATGTACATGCGTGCTTGTGTGGGTGTGAATACCGCTAATCATCTGCTTACATGTGCGTATGTAAACGTGTGTATTGTTTCTGTAGAATTTCATCATGTGTCTTTGGGGTGGTGATGGCAGATGTGCAGCTTACACCACAGATGGTGATAGCAAGGGAACCTGGTGCCGTCTGGGTACCTGGTTACAGGTGCATCCCAGCTCTCTTTTTTAACATTAGCATGGCTTATGATGCAGCAGGTCATATTGTGGCATCATTAAAATGTTTTCCCCTGATACCTGGCGACACCCAGGCTAGCAATTCCTCCTGCCCCTCAACACACTTGCATCAGTTCTCCCTCACCATTTCCCCACGTGTGAAATAATCCCCATTCCCAAATCGGTTTCCTCTCGCTTTACTCACCTCCCACTTCATCCACCCCTCCTCCCAACAGGCTCACACAGAGAGCAACCCAGGTCGTAGCCCGTAGTGTAATTCTGCCATTTCAGCCCAGCATCGCTCTCCTTCGGCCACTCAGCCGGCCTCATAAAAGCACAAAGGCACCAGTGCTGCAAACCGCACGTCCAAACCCAATTAGTGCCTCCATCTGGCTACATTATGGGAGTGGCTTTCCGCTCTAATGATTTAGCAGTGGAGCTTTATTAGGTTACACTGTCTGGCCCCTGTTGGTATTTCCTGCAAGATGTTTGGGGTGAGTTGGAAAGCACTTTACAGGTCGGATCAAATAATGCACAGAAAGCACTTTTTTTTCAGATGCTGCACTAATGATCTGTTGGAATATTCGCAAAGATGTTATGGAAATCCAGGACAATTGTGTAACACAAAGGAGACTGCTTGATGCATCTGGGCTGTCTGGTCTACCTTAGCTGAGTAGATCCTTCTCAGATTTTGTCACTACGTTGTTGTTTTGTCACAACACTGACGTCTGTTAATGATGTGTGATCAGTGAATGGGTTCTGACATCACTGCTAAGTTTGGTTTGAGACAAGCTAAACCCATGCATTGTCTTTCTTTCCATGGTACCTTTAGTTGTTGATACTTGTAGTAATTTAGAGGCAAAATTGGCGGCAGCAGTGGCTCAGTGATTAATGTGTCTGGGCTGCTGATCAGAAAGCAGAGAGATTTAATTGAGCTGTATATTTAACCGTAAAGACCATCTTCCTCTGTGTGTGTGTGTGTATTGATCAGTCACTATATATAGCACCAAAGTGATGCATGTCACTGTGGGGATGGGGCTAGTTCAGAGAAATCTTTACCGATCAATCTGCCCCACCACTGGAACATATTGATCTGCCACCTAAACCCTGAAATCATCATAACTTTGTACTCCCGCTCTCCTAGATCTCTTCTGTGACATTTTTAAAAAATGAAAGAGCATATTTTCACAATTCTAGAGTGCAGTTTCCAGCTCTCCTGAACTTAAACACAATAAGCTGACTCTTGAAGTCTATTTAAAGTCAGAGTGCTGATGCTAGTACATGATGGCATGCAGCCAAGCTTGCCAGCTATAGATGTTTAGGAATGAGAAGTCAGACACACACTGGACAGTCTAGCACATATTGATTTTTTTTTAATACAGATATAAGCAGTTCATCAGGGCAGTTCACCATATGACGAGTTTTTCAAGGCTTTTTTTGTGACTCCAGTTCATTTTCACAGCTTAATACAGGAGGCTATAAATATGATCTGAGAATAAAAGTAGAGATTAGCATATAAATATAATTCAATTCGCCTCATTCAGCTCAGACCTCCTTCGTGTGGCCTGGAGTCAACTTGCAGTGCTGATTAAATAAGATCTCATTTCAATAGTTCAGTGCCAAGCTAGCTCTCTAACTTAATCTGTAGTATTATCACAGGATAATCTCAACATCCATCGAATGTCAACCATACACACACACCCACACACACACACACACATACACACACACACACTCATTATCTGTTATATCTATTATCTGACATGCTTTTACTTTTGTAACCATGTAAATAAATATTATGCCTTCATCTAACACTAACACCAGCCCATTCAAATCCTAGGCTATTATTCAGTTCACATTAAAGCATATTATTTAGGAACTAATATGAATTATTCAGTAATTAATAAGAACTAAATAGTACCAAGAGTAAGTAATGCTATTCTGGTCTAGGAAGTGTAAGGGGATTTATCCTCAACAACCAAATAGAATTTTTTGTTCAACATGTTTCAAGTCAAATGTATCACATATTAATAGCAATAAATTAAAACAAATTGTTTACTAATATATATTACCTGTGAGACATTCCAATGACATAATTATTAATGTAGATAATTACATCTATGCTACACACGCATCTCAACCTATCCTCACTCCCAGTAACCAAAAAGGAAACATTTTGTCTCTTTAAATCTTTTTCTATTTATATAAATTGCAGTTTTTGTCTGTCAAGGCCAGCTGAATGAAGAAAAAGAAAAGCATGCTCAAACATACACACACACACACACACACACACAGGCCTCATAATGATATCTGATACAGCTCAGGTTAATTTCCCTGTAATGCTGTCCTGTATGAAACGTCTGACTTAATATCTTTTTATCCTGGACCTGATTAGAATCTGATAAGTTACTGTCTTGGAATGTGATTTTGTCTGTAATAGTAACTGTTTTCATTAATAAATCTTAATCTAACCAAATATTTGATTTAATAATAGCTCATTTGACTGATATTTGAATCCCCTTATGTAATATAATATTTAATTAAATTCTCAATTAATAAAATGCTTCTAGTATAACGTTATAATTGCTTTCCCAAAAATGACTGTTCTTAGGCCAGATTTATCATTCAGCTTATTATGGCTCTCTTTACTGTTCCTTAAGTAAAATGAAAGAATGTCCTAATATAACAATATTAATATATTTCTTATCCCTTCTTATATATTCTTATGTCAGTATAGTGCCTGTACAAAAAAAATACACAGTGTTCTTGCCCAGGGTTGGCTTGCGCTCTAAGTGAGTGTAGAGAGCTAATCTTTAGTCAACAATCATTACAAGTTCTGTGCATGTGAAAGTATGCCCTGTAAATCACCAGTTACCCTGCCTCACAAGCATGAAACCTTCATTTTTTATCTCTCTAATCAGTCCATCTCTCTAACTTTGGCTGTCCTCACAACTTCAACAGTGTCACAGACAGACAAAGTACAACCATGGAGCATATTTTAAGGAGGAGTTTTATGTCTATGTGCTTGACCATGAAATTGATGAAATTGATTCAGGAATTCTAGCTGATGTCCTCAGAGGATGTTGTAATTCTGTTCCTTCATCACCACTGCATCCATGAAAGGACTAATGGTCATGACAAATAGGACACACAAGCATATATCCATGTGCACCACACAAACAGTGTCTTACACACACACACACATAACCTTCGGTTACATATCCTCCCCCATTTTTAATGCCTCTTCCTCTTGGCCCCTAAACTCAGAGACATACCATGCTGAGCGAGCGGCCCTCTTGTGGGAGTTCCAGGTCATTTGTTTTAATCGCCACTCCAGATCTCTCTGAAGAGCAGACCATAGATCATAGGTCAACTCACATAGATGTTGAAAAAACATTCTGTGCCTCGTTCTCCTGTGGTGAAGTCGTACCACAAGTCACTAGTGCACACTTGTTTATCAGCTATCCACCCCTCCCTTCGGCCTTTATGCCATTTGGCCTGCCAGAGTAACAGCCTGCAGACGAATGTGTTGAAAAAAGCCATCAGATCTGTTACAAAGAAGGGGTTGTTGTGACATTCTTTAGCTTGTTAAGAGAGCCTTGATATACTTTAAGTGTTTAAAGTAACAAAAATATGAACTATTGAGATGACCTGAAGTATGTTTCAGCTTAACCTAGTTTTGTTTTTAACAGAAAGTGCCTTTGTAACTCCAGCTAACCTTTTACTGATGAAAACAGAGGCTCTTTAATTCTCTCAGGTATCAAATGACTATTAATTAAGTTGTTCTATATACACACATGTGTAGACAAGAACACTGGCATTGGGCTGTATTTAGACACATCTTCAAAATGCAGACCTCTACTTTCATCCCAGATCCAGTTCCACATCCAGTTGGGCTTTACATCTTATCTACATTAATGTCCATCACATTACACCATAAATCCTTTTCTGTCTCCAGACTGCAAAAGAAAAGACAGACAATCCAAGCAAACAGAGTCTGAGAGTCTGACACTGACTCTCCTGTCATTTCCCAATAAACAGTGTAAAAGTCTCAAACCCTAAAGCGTGTACTAAATGTATCTGTGGCCAAAGCAGTGCTGCCATGTCCAAGACTTAAATAGTGCTCAGTGATCAGAGAGAGAGAGAGAGAGAGAGAGAGAGAGAGACAGACAGAGAGAGAGAGAGAGAGAGAGAGAGACATGGCAGCAGCTTTTATCAGGCCTGTAATCAGACTGCAGATGCTGTGTGAGAGAGCGAAGGATGCACACTGGGTGGCTTTGGATTCACGTTCAAATATATAACGTACTGATCATCAAACCAAGGTTGCCAGGTCTGTGTGACAAAAAAAGTAATAATTAGCCCAGCAGTCAGTGTATAAACTTCAATACTGTCAATACCATTCTCACTTAAAAAAATGTTTATTGCTTAAAAAATACCATCATACAGTACAGTCTTATGAAGCTATATTAACGGCATGTTTTTAACACAGTTCTTTCACTAAAATAGTCCCATGTTATAACATATATATATATATATATATATATATATATATATATATATATATATATATATATATATATATATCAGAAATTTTAAAATATCTATAAGAAGGCCCAACACCATATCATATTTTACTCCATCACATTTTAATGATTACCACAGCCCACATTGCATTAAAAACATTTCTAGCTTACATATTTGATAGAACTATCATTAATCCAACATCCAAATCTCACCCTGCTGACAAAAACAAATCATCCTTTCACCCAAAACGACTCTCACCCAAACAGTTTTCTTACTCTAATAACTAGGATTAAAAAGGTTTCTGTATACAATAGTTTAATATCTTTATATTTGATAAATTAAAAATATTGGCTCTGCATCCAATAATCCTATTCGTTAACCTAATCTAAGTCCAATGTAAACTTGTAGATGTGAAAAAGGTTTACTTTCATTCATAATTTAAAACAAAAAAAAGAAAGAAAACTTTACTAACGCCCAGAAACCAAGTATAAGAATTCTTCCTAATTGGCGGTGTATCCTGCAGTTGTAACCTCACTCAGTCTCACAGGATTCCACAGAGTATATCTAATGTGGGTGTAATTCCTCTGCATATTTGTTCTGCTCATTTCATGCCTCTCTGTCCTCAGCCTATATCATAACTCACTAGGACAGCTTAACAGAAGAGCGGGGCAGGTGCACTAGAGATGAAAGCCCAGAACAAACGTTTGTCCAGTCATTGAGTGGGATGACCTTGGCCCTAAAGATGATGGCACTCAAGCAGTCACACCTTCAGTGTCTGTTTCTGCAATCAGTTTCTTAATAGCTGTACCTCCTGGCGCAGAAAGGATGGCACAAAAGAGTCCAGTATATGTGATCTTGAGCAAGAGATCATTTGACCAGCATTTTTCTTCGTGCTAGATCTTACTATTGCACCATACAATTCTACTAGAAGGCACTAAAAGCAAAAACTCCAAAAAGCAAACATATCAGTGAGATGCATGGCTTAAAAAACATCCAACCCTATCTAATTCACTGTAAGCCATATGGCAAAATATGTTATGGTCTGATGAAACCCTGGTACAAGGTTTTGGCCATAATTCTAACCAGCTGTATTTCCCAGTGAACAGCCTACTCATGGTAAAGCATGGTGGTGTCAGCATCATCTTATAAAGCTGCTTTTCTTCAGCTGGGATTGGGGGTGTTACAGATAATAGCCCCCAAATTCCATTCTATTTTTGGCACAATACCTGCAGGCCTCTGTCAGACAGCTGAAGAAGAAAGATTTGACTATCCAGCATGATAACGACCTAAATCACAAACACAAGTCAACAAAGGAATTGCCCAAGTTAAAGGAATTGCCCAGTTAAAGCCCAGATCTACATCATATCGAAACCCAATGAAATGATGTGAAGAGAACTAGGCACAGGAGATCAGCTCGCATTTTTAGCACCTTGCATGCTAAATAAAGTTGCTAGACTCTATCCTGTATGACATTAAAACTAGAAAGCTGGAGTGGTGAGAAATTCCAATGAACAAACCAAAATGTGTGAGAAATTACAGAAACAATGAACTGAAACAGAAAGGTGACATTTCTTCATGGCATTAAAGGAGCCTGTGTGGTACAGCCGGAGTTGTCCTCTGTCTTCTAATGATCAAATCTATGCTTTCTGCTTTTTTATTGAAGGTATTTCCTTTATGCTGGAAAAGACATGCCATTTGAAACAGCCTTTATTTGTCACATATACATTACAGCACAGTGAAATTCTTTCTTCGCATATCCCATCCTTGGAGGTTGGGGTCAGAGCGCAGGGTCAGCCATGATACGGCGCCCCTGGAGCAGAGAGGGTTAAGGGCCTTGCTCAAGGGCCCAACAGTGGCAACTTGGCGGTGCTGGGGCTTGAACCCCTGATCTTCCGGTCAACGACCCAGAGCCTTAACCACTTGATTTGTGCTGTCCACACCAAAATCACACTAAATGTCAGGATTTGCTAATTTGATAATAGGAACTTTGAGGGGAACAAATCCATTATTTATCCTAAAATCAATTATTCAAGTCAATTTTACTTGAACAACACACTTGGATATCTTGTGCACCATTAAGTGGGCTTTTAAAGTAAGTTCTTTGAGACTTTAAGATTTTTCAACTGGTCTATGTCTATGTCTGAAAAATATATACAACTTTTACAATGTGTTGAATATAAGAGATCACGAAAAAAAACTGCACTAAGTCAATGCAATTTTTTTTATTTTATTTTATTTATTTATTTTTTGCTGTTGTTTGCCTGATTCTTTTCAGGGATTGGATATATCTGCTGTATCAACACAGTGCTACTGAAATTCAGGTGGCTCCAAAGCATCTGAAGTGGTTGCTTAGAGACAACAGTGCTGCGTCACATCTAGGATGGCCCTCAATAAGGAACACAATAATGCTTTCTCCATCTCAGGCTGCCTGATCTCCAAATGGGTTGGAGCTAAAATTAGACAACAGGGTCACAAGTTTTCCCTGAGCTCATATAAAGAGTATTAACCTCCTTTCTGCAGAAAAGCAAAGAAAAGAAGTCAATGATTTAAAAATGGTCTTAGAGTAAATAGTGGGTTTTTTTTTATTATTACTTAACCAGAAAAATGTGTTTAAAAGGAGCACAGGGAAGGAAGAGTAGCAATTACTCAGTGATGGAGAAACAGCTGATTTCCCAAACATTCCTGGTTAAATGCTCGATCATACGTCTTCGTTTGCACAACAGTGACTCATCACATCACTCTCACCTCATTTCTGAGAAATCAGCGCAGGTTTTTAGACACACTACAAAAGCAGCCCTCTTTTTAGAGTCAAAAACAGGAAGCTCCCTAAAGCCACCTCATAAAAATACCATTTGGAAAGGCTTGCTCAGAAATGTCAGCATTTCCTCTTTTAGACTATCACACTTCCCTGTCCAAGTTTCCCTCTAAAAAGGAACACAAATAACTTTAAAGCTCTTTAAAACACCCAAAGAAAAAGGAAGTAGAGATTAGTAATATAGTCTTCTGCAAAGAATGATTTGAATTCACATTGTCACACATTAGTTGAGGTCTATTGTGCATAGAAAAGTGACAGAAATTGAACTCTGAAAACAAAACCAACAAACACGAATGAATGAATGAATGAATGAATGAATGAATGAATGAATGAATGAATGAATGAATGAAACTTTAGCCACCAAAACCTGCTGATAACATCACTGTGATCCTGTGTTTATGCTATCATGTAACATTAGCAATCTCATCTCCAAATCCATTTTATTTGTTCATTATGGATTTATTCCTAACACACAAACTGAAGCATATCTCAGTATTAGTGCTATAATAGGACTACTTCACTGTGTACTCATGCAGTGTGGGACTCCAGTACCGATTCTCCAGTGTGACTCTGCTGGCAGAGAGGGAGGGTAGAAGTGTTTCCTCCGTATCACTGTTACATCAGATTGTGTCCTTCGCAGAGGTCTGTGGGCCACATATTTCTGTTCTCCTTTATCTAAACACACACAACAGGGCCATGAACTAGTTTCAAGATCATATATACCAGGGGTTTTTTTTAGGTTCAAACTTTTGGGAGATTGCTTGAACTAGAAAATTCAAAACCCTCCACAGGCTCACTCAGTACAGATATATTACATGGATTTCATTATTTTTTAAATACTAAATGTATTTTGTTTGTGTATTTAAGCCATAGAGCTTTTTAAATTCCTTACTTTTCTACTGATTGAACACATGACGTTCCTATTAGGACAGAATTTATATGTTTTTGAGTTATCAAGGTTGGGATTGAAACCAGTCAGTTAATAAAATAATGACTATAAAATCTCCAAAGTAACTGATTTAATAAGTAGAATAATATAATACAGTAATTATAAATAAGAAACATATTTAGACCTCTGGGGTTTCCTGGACATCACTTTAAAAACTGATGTCCACTGTCCATAATTCACTCATTTATTATACTCTAATTTTGTAATGTTTGTAACAAGCTTGCAGATATATTAACCTTTTTGCATAATACATCATTTTATAAGAACACATCGTTGCAGATTACTGTTTGTACTCTCTTTCACTTCTCTCTATCTACATATCTGTTCATCTGACAGTTACTCAGTGTAGTTTTCTATTTCAGTTCTTACTGCACAGTTCACATTATCAATCACTGGCAAGTATGGTCTTATTTATGTATGCATAAAATTCTATATAAACGATAATAAGTCAAAAGTCCTGCGAACGACTTACCATCCTTCTTCTTCATGGCAGCCGTATACTGAGTCAGTGTCGCCTAGAGTGAAATGCTTCACTTCTCACTTCAGCAAGATGAACTCGAAAGGTCATGCTTTCAAACCACACATGCTCTGTCACAACTCAGCCATGCAGCAAGTCACGCAGTAGATTCCAGGGGAAGTGACTATCCAGTGAGGATATGGTTGCCTAGGATTTTTTTTTCTTCTTTTTTGTTAAGAAGGTTATTATGTGAAAGTTTAGTAATTCCCTTTTTCTACTGCCTTATGGTGAGTTGACAGTTCTGAAACACATTAGCCATGTGGAGAGTGAGTCATAATCTTCCTCTCACTCACTACATGTTCACTAACTCACACTCAAGAGTGTCACAGCCCACCATGCTAATGTGAGGATATTCAGAGATATTTTACCAAGAATCTTGAAAAAATAGTAGTTCATTTCAATTCTTTTCATCGGTTTCCTCAGAGGAATTCACTATATGGCTGAAAGTGTTCACATACCTGATCATCAACCTTATTCTCCAGAGTTATTATAATAGCCTCCACTCTTCTGGGAAGGCTTTCCACTAGAGCTCAGGCAGTGATGTTGGGTGAAAGGCTGATGCTGGAGTGCAGTCAGTGTTCCAGTTTATCCTGAAGGTGTTCAGTGCGGTTGAGGTCAGAGCTCTGTGCAGGACATTCGAGTTCTACCCCAAATGAGGATGGGTTCCTTTTTGAGTCTGGTTCCTCTCGAGGTTTCTTCCTCTTACCACCTAAAGGAGTCTCTCCTAGTCACAGTCGCCTCAGGCTATAGGGATTACTACAAATAAATTTAAATATAAGTCTAATATAATCTTTTTGTTTAACATTAATCTAGCACTTTTTGTACTACATTTACAGCATTCTTATTCAGAGTAACTTTTTATACAAGTAGGCAATTGACGGTTAAGGGCCTTGCTCAGGGGCCCAGCAGCAGCAGCTTTGGATGGAACTGGGATTCAAACTGACATCCTTCTGCTCAGTAGTCCAACACCTTAAGCACTATGCTACCACATCTCACATGTTTCATGTACTATGCTCTGTGAAGCTGCTTTGGAACAACGTCCATTGTTTAACTGGTAATATTTGTCAGCACACAGGAGATTTCCAATTTGTGAGGAATGTTTTGACAATCATGTCCTTTATAATAACATTTATGGCATTTGCCAGATGTTCTTATCCAGAGCTTTGTACAGAAGTGCTCTATAAAGGAATACATCATGATACTGGTTCACTAGGTACGGACTAAGAACAGCATCAGTCTCTAAACTCTATATATAAACATTATAAACTGTTGGGGATGTAATAAAGTAAGAAAGGCACACAGACAACAACACAAGTTTGTATTTTCTAGTTTAAGTTCTTCAGAAAGAGGTAGGTCTTTAGATGGTGTTTGAAGGCTGCTAGTGACTCAGCTGTTTGGATGTCTAGGGGAATTTTATTCTTCACCTAGTTACCTGAACAGAGACAAATCCTGCTGCGTACATTCCTTGCTAGAGAATCAGAGAGAGTGCAGGTGCAGATCAGGGTGTGATAAGTGCATAATAAAAAAGTATATCAGTAGCTTACTGTTGTGTTGTGTAACACAGCAGACGGCATGAAGGCTATTTTTACTCAGCTCGATGTCTTTTTCATGAAGTTTGTAATGCCCTTGATTTGATTTCTCACTACCATTAATCATTTCCGTGTCATCTGAGTATGTGAAATATTTTCTTCTTTCATCATTTTGTACCTTTCTGACCTGCATGTTCTTTTCCCAGCTAACATAAGCAGGATTTTTTTTGTTCCATCAAACATGTATAGCATGTGACAATTAGTATCTATCACAAGAACAGCATTCACATATCTGTACATAATAGTGGTTATTTCTCAAAAATGGAATTTGGTTGGTGGTTGGTTGTTGTTGGAATTTGGTTGTAGGCTAGAAAATGATTCATTTTAATGATTAATTAGTTATTGTTCTTTTTACATGATTTTTCCTCATTCTTTATAAGTGCTTGTTGTTACAGCCTTATTCTAGCTAAATGCTTAAATCAGACTGTGATAATGTCAACAGATTTTTATTTGCAGCAGGTTGCCATTTTCCGTACTATAAAATCGCACGTAGGCAGTTCCTATTACTACCATGGTTTCCATGGTAACAACATTATTCAGACTAGCATTCCACTTGACAACAAAACCAGTTTTCTTGCTTCTCAAATAAATAAAACATTCTGGAGGAAGTTTTGGCATTTGTATATAATATGTACCAGTGTATCATCATTATCTGCATCTCTATCTTTATCTCTAATCGCTTCGCTCACAATGCTAGTGGCTGCCCCAAGTCACTCCATATTTGCATAAAGTTAAACTTTTCTCAACTCTGTCACGTCACTGGACATGCTCACATCTAATCGCCAACATGTGCTGTCACTCATGTCGCTGGAAGACATCAGCTTTCATTGAAAATGAAAATAAAATGTGAACACCATGTGAACACAGCGTTAGAGACTGAAACGCTTCTCGTTTTTTTTTTCCTGAGCAAGCAGCTAGCACGCTACAGATTAGCTAGGATTTATCACAGATCCATGATAATAACATGAAGGTGAATAAATCTGTTATAGGACCGTATCCAAAACAGAGATGCAGGTCTAAACAAAAAATAATCAGAATACTGATTCACATTGCATATCAGCTCAGTACATATTTGTCAGTTTGTCCCTAAAAAGTCTTGACCTTCTGTCTCATCCGAAAGACTTCTGCTTACTCAGCTAGCTAGGTCAGATTAAAACACTGTGTGTGTGAAATAAAGTTTTTCGACATTCTTGGCTGCTGATAAATGATTCGTTGAGGATATGACCATGCGATTGGATCATCAGATACCAAAAAAACCAGCTAGTTAGAGACCACAGCTGTGTAGATAACATCAACTTTCAAAAACATGAAATTGTAATAAGGTGCTGAAAACTAAATAGCAATGCTGTGTTGTCATTGCTGGACGATAGTAACGATAGCAAAAATAAGCAAATAACTAATATTTTACTACCATTACTGATGTGCTTTGTGTGCTTTTGTGATTATTGGCTAAGGTTCAGGACTGATCTCTTGGCTCAGTGCATGCGTCCCATTAATGTCTGGCACGTGTTGACTCAGAGGTCTGTACTTCATATCTTTATCTCGAATCAAAAGCTTTTTGTGTCCATGTCACTGCTAGCTGCATTTCTCTTCTGCATTCCTGTCCCTCAGTCCCAAAGTTTACTCCTACTCCCTCATTCAGTTTGACGTCTCAGGGGGTCCACACGAAGCATAAATGAAATAAATCTGATCAGCACACATTCCATTGCGTCTTCAATCACGCAGCATTTTTGTCTCGCTGTTAAAAGTGGTGTAATGAATGGCGTAGTTTATTGTGCTGAGGACATGTTAGAGGAGTGGGAGGGAGGGTGTGCTGGTTTGTGCAGGTGGAGGAATGCCGCAGTAGTGTTTATTCTGGCTCTGCATTGTGTCTGGAGCAGACTCTCGGGCTCAGGCTAAACATTTCCCCACGGCCTTGCTGTGCACTGTGCACAAACCAAGGAGGTGCAACTCGTTCCAGTAGTACTGGTGGGTCAGTGCTGGTTATGGTTCTATGCTAGTGCCAAGAAATCTTTGAGAAAATACTGGGAGACCTAATGGCAAATCCACAAATAAAAAATTATCCAATCATTTTTTTTGTATGGTTTATCTGATATAGAGTCACAGGGAGCCTGGAGTTTATCCCAGGGAACTAGAGGCACAAGGTGGGGGACACCCTGGACAGGGGGTCAACCCAACACAGGGCACACACACACACACACACACACAAACACACACGTCGGATAATTTAGAGAAGTAAATCAGCTGTGGGCATATGTCTTTGGACTGGGGAAGGAAACCACAGTACCTCGAGGAACCCCGAGTCATACAAACTCCACACACACAGGTAGGAGGTGGGAATCAAACCCCCAACTCCAGAGGTGTGAGGCAAACATGCTAAAAAAGAAATGAATAATGCTACAAAAGCTGTATTTTTCCTGATTATTAAATCAATCATCTGACACCTTATGGAGTTATGAAACCAGCAACACCAGTCGACATGGTGAGAATTCCCAGTAATATCAAAGCTTGGTCATTCTCTCTGACACACACACACACACACACACACACACACCTGTTGCTCAAATACTCCCAGTAGGACATCGGGAAGAGGAATACTGCCCCCTTCTGTCTGAAGCATGACCACAGGCTTACTTGCATGTAAATGAATCTATCAAACTGTGCCAAATTTTATTGAATAAATATATATATATAACAATAAAAAAAATTGCACTGAATTTTAACACACAATTCAATAAAATCAATTAAGTCAGGATTTCTGTTAGAGCAGCCCTGCCTAAAGCCAGGAGAACACCAGCCATTTCTTACTGTTCTCTTACTGATGGCTACTGGGTAAGCAGGAGGACAGGGATGCTTTTATCTCTCCAGAAGGTGGATGGACACACCATTAGCTCTGATTTTATGCAGATTTGTCATTGTCATAAATCCCCAGCTGTTGGGGGTATTCACAATTTCATGTGTCACTTCAAAGGCATTCCTTTCGGTCTTGTGCGCCTCCGCAGCTCCTGATGGACTGTATATGAATGTCTTCACACCGCTTCAGGACCCGGCTGCTTGTCCCGTTCCTCTCTGTGCTCCCTGAACAATAGAGGCCCTGTGTTTTGCTTCACATGTGCAACGTGTTAGCTGAAGGTGGCTTCTGAGACGCTGTGTCATTAGTGTTCTGGTCTGATTCGCATCTATTGGGGTAGCTGAGAGAGATATAGTGGTCTGTGGTCAGTCCGAGAGAGAGAGAGAGAGAGAGAGAGAGAGAGAGTATGTGTATATGATGTCTTCTTTCCAGCTGTTTGCAATTTCTCATAATGACAGCCTGGGAATCTCCCAAGTTGAAGTAAAGAGTGTGAGACTGTATAGCTTGTAAGTGGTTTTCCTCTACAGTCTCTACACAACACTTCACACAGCAAACAGGTGTCAAGTGTAAGTGCAGGTACCTGACAGCCGCCTGTGGCGGGTGAAAATGAACCACCGCTAGTGAGACAAAAATATTACAGATATTCTCGAGGCTGTACACAACGACTATTATTACCTAAACTGCGGTCATAATCTGACATACATTTTACCACTCAACTGATTTCATTATTCAAAAAATATATACAGTTCCCAGCATTTAAACCCTGTGTGTGATTCATACCGAAGGCAGCATGGAATTTCTCACAGTTTAGCAGAATAACGGAAAAGTATTCTGATGAAAGCTTTCCAACTAGTATAGAAGATCAGTAATTCAGGTGGACTTTGCTTAAAATCGTAAATACACATCTACCAAATCCATAGATTTCTAACAGGCCTAAATAAGATGTAGAGATAACTATCAAGCTACAACACGTTTTTTTTTTACTTGGGGAGGAATCCTGAGTACATGCACACAAAGAGAGGCAGGAATCAAACCCCCAAACCCTGTAAACATGCAAACATTAAGCAAACCAAAAATACTTTTAATTCTTTCTATCTACAGTGAACAGTAAACATGTCTCACACTCTCCACTGTCACCCAAATGAGGATGAGGTTCCCTTTTGAGTCTGGTTCCTCTCAAGGTTTCTTCCTCACACCGTCTAAGGGAGTTTTTCCTTGCCACAGTCACCTCAGGCTTGCTCACTAGGGATGATTTTGTCTAACATCTAGGACTTTTGTACAGTACTATGGTTCTTATGTTCTGTAAACCTGCTATACAAATAAAACTGAAGTGAATTGAATGTGTAGTATTGAGAGTGCTGTATATAAATGTGACTGAAAACTTCTGATTATTTTGTGTTTCTCTTTCAGTAAGACCATAATGAAGGCCTTGAAGAGAGCTTAAGAAGTAAATGCCCCCATTTCTTAAGAATCCATTTATTAAGAGTTACCCTGCAGTTAGTCATGGTTTCGGGTTGACATGAGTTGAACTTAAGTAACACTAGATATCCAGTGTGATCGCTGACTCCGGTCTAGAGCGGCCTGTTTTAATGTGGTTTGAGTTTCCTGTGGTTCCTCTTAGGCTGGTGGTAAGTCAGTCTGGTTTCTTAACTCGGGTATTCCCAATAATCACCATGTCCGAATTCCCCGTCACATTCAGCCATGATAATGAGCTTCAGTTGATGTTTGTTCCTTCTGATGATTATGTGCTGTTATGTAGCCTAACTTAGAAACAGGAAACGTTTATATGTCATATGTAATTGTACTTATGGCTGTGCTTATGTACACAGGCTCCATAGTGAGACTCCCAGGATGCTTCGGTTCTGAAAATTAATGAAGTGTCATTTACTTGCTCTTTCTAATTCACACATCCTTCTTTCTCTTTCTTTTCACATAGCTTTCTTCTTTCTGTTTTTCTTCGCATATCCTTCTTTCTTTCTGTTTCTCTCAAGTCTGCCGGCTTGTATGTTTTCCCACAGGAAAATCTGCTGTACTCGCACCATTTATACTGTCTATTGTCTATTTTAGAGCAGTCGTTTCTGGCATGTGGATAAGGATGTGTGGCTTCCTTAGACTGTGTTTCCTAATCATTACCCCAGGGAAAGAAACACGGTCTTTAAAAACAAAACAAAAAAAAACTGGAATATGAAAGCACTTATCTGCATCAAGCTTGTCATTATGTGGTTCTTTAGTAAGTCTTGCCACTTACACACAGCACGATAGTGTAAAGCTATCAGAGTATAAAGCAACCACGTAAATGGAAAAACTGCTACCCAGCTCTCATATAGTGAGCATCCCTGCAGCCATTAGAGGGAGCCACTGCACTTTAAACTGTGGTTATTTTGAGGAAATGTTGGCTTTATAATAACAAGTAGTGACAGACAGTGTAACCACACAGCCAGACAGTCTTTTGACTACAATAACCACATCCTTCACTCATCTCTTTGGAGAAAAAAAAAAATGACAGAATCACATGAGAAGCTTAATCAAATTACAGAGGTCTCCGAGGCTCAGAAAGTGCTGCTCTGCTTCCTGTTGGCACAGGAAACTCTGGTTCAGAAGTCGTCTCGGGTAGACTGTGTCTAAGAGGCATTGTGAGGATGAACCATGGTGTCAGGCTGAACAAAAACCTTAATGTCTGCACACAGAGATCTCATTCTAGCAAGCACTTCAGTTTAGTTTCCCCTTAAGACCAGCTCACAGCAAACACCTCTTTAATATCAGAAAAGCGGAAATGTAGGTTGCTATATCAACACTACATAATTTGTCTGTAGCTGAATATGTCTGTTGTATAACCATGAAGTGTTTATGTGCATCCGTGTCATGGCTTGGGTGTATTGTTCTCGCTAAAAAAATATCTAATGCTCCCTCTCTCTTGTCCTCACAAACAGGTGTTGTAGTGATAACAGGAAGAGCAATGGCTTGCAGGATCAAGTGAAATCCAAACCATGCCAAATACATGAATAAGAGCATGGCTGCACACAATAAGAGCTCAATCTTCTGTTATATGATCTTGTCAGCTGGTGATAATGTGGTTTCGTGAAGGATTTCTTTTTTGGAGGAGAATATCTCCAGGACCAAATTGATAAAACTTCACTGCAACTGTATCCTCTTCATCATTTCATTTGAAATATTTTTCAAATATATATATATATATATATATATATATATATATATATATATATATATATATATATAAAGAAGAAGAAGAATTATATAAGAGAACCTGAAAATTATACCACCTTGTTCTTCCATTTTTTTTCACTGACTTATTTGTGTAATGCAGATATACTATTAAAGAAACAAAAAAGACTCAACATCTTTTCAGTCAGTTTTAATCTCAGTCATATGGAAAGTGCCGAGGTACAAGTAAAAATAAGGATGATGCCTTGTGTCACTGACAGAATACACAAATACAACAAAACAATTGTTATATGCTGTTGAGGCTGATGGTTTAAAAGACAACTAAATGTTCAAAAGACACCTTTAAATCATGAGGAGAGATTGTTGGGAGTTGTGGGAAAGTGTAAAAAAAAAAAAAAAAAAAGGGAAGTAAGAGATTCATTGTGATAAACAGGGCTAGGACTGGGACAAACATTTATATATAAATATTTACTTTAAGTCTGAACAGCACACTCATACACATATTTGCACTCACACTATTTATTTTTTTTTTACTATTATTAGAATTTCAGTGAACTTTTCATCATCTTTCCCTCAGGTCTGTTTGACCCATTAGAAATCTCAAACATTTGGGTTACAGAGAACATTCCTGTGTTTCAAAGGAACATTGTGTACACACATTCTAGGTGATGAAAAAATAATCAAACTGAAAGAAATAAAAAACAAAATAAATTAACATATTCACCAATATCTTCCAATAAACAAATTAAAGAATTAAATCAATAATATGTTTAGTGATCATGTAAATATATCTAATTTGTACAGACATAAATTGTTAACAGCATGATGGAACAATAAACTTTTTCCAATTGCATGAGTAATTTACCCCAATATTTTTTATGGTTCAATTCATTATTATTTAATTATTAAAATTAACTGATACAATGGTCATCCAACCTAATACAGTCCAAAAATAGTCTGTTTTTTTAAAAAAAGAAAAAAAAAGAAAAAAGAATAATAACAATTCAGTTTGGTGATCAGGTTTCTGGATGTATAGAGGGGTGGGACGGTGGTGCAGCATTTAGCTTCACAGAGCTCCAGGGTCCTCGGCTCGATCCCGAGCTCTGTGAGACGTGTCTTGTGTTCTACATGTCACCAAAAACATGCCAGTGGAGTAGCTACTCTAAAATGCTCTTGTGTACACTGCCCTGTGATGGACTGGTGTCCTATCTAGAACGTGTATTCCACAGACTCCAGACCAGGTTAAAGCAATTACTGAAGATAAATGAACGTGTGACGAACATTACGTTTCCTCTCATACCTACTGCATACACATGTAAGTCACTGGCTGAGCTCACAGATACCTGCTACATGTGTTAGATGTAGATTTATCCAAAGTGCAACAGATTGCAAAGTGTTAAATTACTGTATAAAAATGGCTAAGATGATTGTCAACTATATCGGATTGTCAGAGTATCCTAACATTATCCTACTGCATATTCATATAAACAGTGCTGAGGAAATAACCCAAAATATACCTTGGGAAATGATTTTCATGAGTTAGGAGAAGCAGTGTAATTCTGCCACTACTTGTACAATGCTCAGAATCTCTCTTGGCTTAAAACTACTACAATGCAAAATACTGCACAAGTGTGATTGTCGCTTGCTTTGTGAAAAAAAAAAAAAATTCACACTTTACAGAAAGAACAATTCACAATTTTATAATCCAGGAAAAATTTTTGGCCTCACCTATCTTCAAAAAAACAGTGAAACAGACCAGTCCACATCAGAAGTAAATTAAAGACATTAAAACTTTTTGCATATTAAAAACCTAACAAGTTTTCATAGTATAATGGCTTATTTGTCATTACAGCTACAAAAAGTATGTGCTTTAGCCTTTTATACCATAAGTGCGGTTTTTTTTTTTACACACACACACACACACAGGCAGTGCCCTGACCTGCACTGTTCTGTAACTGATTGTACTATATTCATTTTTTCCACTTATCTGACATCTGTGTAATCTGTGTGTAATCCTGTATACCACACTCTTGTGTTTGTTTTGTATTTTTGTCCTGGAGGAACATTTCATTCTGTATACAGGTGGGATGATCTAACTTCACAAAGGTTCAAATGAAAAGACAAATGAACAAATGTGACTTCAGATGAAGGGTTAGGACTACTCCACATTCTATGATACACCCACACACACCTGTCACACACACATGGGGATACTCTCTATTCATTAGCTGGAACTGACTGGGGTTACTTCACAGCTCAGCTAATCTGACTCACAGGATAATATTTCACATATTCTCTCAGGTATTTTCTTACATTGCCTTTCTCACTCAATACATTACGTTTCCTGCTCAGTTCCAGCTTCTTTTTAGTTCTGTTTTCGTCTGCTGTTGCTCAGAACCTCTTACACACATCCTGTTTCCCACTCCCACTCTGACTCTATTCTGTACTATTTCTTTATTATTGCTCTGTGTAAAGTCCTGACAGAGCTTCTCAACCTCACATCTCCTAGCATGAGCACTGCTAGGTTGTGAGCTCCTCATGCTCTGCTCTACGCTACCCACAAGTATGTAGGTGTATTCACATGTATCCCAGGGACAGGTCTGGGTAGGGTCTGTTGTCGCTAGAACACTGAGGAGGCTGTGCTGCAAGGCCTCCCATACCCTCCTCTTCAAAGCTCTCCTGCAGATTCCCATGTGCACCATTCTAAAATAAGCAACAGGAGACTTGTTTTTAACTCTGTAATAGCAAATAAAAGAACATGATTTTAAAACAACAACAATCTTGCTGAGGCATGATTTCTCCAACGTTATTTCACAAGGGCATCCGAGCTGCTGGCTTTCTCCCTTGAGGTCATAAAGCCATAAATCGAGGGAACTACAACAGATTTGCTCCGACCAGCCAGCTCTTCCTCATCATAAAACACCTGCAAACTGGGAAGTGTGAAGGCTCAAACGTGCTTTTTCGAAGACATGTGAAGGTATCCGAAGGCATGTTTTAGTACTGCTGCCCATGTTATGCACATGGCCGCAAAAGTGCTATCTATACTCTTCAACAAACATGAGCTTACAGACATCCATTTGAATTTAAACAGATTTGTGAATTTCTCTGACAAATTCTGGAGCTGATATATTCTTGCTAACTATTCCTACATTCATGCATGCAGTACTGCACACAAACAATAACCAAAAATGCATATTAGTAATATAAATTATAGTCTTACCTGGCCTACGTATGGCTGCTGGAGCATGCTGTGATCGAGGCTAGACTGTGCACAGAGAGGTTGACTTCCTCCATGGAGCTCTCCAAATTGCCCATGCTTCTCCTGGCCCACAGTGTCCAAACAGGTTAGCAGTTCTCCCACATACTCACCCACATGTGAGTTACCTGCATGACTGTAGGACGGGGCAAATTCCTGATTGCAGCTCATGGACACAGTGTTTAAATGGTTCATACAGGGAAGTCCCCAAGGCAAATGGTTGGTTTCCAGGTAAAAGCTTCCAGGTTGCTGCAATCCAGACTGTGAGACAGTTGGCAGCCGCTCACCAATGGAACTACTGTCTGTAACAGAAATACTTTCACTGCCATTCACCTCGGTGTGCTTTAGTCTATGATACACTTCCTTCTCAGGGTAAAAGAAGCATGAAAGCTCAGGTTGGTATGCATGTTTGTAGTTCACTGGATGAGACGACTGCTGTTGCTGCTTCATCTGAAGTCCAGGTTGTGTTAAGCTTGGCTGTCTGGACAGATGAGTCTGTGCTTGAAGGGTCCCATGATGAGTTTGCTGACTATCTTGCATAGAAGTAGACTGCTGAGATTGTGAATAGGATTGCTTTGGTATAAACTGCTGTGTCTTTGGTTCTGAAGGACTGTCAAGAAAAGACAAGCATTGCTGCTGGGACTGTGACAATACAGGACTTTGTAAAAATAGCTGCTGACCCTGTGACCATGGAATCAGTGGTGGCTGTGATGGAGGCTGGTGTTGAGGAAAACATTTCTCCTCCATATTGGCCTGAACGCTGCTGGGAAGTACAAAGTCCACCTTCTTCCTAAGAGAGTCTTGGACATAGGAAAGAACATCGTCAGTAAAGTCTTCAAAGCCATATCGACCATCCAGCTCTATGTTAACGAATAGCTCTTCTTGCTGTAGGAGCTCTAAGTCTTCTGGAGTGACCCCCAGACTGCTCATGAGACTCATGAGCTCACGGTTACTCTCTTCCCCTCCAGAGCTGATGGCAGGATCTGGTTTAAAGAGAAGGGTCTCAGGGAGAGACAGAATGTTCTTTTCCCAGTTACTGGAAAAGATCCCACCAAGCTCCTCCTCCTCTTCCTCAGGATCCCGAGCTTTCGGCTCCTCTGAACCTGAAGGGCAGACATACAGAGACTCATCTTGTTTTAGCATGGAGCCCAGGAGAGAGTTGGGATCTAGCCCACTAGGGAGTTTCTGTTGGTTACTGTCTCCTGGAGCAACAGATGCAATAGATTCTGGGCCAGAGGGAGTGCCACTGAAGGACATGTCATACAGTACAGCCTCTCCTGTGGTGAAGCTGAAGGGGAGCATGAGGCCACGTTTCTTCAGGGTCTCTTCTCCTTCTTCATCCCTGCAAGAAGACAATACGTGACTATTTGTGTGTTTTATTGCATTTGAATATGTTGTCTATTGTGTATATCTTTGCACTAAAAAAAAAAAAGATGAATGAGACCTACATGAGTACTCTTTGAGAAGCGATGATAAAGTCAGGACGGCCATTTTTGTAGATGAGTCTGGCATTAGCCTGCACCCAAACCCAGCCACTCTGTTTGGTAAGCAGCCTAAATACAGTCAACCCGCTCTCACCTGTCTTTATCACTGAAGAGGTGTAGAAAATGGGGAGAGTACTCATTATTTAGCTTGTATTACTCCTCATTTTATTTTAATATTTCAGGACAACCAAAAGAGTCAAAGGTTTTGACATACAGCACAAAAGAATGCTACTCTTTATGCTACTTAAAGTACCAAAATTCAAAACACAAGAGGCCTTCACGTCCTTGATATCATATGAAGGGCATGACTCATTTTCTGCAACAGCAGCCCAAAAAACTTACTGCGTATGTGGTTCTCAGCACAGTGTAGCATGTCTGCTGCATGAATAAATTGGTAGCCTGAGCCACGGTAGCACAGCTCTGCCTCTGTGTAACCCAGCACAATCTTCCCTCTGTGCACAGACAAACAGAAAGAAACTAGTGGCCTAATAGTGGATACATAAAAAAGCCAAACAAATCCAAGGGTAAAAGAGTTATCATCCGGATGAGTGAGGGTGGTGTAGATAGCATGACTGCTGTACTGTTGTAGATAGTAGAAGACTGCTAGCAGCCAGTGCAAAGAGCAGCTGATAGGACTGAGATGATAAAATGACATTTTTATCGTGCAGTGGCAGTTTAAAGTCAGTGAATCCTAGATTAAATGTGACAAATAATAAAATGTTTTTGTTACACATTCAATTAGTGTTCAGTAATAAATATTACGAAATAAAGATATAAAAAAATACAATTTTAAAACACAGACAAAACAAACATTTATATACTAAAACAGTCATAAGTGCTAAATGAAGTGTGTCACTCACTTGGCATCACATGCAATTGGTGTAAAGTCCAGTTTGTGTTTGGTCCTGAAGAAGAAGTTTTTGGCACGGATCTCCAGAATGGAGGGTGGTTGGACTGGACAGGCCAGGGCAAATAAGGCCAGCTGAGGTGGAATGGGTTTGCCCTCTGGTGTCTTTTCATTCTGCCCGTGCAAGAACTTTAAACGGCCCTGTAAGTTCAAGGCCTGCAGATATCAAGGCCAAAAGACAGCATGTCAGCCACGTTAGCCACCAAAAGAACATACAGTAGTGATTAGAGGGAAAGATCAACAGTGCTGCTAATTTAAAACCAGTAACTACACATTGCAGTAAAACTATCATGGAAAACTGATGGACTTTCCAATCTAAAATCTTTTATGTGGTAATATACTGGATATAAATGTTAAGAGCTCAAATTCACATTTCATTGGCAAATATTTGTGAATATTCTTGTGTTGTAGACGCTTTAGCTGCAATGTAAAAAGCTGTCATCTGCAGCCCTTAAAGTGAAACGCTAATATCACAGTTATACTGAAAAAACTGAAATCTGCAACAGGCAATCATAGAGATTATTTTCCTCTGTGGCATTACATTAAAAATATGGTTTAGTAACTGCAGCTTGGAGAATTTACGAATAAGTGACTCAGCTTAAACTTTTGCCCACATACAACTGCCAGTAGAAAGGGATGATAATTAATAGGCTAAAACTTAAGAAGCAGAACAGCTTGCAAGGTAAATACAAGTTCATAATTAATTAAGTGACCTGACCTCTCATTGAACCCAAAACATGGACAGTATTAGAGGACCTACAAACGACTTTAAATCAACCGCTTTATTACATACAGTATAAATGGTTATGTTCCTGGTCATGAATTAAATGTCAACTGCAAAATTGCATGCAGGAATAATCACCTTAATGGCGACATTTTAATGTAAATCCTGGGTACCGTCAATTCGAGTACATTGGCCAAAAAGCCACTGAAGTTTTCATAGCCATCATTAAGCCTTGCCTTATAATTTAATACAAAAGATTTTGTTTATATATATAAAGCAGTTCGAATTCAGTGCAGCATTCAGAACTGGCAACTTCAGTCAAAAATATATGTCAATATTTACACGAGCAAAGTTCTCCTTTAGCTCACGTGGGTGTTGCTTTTGATGTACTGGTTGGCCATTCAGATTATTCAATATTCCCTGCATTTGAGCTCATGAATCCTATTTTTTTTCCTGATTAGAGATGTCTAAGACGAGGATTAGCAGCCATACTATCACCTTTAAACATAATCACTTGCATTTAAGCTTAAAAAAAATGGTGGTATATTAAATGTGACCGAAAAAGCAAATATGAAGCAAAAGCAAGAAACAACTTAAAAGTAAACAAGATGTTAAGACTAAGAAGATGAAACCCAAGTCATAAGGCAGACAACAACCTGACAGTCCTTGCTTTTAGTGTAACTAAAGACAGGGGATGCTCTTCAGCTAAACTAACACTTTCAAAAACAGCGACTCTAGAAACTCGGTGTCCTGTCAGTGGCTAAGCCTAGCCTGGAGTGAAAGGACATACACTATATTGCCAAAAGTATTCGCTCACCTGCCTTGACTCGCATATGAACTTAAGTGACATCCCATTCCTAATCCATAGGGTTCAATATGTCGTCGGTCCACCCTTTGCAGCTATAACAGCTTCAACTCTTCTGGGAAGGCTGTCCACAAGGTTTAGGAGTGTGTTTATGGGAATTTTTGACCATTCTTCCAGAAGCGCATTTGTGAGGTCACACACTGATGTTGGACGAGAAGGCCTGGCTCTCAGTCTCCGCTCTAATTCATCCCAAAGGTGTTCTATCGGGTTGAGGTCAGGACTCTGTGCAGGCCAGTCAAGTTCATCCACACCAGACTCTGTCATCCAGGTCTTTATGGACCTTGCTTTGTGCACTGGTGCACAGTCATGTTGGAAGAGGAAGGGGCCAGCTCCAAACTGTTCCCACAAAGTTGGGAGCATGGAATTGTCCAAAATGTCTTGGTATGCTGAAGCATTCAGAGTTCCTTTCACTGGAACTAAGGGGCCAAGCCCAGCTCCTGAAAAACAACCCCACACCATAATCCCCCCTCCACCAAACTTTACACTTGGCACAATGCAGTCAGACAAGTACCGTTCTCCTGGCAACCGCCAAACCCAGACTCGTCCATCAGATTGCCAGATGGAGAAGCGCGATTCGTCACTCCAGAGAACGCGTCTCCACTGCTCTAGAGTCCAGTGGCGGCGTGCTTTACACCACTGCATCCGACGCTTTGCATTGCACTTGGTGATGTATGGCTTGGATGCAGCTGCTCGGCCATGGAAACCCATTCCATGAAGCTCTCTGCGCACTGTTCTTGAGCTAATCTGAAGGCCACATGAAGTTTGGAGGTCTGTAGCGATTGACTCTGCAGAAAGTTGGCGACCTCTTCGCACTATGCGCCTCAGCATCCGCTGACCCCGCTCCGTCAGTTTACGTGGCCTACCACTTCGTGGCTGAGTTGCTGTCGTTCCCAAACACTTCCACGTTCTTATAATACAGCTGACAGTTGACTGTGGAATATTTAGGAGCGAGGAAATTTCACGACTGGATTTGTTGCACAGGTGGCATCCTATCACAGTTCCACGCTGGAATTCACTGAGCTCCTGAGAGCGACCCATTCTTTCACAAATGTTTGTAAAAACAGTCTGCATGCCTAGGTGCTTGATTTTATACACCTGTGGCCATGGAAGTGATTGGAACACCTGATTCTGATTATTTGGATGGGTGAGCGAATACTTTTGGCAATATAGTGTATATACTCATAGAAACATTAAGAAAAATTAAGAGAAATTAAACGCAGTGTTGCTTAATTTGTTCTTTGTTGTTTTAAATTAAATTTGTTTAATTTAAGTTTTGCTTAATTTGTTCTTTGTTGTTTTCACATTCAAGACATAATGTTTTACAAATATCAACATGAAGGACTCATCTGTAAACCGAACAAAACTAACTAGTTAAACCTGTCCATTATATGACAGATTAAATCTATATTATATCTAGGTATAATCTTAAAAAACATACAATAGTAATTGTGGCCTTGCTGTCAAGTCTTGTACAAAAGAACCTTTAAACTTTCTTTTTAATCTTATTTAACTCAAAATATCACAAACATGAATGCCTGATATATGCAAAAGAACTCCTAGATAAGCAAATGCTGTGGATTGTTGTTCAAATTGAACTATGTAGTCAAAATCACCAAAAGGGATGTGTGGAGGAAAAAAGGCTTTTGACAAAGAAAGCCTTGCCATCATGGCCATGGATCTATTATGCTTTGGGGTTGTGTGGCAGCCTGTGGCACAGGAAAAGACGCTGGCTCCTACAACAGGACAATGATCTAATACATACCTCAAAATCCACCATGACCTACTTTAAAAAAGAAACCTGATAATTTCTGGAATGGTCTTCACAAGCCCTGACTTGAATATCACTGAAAATATGTAGGTAGCCCAATAACATCTCAGAATCCCAAAATAGTGGTTGAAAAATTCAGTAAACAAGGAGAAAGACTCCTATCTGGCTACAAAATGTGTCTGCAAGGTATGATATCTGCCAAACAGGGTGTTACTAACATTGCACTGACATAGAAGGGTAACAATTTTATTTTTCAAATAGTTTCCTGTAGAGACTGTGCTTCATTCTTCTTTTACTTCAAAAACCAACAGAGTATGTCATTTGGCCAGGGGTGCAGATAACATTTACATAAAACTGTACCTGTACCAATTTTAGTATTAAGTCCTAACTATGCACACATTCATCTCTGTTTGTTAGTATAATGATTTCATTTGTTAAAGAGATGAGAATACATTTTATGCTCTTAAAGCAGCAAAATATTCTCATAATGTTACTGGTACATTCAAATAGATTTTAAGAAAATATTAGCTAATAAAAGAGGTGTGGTGAACCGATTAAAATAAGTGAACAGGGAAACTGTTTCTTTTCCTAGCATTTCCTTATCGCATGTCCAGAACCTAGCAGTTTTAGCCTCACATCCAGCCATGTGAATGACAGTGAGTGTTATTATTACATGCAATTTCTTACTTAAAAGAGCTAGTTTAAAAGAAACAGCTTCATAACACATGTGTAATGGTTTAAAATTTCTATGTAATATGGTTAAAATTAGGCCCGGGCAATAATATTTCGCAAAAACATATTGTGTGAATGTCTGTGATTTGTCAGAACTCTCAGAGGGTAATCATCGAGAAGAATGCTGAACAAGATTAGAGTATGCTAAATAAAATTTCTGGCATTAGTTATAGCACATTTGTGGTGCACATGTTACAGTTAAGAAGCACTGCTTTAAAGGCACCAAGCAATCTGTTGATTCACTAACACAGCCACTCTGTAACAAAATAAAGCATAAAACAGTGGCTCTATTCCGCTGTAAGAGGATTTTGCTGACATGCTTTGGTCTCTCTAGTCCCAGAGAGGGATAAATTATATTGTTTTATTTTGTCTGTATGCATTTATGTTGAATCCTACATCAGGCTCGGAGGTTACAGAAGTTTCTTTCCAATGAAGAAAAAATTAGCTGGAGTGTTCATTCATGAATGGTAACATCATAGTTTTGAGAAAGCTTTTTAATTGCAAGGATGCCTGCTTCATTTCTTACTTATTTATGAAGACAAAGAATGAGTCAGAAGACACCTTTTAAACTGCTCTGCATGAGTATACTTCTAGTATCTTACTTCACTTATTATTTCCATCCTTCTCCAACTTACCAGAAAGCCAGATGAGTTGTTCAGTAGACATCTTAACCTGCACATGAAATTTCGTTCCAGAAAGGCAGAGTTCTCTGGTGGTAACTGCTCAGGGTTGTAATATGTATGGTGTAACTGTGAATCTTCGGTAGCTGCAGGAAAAAAATCATCATGCTTTTGATATATCAACAGTGATTGATATCTTATGTGTTAAAACCACATGCTAATCAATGCAATATATTAATTTGAAGCTATTCATGTACTGTTTACAGGTGAAAGCAGGAAGCATGTTTGCTGTTCAGAATGTACATCTGCATACAGCTATTATCTATATAAACAGAAATCAGCACACAGCCTTTCTGTCAGCAAGCTCTGCCAGAAAACTTTGTCATTTTATAAAAATAAGTGGACTGGCACTGTATTTCAAGCAGTGATCTGCAATGTGAACTGCATACACAGCTGACATTACCATAACACTACACCCTTATGTAAAGCACTCAGATCACAGTTTACAAAGTGGGGTTTAGGGACCCTAGGGAAGTCTTTTATTTTATTTGTTACTGCAATGAAATTCAGTGCAAAGGTCTCATTTATTTTTGCGTTATTAGCCTATATGATGGGTTTAATCCAAAGCTCAAGATCTCAAAAACAAGACTATAAATAAACTGCATTCTACTGTTAATAAATATGTGTTATGTGAGTTGATAGTTCAGGAATAACAGTTATAATAATTAACCAATATTTTACTGAATACATTTAAATAATTAACCTAATATTTTAACAGTAATTAAACAATATATACTCTTCTTTATGTTTAAAAAAACTGCAAGAAGAACCCCTGGAGCAAAATCCCTGGAGAAGAACGCACTGGATCCGTTTCCATTTTCCCCTTGTGTTTTTTTCCACTGTATAAAAAGGGTCTCAGTTTTGCATTAACTACTACATCAGTGCGACCTATTAAGTGAAAAGCCCTATAATTATTCATTTTACCTTGGACTAGTTGCCCAGTGTCTGGAGAGTTACTGGGGTTAAGAGCCCAGTGGAGTTGCCGTTGAAACTCAGCCCTGTCTTCTGTGTGAATGAGGTCATAAACACTCTGATGGATGATATCTGTCTGTAAAATGCAAAAACACACACATAATAAATAGTGTCCAGCAGTTAAGTGTCATGATAGCAAAAATACAAGTGCAGAAGGTCTGAGTTTTATAGTATAATTGAAACTAACCTGATGGAACCCAAGATAGTCCTGAACAGTTGAAGAGACATAAACAACTGTGCCATTAGAGGTGACCACCAATACAAATCCATTTATGACCTATAAGAAAAAAAGAAAGAGGTTAAGCATGGATGGCAGTTTTAAGATATACTGTAACAGATAACGTGACAAATATTGAGGTAAACATTAACGACATTGGTAATGTATACATTAGAGTAATTAAACAATGAAATAATATTGAGCAGATTTCCTTTATCTTTATCTAAGAGGCACATTTATCTAAAGAAACCTTGACCATCTGAAAGGATATAATACAAGCATAGAACTAAAGTGTAATGGCCTTGTTTAAGGGACCAATATTGGATCTCTGTTGGGCCTGAGGTTCTCAATCAGTCTTCATTCTCTCTTTTTTTAAGCATTAAATGATATTAGTTAGAGCAGAGGGACAGATTACCTGTAACAGTAGTTCACCTTCTGGCAGCTCCTGAACATGTGTATTTGCGTCAATGTTTGCTGGTTGATTCGAGCTGCTTGTTTTCAGGACAGCTAAAAACAGAACACAAGTGATAAGATGAGTACCTCTGGACCTAAGATAATAGCTCTTCCTAATCAAAAAACACAAACTGAAGTGTGATAAAGGACATAAATGCTGAAAATGTGTTAGAATATATTCTGTTTATTATCTGAAAACGAGAGAGTATATTCCATTTTCAAATGAGATACTAATTTATACTAAATTATTTTCTGGTTTTTTATTACATCGCTATCATAATTAACTATGAAACCTTATCCGTTCTGCCTGAAGGCATGGTACAAGATCCCTGTTACTGTTCTTAGAAATTACAGAATGAGGCTCAGTGTTGTTATTCTCTTGTCAATTATTAATTGTGCCTTACCAAACATTAAATGTGCAGTTGTTAATATTGAAAAATGTCCTCGTATGTTTAAGATCAAAACACTGCTGCATGTATTATTCATGTTATATGTTAATATTTGCTCATTCATGAAGGTTGCCGATAATTCTGGAGCTGCGTCGAGTTTATTTGTTCCCAGAATAAAACACAGAAAATAAAATACACTTGCCTTAGTTCATAACAGCCCCTTTTGTGTTTAATGGGGCAATAACACATAGCGAAGGTTAAATAGCAACTTGGTTGATGATTTGTTTGCCTATGGTGCGGTGATGAAAGCAGAAAGTTCAACATGTACAGAAGCTCTAACACACTCACACAGTTCTATACAAAATGGGAATCATGAAAAACAATTACAAAGCCTGGAACACGAATTCGTTACTTTTACTATAAAAATGAATTTTAATAAGACTGCCAAAATGACTCAGTTAAATAAACCTCTTTATGAAACTGCAGTATGGCTGAAGGGAGAGAATCTATTAATGCAAAATCTGCAAGAGGTATGAGTTTATTTACATGAAGCATGAAACCAAATGGCATCAAAGCACAGCAGTGACACAACACTATATCGCTATAACATTAACCATCACTATGTAGCTGCACTGTCTTGCTTACTGCTGCACTCAAAGCGAAGCTCCCCACCTACAACCAGTTGAAACCAAACAAAAACACCCCCTCTATTTGAAATTTCAACTTGTTCCTCTATTAAGGACTGACGTTAAATCAGCATGGCCATGCTCATTGTGAACAGTTCCTCTTCTCTACTCTTAAATTAGTTCATAGTATTCAGCTTCAGATCAATTTATATACACTACCAGTCAAAAGTCTGGACACACCTTTTATTTCAATGTTTTTTGTTTAGGGATTTATTTTCTACATTCTAGAACAATACTGGAGATTTCAAAACTATGAAATAACACACATGGACTTTAACAGTCAGTTGTTATTTTAAGACACGAAGGTCAGGTGTTCTGGAATAGTTCTTGCAAGAACAGTATTGTCGAGTGCATTTACAAAACCCATCAAGTACCATGATGAAACTGGTTCACATGAAGACCATCCCAGTAAAGCAAGACCAAAACTTACCTCTGCTGCAGAGGAGAAGTTCATTTAGAGTTACCAGCCTCAGAAATCACCAATTAACAGCACCTCAGATTAGAGCCGTTATGAAGGCTTTACAGAGCATCAGTAGCAGACATATCTCAATATCAACTGTTCAAACAAGATTATTGTGTATTTCGGCCGCCTTCAGCATTGTTTTACAATGTAGAAAGAAATAAACATCAGGAAAGACCATGAAATTAGAAGGTGTGCCCAAACTTTTGACTGGTAGTGTACAATAGCTAAACAATGCTAAACTCTGTCTGATGTTAACCGGCTAGCTTCTCTCTGTTGTCTCTCTATTGTCTCTACCTCTAACGCTACTCTCTATTGTCCACTGGCACTGGTTCATTGTTGTTGCTGTGTTACAATTTCAGGCAAAAATGTTGGATAAATGATTGAAGTTTACTACAGTAGAACAGTACCAATAGCCACTCAGGAGTGTAACTGTAAAAGTGCAGTTAAAGTAGCGTTTATGAGCTTTACATGCTCTGATAGAGCAAACAAACAATATAAGCAGTCCAAGTTTTTTTTTCCGCTTTGCATGTCAAACATGCCAAGGTGGGAAATTACATGGTGGTACAAATTACCACTTAACAACAATTATAATAACACTTATTAACATCACAAATGCAGCATAAGTCCCTGCAGGGACAGATTTTGACTATAATTGTTTAGCTTGGCTACCTGATGTTGACTTTAGTTCAGTTCAATTAAATAGCAAACAAACTCTTTTAATATGCTGATCCTTTCAAATAAAAACAGTCCTATACATGTCCACATCTTATCTTATTATTGTTTCTTAATACACTAACCAGGCATAACATTATGACCACCTGCCTAATGGTCTGCTTTTTGCTGCCAAAACAGCCCTGACCTATCATGCACTGTGTATTATGACACCTTTCTATCAGAACCAGCATTAACATCTTCAGCAATTTGAGCAACAGTAGCTCATCTGTTGGTTCGGATCACACGGGCCAGCCTTCACTCCCCACGTACATCAATGAGCCTTGGCTGCCCATAAAATAAAAAAACAAAAATGATGTACTGTATGTTTAAAAGCAATGCACTTCATTCAGCTATGGGACTGTTTAACTGTCAGTAGGAACTATTTTCCATATTTGGCTTGGTTAGGTTTCACAAGCAAGAGACAATCTTTTCAGAATCAGCAGCATGCACAAAACTGAGCAAGAAACACTAACAAACCTGTCATATAACTGTGATACTTGCACTCCCTGCAGTCAAGTTGTAGATAAACATATCAAGAGAAAATAAACACTAGTCAGACTTGAAAATTTTCACTTGTGGTGCAGTGACATAACAACACAAGTCATAGCCAAAGTCTTGTCTAACGATTTGGTAACTTATTACCAAGGTCGCAAACACGATGGTCACCCCTGACCACCAACATCTAACCAATTAGATCAAGAAGGCATATGTATTTTCCACAAGTCACAATAATGCAACCAGTAACAGTGTAACACAATGTTTCTAGTCTAGCTATCCAGTCCCTGCCACCACATGCGTTTAAACAGAAAAGAAAAATATGATGATGATGATGAAGAAGCTGGCACATAACAAAAATATCAGTGTTTAGACCCCTAATAAGGGCAGTGTTCTCAGTTGCTGTCTACAAATAAACTGCATATTTTACATGCACAACAGAGCTTGGAAATCAAAGCCACAGTGCATTGTGGGATTACTCAACCATACTGTTGACCTGAGCTCCTTGTTTGCATTCATTGTTCAGATGCAGAAGATAATGTGCACAGTTTATTTTAATTTGCTAGTGACTGATATGGCTGAATGACAAGCTGCAGGATAGCCCTAAACATAAACAACTTTATATGGATAAACATTCTAAGAAAGCAAAAGCATGACTAATTAGTCTATTTAACAATTCCAATCTCTACAAAATTCCAAGCAATAATGATTTAATAGTGGACTAATGATTTAATGAA
The DNA here is from genome assembly GCF_019097595.1 of Hemibagrus wyckioides. Lineage (NCBI taxonomy): Eukaryota > Metazoa > Chordata > Actinopteri > Siluriformes > Bagridae > Hemibagrus > Hemibagrus wyckioides. The sequence goes on from NC_080710.1 coordinate 13,059,627, forward strand.
GCACTTACCTGATCTTCACCTGATTTTCTATTTTGGGTATGGATTCAAAGGATTTAATGTGTTTAAAAACTGATAGTCACTCGAAGCACAAGTATTCAACTACAGAACTCAATCTAATTACACACTTTCAAACTGGAGTTTCAGTCGCTGTGTAGTCTCATATTTGGCAGAATACAAACTGACCAGGCATAACATTATGACCACCTGCCTAATACTGTGTGGTGTCCCCCTTTTGCTGCCAAAACAGCCCTGACCCGTCATGCACTGTGTATTCTGACACCTTTCTATCAGAACCAGCATTAACTTCTTCAACAATTTCAGCCACAGTAGCTTGTCTATTGGATTGGACAACATGGGCTACCCTTCACTCCCCATGTGCATCAATGAGCCATGGCTGTCCATGACCCTGTCACCGGTTCACCACTGTTCCTTCCTTGGACCACTTTTGATAGATACTGCCCACTGCAGACCGGGAACACCTCACAAGAGCTGCAGTTTTGGAGATGTTCTGATCAAGTCATCTAGCCATCACAATTTGGCCCTTGTCAAACTCGCTCAAATCCTTACGCTTACCCATTTTTCCTGCGTCTAACACATCAACTTTGAGGACAAGATGTTGACTTGCTGCCTAATATATCCCACCCACTAACAGGTACCATGATGAGGAGATATTCTTCACTTCACCTGTCAGTGCTCATAATGTTATGGCTGATCAGTGTATATGTAGTGCAACATGCACACTGGGGGACATTTACTCACCAATCCACTAACAGATAGATGTGAGGAAACCCACACATACATGTACATCCACACATCCCACACATACATGTACATCCACATACATGTACATCCATGTACCAAGCCAAAGAATGAAGTAGGGACACTGCAGCGTTGGGACAGCCAGGCCATGTGTCACTGCCAAATGTAATATACTACTAAAGCCACTGGGGCAAGAGACGCACCACTTCTGTTGTTTCTTTTCAGTACACAGTGCTCTACATATAGAGTATACAGGACTGTCCATCCAGTTACCACAGATATAAAGAAATACATCATTAAACACTGTCAAGGTATAGGCTTATTCTTTTTACTAAAACAGATTTCACTTACAAGATAATTATTAAACCTTCTAAGGTCAAAACAAATATGGCACAAAAGGGTTGTGCGCTGAACTTCATTTGATCCCTTGAATGTATGACTAGTAGAAAACAAAAGGTTAAGCCATGCTTTCTTCTTTCTGAAATAAATAACTAACAGAAGAGTGCTGTTGTACTAAATATCCGTATGGCAGAATGAAGTGTGTTCAGTACAGCAGCAATGGCAATACTTGAAATGGGGAAGTTTTAACTCAAGCGGACGTGTGAATTGCAAAGACTTTTATAACAGCATATAAATTATGTCCATGTAAAAAGAAAATACCTGAAAGCTCATGTAAAACTGACTATACCAATCAATGTTATTATTACATAATAAAAATAGCTTGAGAAATCTGTGCAAGTTTAGTAAGTACATAAAATACTTGATAGTAAAACAGTGTATTAGTTTAATTAGGTCTGTTGAGCAACATGTTAGTTGCTATAATTGGAACATGGAATAATTGTTATTATACAAAAAGATATAATTGACAAATTTTAGATGTTCAATTTGAAGAAAAGATTTGTTGCCGCCAATTGAATGGATCGACAACACAATCAAGCCTTATATTGTTTGTGAAAATACAGTGCATTTTGCCAAAAGAAAAAAAAAGTGATTTACAGAAAAGACAAAGCTATATGTAACAAGACCCCAGCTTGCTGTTTGATATGATAAAATGCTTTTAGACTCTTTTGTAAACAGACTTGTATAAAAGAGGAAATGTGTGCTAGTAAAACATTAAGATCATATCTCAGCAGGCTTCTCTGCACTGCTCGCATGCAATAGGTTTTGAGCAGGGCCCTAAAGAATTCCTCTCGCTCCACCACTGGCTCACATCAAGACTTGGCAAGAGCCCTGATGTTCAGTGAAATGGGTCAAAGTTTGGTGCTGGAGACAGTGAATATCAAACTCTTTCATAATTCGCATCTACAATGTCAAGAGTTCACAGAGTCTGTTCGAGATTACTCACGCAAACTCTCTAGACCAATTCTCATGAGACCAGGCATAATGGTGCATATACAACACATAACAATAATCAGTGGCTCTCAGGGCCCATGAAGGAAACTCAGGCATGAATGGGCAATCCTGCTGGGCCATTTTCTCATGCCATTTGCCAGCCACCTCTGGTTTCTGTCTGACTCAACTGTGCCCTGCTCAGACTCTGAGGAATTGCAGCACGTCTTTTTCTTCGCATCTGACTTTTTATTTATTGTGATACATTTACCCTTGTGTTTCTCCTGTGGCTATATGCTACTAACGTGGTTGAAGGGTTTTTCCTATCTCATATCATATACTGTTTATTGCTGAGTCTGCTAAGTTAGCTGCCACATAGCTAAGTGTGTGGCTAAGTGGTTCTAGTGTGGTTGAGTGGTTTTCCTGTGCCTGATCAGGTTGTTTGTGTATCACAGAAGGATCCTAATGCTGCTGGCTTTTTACTAATATGAAGTTCTGGAGCTGGAGGTTCCTCTTCATACAACAGACCACTAATTTTATTTGCTTTGTTCCCCTATTCTGCCAATAAATACTGTGTATTTAGCCTAAAGGTGCTGGTCTAGGTGCTCCCTGCCTCTGCACTGGCCACATAAAGTATGTAGCATTTGACTCATACAACCCGAGCACTGGAAACACTACAGTGCCCATGAGGACACAGTGAGCCTGACTGACAGATTTAGACCTTAAACATCTAGCTAATCATGCTGTAGCCCACATCCAGTATTCTCTGATAAACATAATAAGAAAACAGTCTGGGCCCCATTATAAGTGAATTAACCACTTGGCAGCAGACAAAAATCAACAAATAAGGAGCTGAGACATCATGCATCATGAAGACTCATGCCATTCAGCTTTCAGCCATCCCTTTGGTCTAATACCTAGTTATTCACAGAGGAAGAGTACAAAGATGCTATATCTGCAGCCATATCTGAGAAATTTTTCCAAGACACTGACCAAACAGAAGAAACCAGCATGTTCAGTGGATCTGGTCAGTCACTTGATATTGCTGCTCTCACCAGGAAAAATTACACAAATTTACCCTACATGATTTACCCTGTGTATTCAGGCAGCACTTTGGGCTTGCCACCAAGACCAAAGGAAGGTTTACAGCCACTGTCATCATTAAATCCTGATGACTGCATTACAGGGATTACACTATAGTTCCACTGCTGGCTCCCAACCTGGTCAGGACTCAAAGCCCTGTCTATACCAGATGGCAATAAAATTACTATAGACACAAAACTTTTGCTCTTTCCAGTCCTTTAAGTTTAAAACAAGGGTTTTTGTTTGAACACTTATTTGTTTGTTGTTGTTCAAACCTTGCAACCTCAAGCCTGCATTACATCAGTGGAACTGTGCAATGCTTATTTTCATGGGAGTTCCCCAGGGCTAGCTGGAGCTACAAGTTTTTCAGAAGTGGGTCATCAGCCTAAAACTGCATCCCAAACACAAGAAATGGAAACATCCTTGTCTCAGGAAAAGATTTCCTAAGAAGGGGATCTGCATAGGGGAGTTATTGCCTTATATGCCAGGTAAGGAACCATGTGGTGACACAGGGACAAAGACAGTGGTTGTGGACCCCCTGTGAAAGAACCGAACATATCAATTAACTAGAATGTTGGTTCAATCATAGCTATATCAGTCACTCGGATGGTACAATGACAAACAGTCCATAGTTGGCCTGCCCATCGTCCACACCCTTGTTTCTACTGCTGATGCTTCCCAGACTGTGCAGAATTAAGCAATTAGGCCAAAGTGTTGTGTATCCTTAGTACTATTGCTTTCACTAACGGTTGGAAAATGCTGGCAACTTCCTCTGAAAGTAGATCTGCTGTCCAAATGGGCAAAATGTTTTGGCACAAACAACTGAAGACTATAACTGAACAGTCTAGAAAACACTACTGAATGAAAAAGGCTCCCGTTCACATCTTATATAGACTTAAGTAAAAGCCGTTCCAATAATGTACACCCCACATGCTAGAGTCTGTGCGTTTCCAGGGTTGGAAAATACAAACTTCCTCTCTCTATTTACACTGAAGGTATATATGGCTGCCATTTCTTGTGGTAGAATACTAGAAAGACACAGAGTTGCCTAAGCAGAGGCTGGCCCACTCGGTGGAGGACAACAAAACCATGGCCTACAAATGTTCTGAATACCACGCTACAACCATGGCAGTCTAAAAGGAACATATACTCTACATGTAGAGGTGAGCCACTCCAGGAAGTCTGGTAACCATAGTGTTGTGCAGGTGACTAAAACACAAAATGCACTAGAATTAAGAAGAACCACAAATTAAGAAGCAATTAAAACAAGATTTTTCTCAATCTGAGTTGATGAATGCTTTTGAAAGTTGTTTATCTGTTTATTTTAAGTTAATGAAAACTAATACTTCTATCAAAAAATGTTACTTGTGAAATCACAAGGACATCAAATATATCAATCCATTGATCATTTAAAACTATACTGTGAATCATATGGCTATAATGCCCTCCTCTACCACTATCTGACACACGTCTATATATGTATGTATAATACACAATCTCGCCAAAAACCACCAATACATGAGTTTTACTGATTGATATATCTCATACTGAAATAGTGGATATAGCTGTTTAGTGATGTAGTGATATAGCCGTCAGGAGTTTTTTATTCACTTCACTTATCCAACAATCAGAAACAAACTCTACTGCTACAGATAAATCTTTTCATTTGATATGTTTGTGTAAAAGCAACACTGGTTCCCTTATTTCTGAATAGCACAAACTCTTTCTACTTAGTACTCTTTTTTTTCCGAATCCCGCACACTGCAATCCGAGAATGCGGGCTGGCTGTGAGTAGCCACTATTTTTAATAGGCATAGTAATTAGCCTGAATGATAGACAATATTTCCAGAATCATAGTGGGGAAACAGTGGTGGAAGATGCAGTTACCTCAAATTTCAACACTTCATCAAGCAAAATTGCAACAATTTTTTCAACAAACTTCCACAGTGCCGAGCCAAAACGTTAAATAAAACACTTTCTCCCTTGGTTAATAGACAAACATGATCTGTTTCATCAGCAGGGGCATTTTAATGAGAGAATAAAGACTATGACTACATAAAGACATAAAGAAGCCCCTCCCAGGGATTCAAGCACACACTTTTCCCCCATATAGACTGCAATACATATAATTGCCTCATTGTGCTTTTGAGTTAAACTGCTTTAACTCTTTTATCCTAGATAACTGCATTTCCAAGGAACTGAATCATCGGACCGGGCAAGTACACTGGAGTTGTCCACCCCTGAAACTCCACACATTACTTAAAAATAAATACAATAGCTTCATTCATTAAGCGGCAACTCGCACATGCACTATTGCACTAACTGAAGCACAATGAGAATCATATGCTACTGACACTAAAAAATCTATAGTAATGGCTTTTAAAATGGCAAAACTGTTTCATTTGTGAGTTAAATCTTAGCCTTGTTGTAGAATTTGTTAACTGTTCACACTTCCCAAAAGACAAAGATTTAATACCTGCAACATTACTCAACCTTATAAAAAGACCATGGAAGAATTGTACACAACAGGAGTGTTTTGTGAATGATAAATAAACCAAATAATACACAGAAACATGAACAACTACTACTCTACCATAAAACCTTCTGCAACATGGAAATTGCGATGTTTCCTAGTGACAGGAAACAAAACATCTATTGTTTTTCTTGTATTTTAGCACTTTATAGGGGAAGTGAAAATGTGCGTCTGATTTGGACAAAATAAATCCGATGCAGCTGAATGAATCCTGTCTGGTGTTGTGCAGCTTAAACTCACTATTGAAGTGATTTTTGGCACGCAGACATCCAACACTCAGCCTGAGAACTGTCAGTTTGTCCAGCTTAGCGATGACATCCTTATGAAAAGGCAGCAGGCTGGCCAACCGGTCCAGTTCTCCATTCAGCCGATCACGGTGCCTCTTAGACGGATTTGACTTTGCAGGTTCAACTGAAGACTCCTTCACACTGATAAAAGAAAGAAAAGAACATAAAATGAGCTTTATAGACTTAGTAAAGCTGCATGATCAAACTCATGTACCAATATTAGAGACCTCACACACTGTGCACACAGGACAGTCGTGTAGCTTAAACACCAAACAATATTTCTGTCAGTTCTCAGCTGTGATGCATTTATGTGAAACAGAGTAATATCATGATTTCTCAATGCCAGTTTGTTCACTGTTAATTGTTGATGAGTGATGTAAACTTATCTCCTCAAAACAGTAAACTGTGTAATGATACATATGTGTCTGTGTGTTAATTGAGCAAGTACATATACACCAATCAGGCATAACATTATGAGCAGTGAGAGGTGAAGTGAATAACACTGATGATCTCCTCATCATGGCACCTGTTAGTGGGTGGGATATATTAGGCAGCAAGTCAACATTTTGTACTCAAAGTTGATGTGTTAGAAGCAGGAAAAATGGGCAAGTGTAAGGATTTGAGCAAGTTTGACAAGGGCCAGACTGTGATGGCTAGACGACTTGATCAGAGCATCTCCAAAACTGCAGCTGTTGTGGGGTGTTCCCGGTCTGCAGTGGTCAGTATCTATCAAAAGTGGTCCAAGGAAGGAACAGTGGTGAACTGGTGACAGGGTCATGGGCGGCCATGGCTCACTGATGCACATGGGGAGCAAAGGCTGGCCAGTGTGGTCTGATCCAACAGACGAGCTACTGTTGCTCAAATTACTGAAGAAGTTAATGCTGGTTCTGATAGAAAGGTGTCAGAATACACAGTGCATGACGGGTCAGGGCTGTTTTGGCAGGAGTATATTGGGGAGGTTGTTATGCCTGACCAGTGTATATGCTGTTTAACTCATTTAAATGTAAGAGGTGCTACTCTGACTCTGTGTAGCCATGTTGATCTGGAGGAACTTGGAGGACCTCAAAAATGAGTAGAATTCTGAATTGAGGGACCGTTTTTTTCGTTTTTCCTGTTTGGAAGTTATAGCATCGCTTTGTAACCACTGAACAGCTAAACAGAAAAGCGTATGGAAGATAAAACTGTGACACAGTTGTCCAGAACATATTAAGCTTGACAGCCATCAGCAGCGGTGTACTGAGGAAGACCACGCAACCACTCAAACCCTAACCACAGCACCACTAGGCAGCAGACTGTGGGGAAGGGCTGAAGCAGAGTGGTAAGGCAGGTCGAATGATATACAGGAAAACGCAGCCCTTTCAGCCACTGTATGCATGTTTGTGCAGTCCAGCTTACACTGCATGCTGTGTGTTGAAGAGCATGGGCTCGAGAGGTGTGTGCCATACTGAGCAAGAGAACAGATAATAGTTCACTCACAGACAGCAAAGGAGTGAGAGATAACAAGGCTAGCAAGTTCACGAGGAAACCCAGCTTAAGCAAGCAGCCACAAACAGCTTCGAAAGGTACACAAAAGGCACAGCTGAGAAGTTAAGAAAGGAGGTAACAGCACTTTTAGAAGAAGCTCGCACCATAGTCACAAGCTATCCATATGCAGATAGCTCCATGTGCACCAAATTACGAAAGGTGACAATGGCCATATGATAATGGTATTTATATCAAATATTACATTACAGTCACTTCATTATTTTCTTGAGGGTTTCACTGTGTATGTTTGTGGTTCTCACTAACCCTGGTGGATAGGAGAGGTGAAAGAGATATGTAAATGAAGATGTCTTAACTGTGAATGTTATTAAATGCACTGTCAAAGCTGAACTATTTTATCATTAAAGCAGTTTAGCTGCTAAACTGGTTCATCTTACTAAACAGCTAAACTTTAATGCTTGGTAATAAACTTATATGTTGCATAAGAAAAAGTACATATTGCTTCATAGCTAGCTAAATATTAGAAGCGTAGAAAGTAGTAATAAGGACCCGTTATTGATAGGGCTAGTGTTATAATATGCTTATTACGACATTGTAACAAATATGTAGTGTAATTAATATGTAATTAAAATAATGTAATTAATATGTAACCATCGTTATAAATAACTTTTACTAATATCTTCCCGCTGACAGGAAAGCTAACCTGAGTGAGAGGCTGTATGAGAGAGATTCACACTATCCATGACAAGGCTTTTACATTAGCTTTTCCTGAAGACTCGAGTATTGTTTTACCTTTTCAGGGCGGGTTTCCTCCGTTTGCGACTTGCATAAATATTTTTTGTGCTCGTGGTTTCCATTGTTTTGGAGTCCTTGGCCCTTTAGTAGTTTCAAAACAAACCCCCGGCGTTAAAAGCAGCTTTGGTTAGCTGGAGAGTGTCGTTACTCTTAGCTAGCTACATGTACAAGTAGCTAACAGTTCCTCCAAAGAACTCATATTAGAGAGTTAGTTAATAGACTGCGGGCAGACGGGTAGTTGTGCTACACCACGATGCTATCCGATGCATTTAGATTAACTTTGCCCTACATATACACATCTCTTTGCATGTTTCCAAACAGCCGTCTCTAAAGTCCGAAGACGCCTCCACCTAGCTCGCTAACACTACGCAACTAGTTAGCTACTAAATTTTTTAAAACTAACGTTTAGCTAGCTAGGTAACTGACTCCGTGCCACGCACACTAGCATTTCGCTTTAGAAAGGACTATCTATGCATTTGCCCGTTAGATTCGTCTGGTGAATATTAATGTAAATATAAACTGGTTGCCAACAAGCTTGGTAACGACGTCGCTTCAGCTTCAGCTTCAGATAATTCCCCTGACTGTCTTGACACTGCGACATCAGGCGTTCACGCCACTTATGTGTAGTTCGCGAGTGAGTCGACTCTTAGATCCGAGTCTTTAGGGGAGCTAAAGCTCATATCGAAATCCAGTTGCATATTTCAATATATGCAACATGTAAAATAAGCTTTTGTTTGCATATCGCTAGGCAGCAACTTTGAAATAAACAACTTTAAAAAAAAAAAAAAAAAAAGGATCTGTTAGAGAGAGTCAAAAGAGTCGGTTCTTTTTGGGCTGAACCGAGTGCTCTGACTCAGTGAAAAAAACCGGAATTCTCATCACACTACACAAACTGAACCAGTGTTAATCTGCTCACTCTTCTCCACGCCAACTGTAAGAGTTTCTTCCCCCCCCAAAATGTGTCTGTGAGAAGGATGTGTTTTGAACGACATTAATAGCTTATGAAATCCAAATAAAACCTTAAATCAGAAGATTAGCATATCATCCAGCCCAAGAGCAGAGTGAAATCTTGTGTAATGTAACAGTTCCCAGCATTGTTCCTTGTTCCCACCCACGTCTTTCACTCGGGCATGACTGACCTGATCTCATAGTTAACACAAACATCCTTGAATTACATATTCTTATCGTCAGAATGAACAGATTAAACACATATTTGCGAAATATAAAGGTATACTTTTGTGTGGATATGTTGAAGAAGAGCACAAGAAGTAATTGCTTCTATGAACAGACACCCATGTAGTGTTACCTAAGCGAGTTTGTGTGTACAGTATCAATATTCGGCAGTACAGCAACCTTGGCGGCTCTTGTGTACTTAGACCTAACCGCAACTGGAGAACAGTTCAAATTCAGCTTGTGTTTTAGTGCCTGAATTGATCACACCAGGAGATAAATAGGGGTTTCGGAGCTGGGGAGTAAAAAAATGTCACAACAGTTCTTACATGAGTTTTTCAACATAAAGCATTATCATGAAAATGTCTTTAGAACAACTTGTTTCTATAATCATGTAGCATGGCCTTAAGTTTTCAGTAGGTTCTTCCATGCCTGACTCTATGTTGTCTAATAAAATATGCTCTGATTGATTTCTGTCAAATATACAGTACATGATGTCGTAAGGCAGACATGGTGGCACAGCAGGTGGTTTAGCTGCGTCATAGCTCCAGGTCCTAAACTGATTAAATATGAGCTCAGGTTACTGTCTGTGCAGAATTTCACATGCATGTGGGTTTCCTGACAATAATATAATGAGTGTTGCATTTAAATAACAAAAATAAACTTATTTTGTGTTAAAGATTAAATATACATATACATCGCAATATGAGCATTTGCCTTACCTAAAGAAACATGTTATAATTTTGTAATTAAGGCAACATTAAACTGTATTATGTGGTTATTATGTTCTTAGTTTCCTATAGGGAAACACTTCAAGGTTCTATGTAGAAGCCTACAGCTGAGGTTTAATTTTCAGAAAAGGTTTCCCTCTTTTGGAAAGCTAAAACTGTTAACCATCCAAAGAATTGAGAAACAGTTTGTGTAGCAAAATTGCTATATTTATTCATCTTCACAGCTTATACTGACTTAAATATGTACTCCCAGAGTTGTGAGGAATAAGCTTTCAGCGCTGAAGGAAAGATTATGGATTATCGATTGAAAAAGGTTTATTGATCCACTTTGCCACTGAAGTTTTATCAGTGGGAAAAGATTCCAGTCTAATCTAATCCTGTCTAACAGGACCCCAAATCAAACATGCTTGCATAACATTATTTTACAATGACTATGAGCTATTATAAAGCTTTCTGAAAGGGTTGGTGGATTTTTTTCATTTTGCAACTTTTATAAGAATAGTCAACAATTTGATAAAATGTTTTTGAAATAGAATTTAGCAGCAAATCATTTTTTTTAACCAAAAACATACTTAATTTCAATAACTAAGTATGTTTATTCTTATTCACATAGTAGAGTAATATAAATCATACAGCTCCAATTTACTGTGCATCCCACTTAGGCTAATCACTTATTTTGGTAATTTTCAGTGTGTATGTGTAGATTATATAAAAGTACAGCAATAGACAATGGAACACTGTTTTAAATGTAAGTAGTTACAGGATAATGGTTACAGCTTGCATTAGATTGTTTTATGAGCTCTGGAGCTTTTTCAGTCATGATTATAATAATGAATTTTAAACTACGCTGAATGTTTTCTTCTGTTCATTTGGTTTTTCTTTTTTTTTTCTTTTTTTTTATCTGGCTTAACACTATTCTCCAGAAACAATGGAAAACCCTGTGCTGCTGGATAAAGGAAACCGTTTTCATTTACAACTGTCAGAATCTGCTGTAAATCTGGACACAGTGCTGCTATGAGACAAAATGGGGTCCTTGCATTTCTTGCTAATGTCTGTATGGTTTTTCTGAGAAGCTTTTGTTCAATAAGAATAGTTGGCATATGTGTCTCACACCTCCAAAGTTAGTGCTGTTTTTGCATTTTCTGGGTAGTCATGTTTTTTTCCTCTTTTCTAAAGATGCACATGGAAGGCTGATTGGCATTTCTAAATTGTGTGTGTGTGTGTGTGCCATGGTGCCCTCCTATGAATTGGATTGGCCCCCTGTCCAGGTTGACCCCTGCCTTGTGTTGAATCCCCTGGGATATGATCTCTGCAACCCTGTAGGTACAGAAAATATAAAAAAATAAATAAATGATAAGATTTGGGGACCCCAATATGTTGATACAGATATACTGCCCTGTGCATGGCATATGTTCTGCATGTATGGAGCAGCAGCTTTAAAAAGAAATCAGAAATGTGTGCCCAGTACTGTTAACTCGTCTCCCCACACAAGGACTGAGAAAAAAAGAAGAACAACTTTTTGGGCTAGTTTCAAGTATTTTGTGTGGTTTTCGAGTTGCAGCTGTGGTGGAAAACTATACTGAAACCTGGCCACTCTGTCTATGAGCTTCTTACTTACACCTTTCAAAGCTGTGCATGAAAATAAAAAAACCTCTCACCTGCATGTTTTGTCCTGTGGGATCCCAGTACCAGTGCACACACACCTGGTGGCTTGTCTCCATGAGGAAAACTATTCCTTTCTTTTACAAAAGCTTTAACTCTTTTTTTTAAGTATTTTTTTTAAAAGAGCTATGGTTTTCATTTGGTTACTGAGGCTTTGGTTAGGGTTAGATTAATTAGGTTTACTAGTAATTATGCCAGTGAAAGGCAGGTGTGTGTGTGTGTGTGTGTGTGTGTGTGTGTGAGCGGGGGGGGAGCGAGAGAAATCAGATTGGCAGAGCACTAGATCTCTAGTGTAACTCATTTCCTTTTTAGACATGGTTATCTCATCTAGTTGTTTAAAAATAAATAAAATAGCTCCTAAAGGAAACACTTTTCTTTACCCTGATTATGCTGCACATCCTGGCAACCAAACTGTTACTGATTAAAGCATATTGTAAAATGATTGTGTCTAGCCAGCAATAGACAATAATAAACTTTATACTTTCTCACTATCACACAGCCATTATGAATATTATTTATTTATATATTTATTTATTTATTTATTTTTTACATTTGCAGCATGAAAATTAGGATTTGCCTACGTTTGCAGTCTGAGTATATTTTAATGAAAAAACTGTAAATTTGTCCTTCATGGTTTTGATGCTGTAGTTTCCTCAGCATCATTGTTTTCTCACTAAGATGCATCAACATTTATAAAAAAAAAAAACTGATTCAGGGACAGAATGTGAATAATAAGATGTGCTAGTCACATGTCTAAATCAACATTAGCACTGCCAAAATGATTAGCACAAATACAAAAAAATAAACTAGATTTTGAATGGATTTTAATAAATAGTTATTTGGCCCTTATTGTCAGATGTCCCCATTTGTATCGAATAAACATCAGGCATATTGAAAGAGTCATCATTTATTTTCTGGCCGGATAAATCAAAACAACACTGCTTGATAGAAGTAACGTGACTTACAGTCCGAGCCTGAAAAGAAAAAACAGCAAAATTAAGCCTTGTGCTTTTGCTATACACTGAATATATCTGGGTTTGAGAACAAAAGATGAAGATAATATAATACATCAGAATAAATCAGGTACAAGTTTAACACATCTAGATCTAAAAATCAAAAATAAAAGCTGAAATTATGATCTGTTGTCACATATTCATCTTTTGATCTCCATCCCAAATATCGTTTCTGTATAGCAAACACAAAAGTGGCCTTGCCCAGACGATACTGTGATCCAGGAAACAGGTTGAAAGCTGACTCCAAAAATTTTATAGGTAATGCTATTGTTTTGACAAACATGTTTACTGTGCATATACACTGATCAGGCATAACATTATGACCACTTGCCTAATATTGACCCATCGAGGCATGGACTCCACTAGATCCCTGAAGGTGTGCTGTGGTATCTGGCACCAAGATGTTCGCAACAGATCCTTTAAGTCCTCTAAGTTGCGAGATGGGGCCTCCATGAATTGGACTTTTTTGTCCAGCACATCCCACAGATGCTCGATTGGATTGGGATCTGGGGAAATTGGAAAACACCTCAAACTCGTTGTTGTGCTCATCAAAACATTCTTGAACCATATTTGCATTGTGGCACAGCGCATTATCCTGCTGAAAGATTCCACATCCATCAGGGAATACCGTTTCCATGAAAGGGTGTACATGGTCTGCAACAGTGTTTAGGTAGGTGGTATGTGTCAAAGTAACAGTGAGCCTTGGCCGTCCATGACCCTGTTCTCGGTTCACCACTGTTCCATCCTTGGACCACTTTTGATAGATACTGACCACTGCAGACCGGGAACACCTCACAAGAGCTGCAGTTTTGGAGATGCTCTGATCCAGTGGTCTAGCCATCACAGTTTGGCCCTTGTCAAACTCGCTCAAATCCTTGTGTTGAAAATGTTCACTTGCTGCCTAATATATCCCACCCACTAACAGGTGCCATGATGAGGAGATAATCAGTCTTATTCACTTCACCTCTCACTGCTCATAATGTTATATCTGATCAGTGTATACTGTACATAAGATGCATTAATGTACTTAAGTTACAAAATAATCATAAAGTTAATTCATGTACATATATTTAGGTTTGGGTTAATAGGAACAGTATAAATATACATTGGACAACCAGTAAATATGGTGAAATCATGCACTGATGGATTTTATTAGAAGTAAATGCTTTTTTAAATTTATTAGTTTGTTTGTTTGTTTGTTTGTTTTTAAAAGGGGGGGTAGAACATTAGGCCTACAACTTAGTATGCACAGATGTAGCAGACTGAGTTTGTATAGTATTAGAGAGTTAAGAAAAGATTCATTATGAATATTAATTTTTAATTGATACTGATTTTTCCCCATCACTTTTGCATACTGACTTTATCCCAAATCATTGGTGAGCCAGATTATGTCAAACTTGTGTTCGGTGGAGAGCGGAGGAAAATATACTCGTACATGATCTTTAAGCGCCACCTAGTGTTTCATTAGTATTTTTATCTGAAGATTCCGCGTGTGTGCACGACATGATGATATAATGAAAAAAGAAACAGTAAAAAGGCTTACTTAAGTGTGCATTTTGTGTATATATATATATATATATATATATATATATATATATATATATATATATATATATATATATATATATATACATATGCAATATACATATACACCCCTCCAAATCATTGAATTCAGGTGTTGTTTTTCAGTGGTTGGGCTTGGTCCCTTAGTTCCAATGAAAGGAACTCTTAATGCTTCAGCATACCAAGACATTTTGGACAATTTCATGCTCCCAGCTTTGTGGGAACAGTTTGGGGATGACCCCTTCCTGTTCCAACATGACTGTGTGTGTGTGTGTGTGAATTTTATTTTGCTTTACATTCAGAATGTATTTGGAATACATTCACAAAGTGAGTGGTAGAAAGGAAAGACTAAAGATAGACATACATCTACATATACTAAAGATAATTATGCAGACCAATCACATATTTAAACGTATATAACCTCCATTTTCATTCCTTGATAGAAATCAGAATACATCATGAGCACTTATCAGACTGCATCATGGGATTAATTAAAACTGTATGCATTTGGACATTTTTTAGCAACTTTTTAACTCTGCACATGTACACGTCTTCGGTATAGAAAGAAATAACCTAAATGAATGAATTGCTAAATTTGACCATCATACAGGTCATCAGTTCCTTAAATGTAACCAGGTCTAATCCACATTGTAAATGCCTCCACATTACTGACTTCCAAGAAGAGCCGCTGCTCTTTCTAACCAATCAAATCAGCTCTTAATACGGCTATAGTTCCTGTCTAGCCAATCAACACGCCTGTTTTTGCAGCGCCATAGTGGCGGTAATGTTATGGAGTTTTCTTAACCCTGTGCTTTAGTAGCTAACTGAAGGAAATGTCTGACCTGTTGGAAGTTTTAAAGTTACACGGATAGCGATCGTCAGCGCTGAGGAGTCGGAGGAAGACGCAGTTGTTTGCCTGAGAGCCTTAGAAACCGTCAGAAAATGGTGGTTCTCAAAATTAGAGACCAGGTGAGTAATGACTGAAATACTTAGCCAGCTAAGCTATCTCTCTTCACACCAGCGCTAGCTAAAACAAAGAATTGTGAGTTAGTCAGCGGTTAAACTAATCATTTCTGTAGGTTTATCCTGTCAGAGGGTTATCGGCTCTGTGTATCGTGTGAAAGTTTATTAAGCGGTGTAGAACTGGGTATGTGATGTGTTTGAGCTGTAAGCTAGCTCATGAGCTAACGTGGCTAGGTTAGCGTGCTCCATGGATAATTGGGTCGCCACCAGCTGTGCTAGTTATCTAGCTAGCCTGGCTATCTGTGCGCAGGCCACGATGTTAACCTAACGGGTCACGAGGTAAAAACAAATTTTAAAAAAGGGATTGATTTAGTAATGATTTTAGAAGTTGTTGTGTGTGGAATCACATAATTTCATGAGTCAGTTCGTGGTTTGTTCAGTATGGCTCATTCAGAGTTGAGCGACTTGTCAAAGTATCATCCACTTCACTGTTCTGTTCAGCTGATATAACATATAGCCCTGATCATCAGTGGGCTTTAGCACATCTCTAAACCTGGATTTTCACAAACGTCAGCTTGGATCAACTTTTGCATCTCTTTCTTTTTTCATTACACTTCCTGCAGTATCTGATTTGTAGTCAGATAATTACTCAGCTGAATAATGCACTCCCTGGCCATTTCTAGTGCACTTGGGTAACATCTAGGCACATTTCGTAGGTAAGCAGTTATTGACTGTAGCCCATCTGTTTTAGTCTAGGATCAAAAGTTTCAGTGTTCTCAGGCATCGAAGTGATGTTACAGACTTTTAAAAGCCCAGTGTCAAAGCTTGCTTTTAAGGATGTTATGGTTTGGAAAGTTCATAGTGTTAGTAGTAGTAGTAGTACTGACTAGGTACTGAGCGGAGTCACAGCTGGACATCAAGGAAAAGAGAACAATTGTTGTAAGGAACATGATTTGAAACAAAATCTGAACAGCTACATGGGAATACACTGATCAGGCATAACATTATGACCACCTGCTTGCTGCCAAAACAGCCCTGACCCGTCATGAACTGTGTATTCTGACACTTTTCTATTAGAATCAGCTTCTTCAGCAATTTCACCAACAGTGGCTTATCTGTTGGATCGGATCACACTGGCCAGCCTTCGCTCCCCACGTGCATCAGTGAGCCATGGCTGCCCAAGACTCTGTCACTGGTTCACCACTTTTGATAGATACTGACCACTGCAGACCGGGAACACCCCACAAGAGCTGCAGTTTTGGAGATGCTCTGATCCAGTTACCTAGCCATCACAATTCGGCCCTTGGTCAAACTCGCTCAAATCCTTACGCTTGTCCATTTTTCCTGCTTCTAACACATCGACTTTGAGGACAAAATGTTCACTTGCTGCCTAATATATCCCACCCACTAACAGGAACACTGATCATCTCCTGATCATGGCACATCTGTCAGTGCGCATAATGTTATGCCTGATCGGTGTAGATAGAAATGATTTTTAGTAGTGTTTTGAAAAAGTCAGCTGTGAAAAAACTGTTCATTCAAACAGTGTTACAAGCCTTGGCACTGTAACAGCCCTACATGGTTGAGAGGTTTGCCAAATACATCCAGCCAACAGCATGTATGTGGTCAGCTGGCTATGGAGCTTGGGCCTTGAATTTCAGTCCTTCTCAGATTCAATTTAGCAACAACATGATAATGCCTGATAGACATCTTACAGCAATTTCACTACTGAGACTAAACAATGTCTCAATGGAGGTCCTGTATGAATGTCTTTCTGGGAGTAATAAAATGATCTATCTATTCATCTGTCTGTCTATCGATTGTGGTTTTCATCAACAAATGCCTTAGAGGGAGTGGACAGAATGTTCATGACAGCAGAGGAGCTGTAGTCAGTAATTGTATTCCTACAAAGTGATATTGGTATTTCTGTATTGAAGAAGTACCTGATGAATTGGCCACTGAGAATAGCTAATGGTTAAGCGTATGTACACATGAATGTCCCCCAAAGACATTTTGAACAATTTCATACTCCCAACTTTGTGGGAACAATTTGGGGATTTGTCCCTGCTCTAATTCATCCCAAAGGTGTTCTATCAGGTTGAGGTCAGGACTCTGTGCAGGCCAGTCAAGTTCCTCCACACCAAACTCACTCATCCATGTCTTTATGGATCTTGCTTTATGTACTGGTGTACAGTCATGTTGGAACAGGAAGGGGTCATCCCCAAACTGTTCCCACAAAATTGGGAGCATGAAATTGTCCAAAATGTCTTGGTATGCTGAAGCATTAAGAGTTCCTTTCACTGGAACTAAGGGACCAAAAACAACACCTGTATTCAATGATTTAGAGGGGTGTCCCAAAACTTTTGGCAATATAGTGTATAAACTGTTATAAGTTGCTTTAAACTACACTAGAGAAAATATTTTTGCATCTTCCAACATTGGACACTTGGCTTAAACAAATTCCAAGTTAAAAAGGTCACAGTTCATAGAATATTACAGGTAAATCTTTATATAGGGTATACACCTACCTTCCACTTTATTAGGACCGTGCCATACAGCAGCACACCACATAAACTCATACAGATACTGTTCAAAAGCTTCAGCTACTGTTCATATTATAGTCTGAACATGATTGTTGTTGCTAGAAGGCTGGTTGGAGTGTTTCAGGAACTCCTGGGATTTTAAAGCACTACAGTCTCTAGAGTTTACATGGAACAGGTTAAAAAAAATATCCAGAGAGAAATGCTTGTTAATGGGAAAAGGTTAAAAATTCACAAGCTGTTTCAGTTGACTGGAAAGCAACAATAAGTCAGATAACCACTGGTTACAGCTGTGATGAGCAGAAAAGCATCTCAGAATAAACAACACCTCAAACCATGAGGAGGATGAGCTACAACAGTGGCAGAGCACCTCAGGTTCCACTTCTCTCGGTCATGAACAGGAACCTGAGGTTACAGTGCGTACAGACTCACTAAAACTGGACAGTTGAAGATTGGAAAAAGCCCCAGAGATGTTTATCCATACTTGGAATTATGGTGTGTTTGTATACACCGTCATGTGCCACAGTCACTGAGATCACATTTGTTCTCTTAACCTGTATCTGAGTGAGTTTGTGCTTTGCACTGCTGCCACATGATATACAGTGGATGATGAGTGGATATGTGTTCATTATTCATTTTCAGTTATCCCTTTTGTCTGCTCAGCTGCAAATATTAATCTCCGCAATAGAAAAGTGGACAAACTTCGATGTCTAGGTTTTTCAAAGCATCAAAGCTTGGTGTCTGCATGCATGTATACATGCGTGTGTGTTTACAGAGTACAATGACCGCCTGAAGAGCCACTGAAGTGCCTTCACCATGGTGATAGTCATAGTGGAGCTCTTCCAAGGAGACAGAAACGTGATCAGTGCATTTGAAAAAGCAGTGAAAATCTCCTCTGCATGTGGGAGGGTTAGGGCTGTATGTGACAAAATAGTGCTTTGTTTCAGCTTAGCTCTGTCAGCCTGCACTAATGGAGTCTTTTCAAACACGTGCTGATCTCAGCTGGAGCTTTGGCTTCATCTTCAGCTCGATCCTAACAACCAGAACTGGCACTGAAAGGAGCTTAATGCACCAATCAAGGAAAGCCCTTGTATAGTGTTAAATGGAGCAATTTTTTTTGCACTCAGTTTTAACTCGACGTAAGCATGATCATGCAATTTTTGTTTATATTTTGTATATACGATATGTTAATATTGTCAGTATAAACAAGTCAAATAAAAGTTTGTGGACACACCCATATGTGGGTCTTCCTCAAACTGTTGACACCAAGTTAAACGCACAACTGGATAGGATACCTCTGTATGGTGTAAAATGATATTCCCTGCACTGAAACTAGGAAGGCTAAACCTGTTCCCACATGACACTGCCCCAGTGCACAAAACCAGCTCCATGAAGAGATCTCCTCACCCAAAATCACTGCAGTAATTAAAAGCTCTGAACACAAATCCATGCAGCCACGCTCCATAGTGGAAAGTATTCCCAGAAGAGTGGAGTTATTACAACAGGAAAGGAGGACTATATGTGGAATGGGATGTTCAGCAAGCACATATGTGTGATGGTCAGGTGTCTACAGTAATTGGTTATAAAAATGTATACAGTCCAGAGCATAAGCTGGGTTATGTATCCTTGCATCTCTTTTGCTAATTAGGATGCATACATCCCTTAGCAGTCAAACATGACGCATTGAACTCCTCTCTGCTATTTAAGAATAATAGTGAAGATATTAACACTAATTTTATTACACATGTGGAACTATACAGTTACTAAAAAGGCAAACAAATCAAAAGTATTTTAGATTTCAAATTCTTAATAGTATTCAAGATGAATAATTCCACAGTCTTCTTGTTTTCTTGACTGTCTTCATCAAGGTGCTCCATGCAGGCTTTTATTAAGCTTCTCACATAGGCAGAGCTCCTAATTTCTGACATCCTGTATTTTAGGAAACTCTTTAATTTTACTACTAAGAGTTAATTAAATGCATTTAGATTGGCAAAAGTTTTGGGACATCTGCCTTTATTTTAACATGAATTTAATATGGAGTTGGCCCGCCCTTTGCAGCTATAACCGCTTCAACTCTTCTGGTAAGGCTTCCACAAGGTTTAGGAGTGTGTTTATGGGAATCTTTGGCTATTCCTCTAGAAGTGCATTTCTGAGGTTAGGCCCTTGGCTCGCAGTCCCCGCTCTAATTCATCCCAAAGGTGTTCTCTCAGGTTGAGGTCAGGACTCTGTGAAGTTCCTCCACACCAGACTCGCTCATCCATGTCTTTATGGACCTTGCTTTGTGGTGTACAGTCATGTTGGAACAGGAAGGGGTCATCCCCAAACTGTTCCCACAAAGTTGGAGCATTAAATTATCCAAAATGTCTCGGTATGCTGAAGCATTGAGTTCCTTTCACTGAAACTAAGGGGCCAAGCCCAACCCCTGAAAAAACAACACCTGAATTCAATGATTTGGAGGGGTGTCCCAAAACTTTTGGCAATATAGTGTATTTAGATTTTAACTTCACTATTTATGCCAGGTAAATGTCACAATAAGACCTCTAGGATAGTCAGTTATGTACAGTGTGTGACAAATCCTCCTGTTCCTATTACTCATATTTCCCTGTAACTTCCAGAGATCCACTGTACTGTAGTGACATGTCTTTAGTTAGGGCTGTGCACACTAAGAGTTGATTTCAGAATTATGGAAATGGTGGAAATAGTAAACGGTAGTGAAGGCCACTGTGAGTGAGGCCCGGTAGGTTTAATCTTAGTGGCCTGTGTGCTGTATGTCTTCAGAGATTAGCTTCATCAGGATCTTTTGTCATTAACGGGAATTTGCAGTAAAGTGGCTTTTTGTTTAAGTAGCCTAGAGCCTGTGTGCGGAAATCCTGTCCAGCCACCTCTTTAAATAGCCCAGTTTTAGAAGAAAATCTCTTATGAGAAGAAAGAAAAGAGCGTGTTTGTTTTCCACAGTGTGAAAGAAAGCTTGGTATTTCCACTTCAGAGTCACCGGGTGCTGATACTTCAGCTGCTGTAGTGTTCTCAGCCCTGTTTATTTGCTTTTATCAGAACATGCAGGCATCCTCAATAAAATTATATTGAACAATAGCCGCAATTTAATTTTGGCTGACCTTACCTTATACATTCAGGCTGTCATATTAGAGCATAGTGGCTGAACGAAAATAAAGGGAGCTCTCTGTGTGAGGCGCAGTTATTAAAAACTGGAGCTGAAGCACAGATCTATCTATTCACATGTTTTGTTGTTGCACATGCTTGGTAGTGTGTGACTTCACTGACACCATTGTATGGCGTGTAAAGGAAGAAAAGAAAAGGCTCTTATATAAGAGCTGTCATGTTTGCAATGGAATGAACAGACTTGTTCATTGTTAAATATTAGCATCAGTATGTTGATTTTGATCCTGATTTCTCTTTCCAAATGTCTTCCCTAGAGTTAATAATTAGCCTAATTTCTTCCGCAAAGCCACGCTCAGAGAGGCTTATCTAAAAAAAAAAAAAAAACTACTAGCAATAATGACAGTATATGACTTTATATTATGGGACAGATGATACAGTAAGTGATACAGATAGTACAGTAAGGCAGCACCCAAGCAGTCCTGACCATTCTAAAATGAGGAATCCCTCCATTCTGGATTGAGATACATGTTATTTTTCTTATTTCAGTCCTTCAGATCACAAAGCTGTATTTGCTCAGAGAAGCAGGACCCGTTTGCTGACATTACCATTTACACCCAGGCACCAGTGTGCTCATCCATGCGCTTGAGTGATTAGTATGCTGCGTCAGAGCTGTGTTTGCAGAAGTTGGCTGACTGTACAGCCTGTTTCCGTGATAAGCAAGAGGTTGTTGGCAGGAACAGCCATTGTCCTTTCTGCCAGGACCACTTAGCCTAGCGCCTCATAATTACTGTATTGTGTTTCTGGTCTCTATCAGAGGAGCTTGCTGAAATGCACCATTTAAGCTGAAGTAGACATTTTCACAGATGTGAAATATACTTGAGTAGTGGTTGGGACTAAGAAATATAACTGCTATGATGCAACGATCACAAATGCAGAGACGAAGCCAACGGAGAGCTTTTATGTTGCATGAAGGAAAGCAGGTGATGGAGACGAGATACGGGTGTCAACAGAGTTTAACTTTATGCAAATATGGAGTGACATGATGCAGCAACTACCAATGGGAATGAAGATGACTGATCACGCGTGATCCCTGACAAATGACACACACTGCTTCTCCTTCATCTCTGGTGATATGACACATGAAATGTTACATCCAAAAAGTTTCATTTTAGCACCAAAACAAAACTGATTTGTTGAATGCTAGCTGCACCACCCACTGAGTTATTACTATGGCAGTAAGTAGCAGTGGCAACTCATAATACAGCAACAGCACTACAGTTGAAGTAGTGCATTAGGGTCTGTTATCTATTATGCTCTGCTCTCTTTCTCTTTTGTCACACACTCAGCTGTTTCTAACACTATTGGAGCTACGCACTCACATTTGTCTGTTGTAATCCTGATCAAGTTCATGGTGGATCTAGAGCGCATTCAGGGAACACTGGGCATGAGGCAGGAACACAACCCAGATGGGATTCCAGGCCATCACATGCACACATTTACACACTTACTCAAACCCAGGGGCAATTTGTGCATCCTTTTGAGAGGTGGGAAGAAAGAACATGGAGGAATCCCACACAGATCTAAACTCCATACATGTTAACCTCGGGATCAACTCGGGGAACCAGGGGCTGTAAGGTGCTAATGATCCCTGCTAAAATACTATACCACCCCCTATTAGAGTTAATATTTATGTATTTGATTCTTAACAAGACCTTGATTTGTGTTAAATCATGTCACTAAAATGAACTGTTCGATCTTCCATTCACTTCATGGACATATACTGTATGGCCAGAAGTCTCTGAACACCTGACCATCACACGTGTGGTTCTTTCCAAACTGTTGCCACAAAGTTCAAACCATCCATTCCTCTCAAATGTCTTAGTGTGCTGCAGCGTGATTTCCTTTCGCTGGAGCTAAGGGGTCTATCCAGCATGACAATGACTCTGTGCACAAAGTGTGGTTCATAAAGATATGGAATACCAAGCTCTGTGTAGAAGGTTGGATGAGATGGTGCAGTGTCCACATACCTTTGGCCATATAGAGAATTGATGTTTATTCCAGATTACCTGAGTTAGTAATGTTCATGTAGCGCACTGACCACAGAGCAGATGCAGAGTTTAAGAGTTTAAACTGATGCAAACAGAGATCATACAGCATATTATCTTCATGAATATATAGACACAATTTCATCTTATTTGCTCTCATGCAGGAGCGAAAAAGCATCGATCGAAACCGAAGTGCAAAGGAACAATCCTAGATCGATGTCTTCAGCTCCCTAGTGAGCCGTGCACACCTGAGCCTCTCTTCACTAATCCATCACGATCAGGTTATAAACAATCTGAGACAGCTAAAAGTACTTTCCCAGTGTCACAATATATCATTATCAATAAGAAATTGATATTGATTTGAATTACGTTTTCTTGTAGTTGCATTTTGGCACTAGAAAACGCACAATGTGATTATTTTATAACGGGGTATTCCTGTTGGGAGAATGGGCAGCAGATGGACAAAGATATGTGAGATTACTGTGGATGGAACCACTTAGAAACTATGAAGATATCTTAGGACTGTAATGGATAAACAGTTTTGGCTCAGTAACAGTTTTGTACTCGTCTTTCAGTGAATGGTTGAACTTCAACAAAATAGGCTTCATGTTAAAACTAGAATGAATTTCGTGGTTACGTAATTATATATTTTTTGACCACATAGTCCACAGCTGTTTTCAAAATAAATCTAAACATTTAACACATCAGTTCATTAAATTATAGGGTATTTTAAGCCACTTTATTCCTTCAGACTGTCCTTGTTGTTGGTCATGTGCGATGTACATAGTCATATTATATGAACGAGGAATATGCCATCGTGTAGCTGCTAATGAACACCCTGCCCAAACATCACCTATGTGTGGGGAGACACCATGTGCTTTCATCTGGAATAAAACACAGATCATTTTGGATCTTCATCTCATATTGTGATTTGGATCTGAATGAGACATGAAGCAGCTTGAGATTAGAACACAATGCAGAGAGATTCTCTTCCCCTTGGCCTGAATGTTTGCACTCATTGACCCTGTATTAAGGTTCAAGTTAATTAATGACACATTTCTCAGAAATATTTCTTCCGAGAGCACCACGCAGTTCATGAGAAACAGTGAAATAGAAGAGAGAAATCTAATCTGACCTTTTTTCAGTTCGAAAGTTGACCTAGGGAGTTCATATCTCTAGTCATATTGTGATACTGATGAATCATTGTTTTTGACAGGAAAAGCAAGGGAGTATGCCTGTAAAGGACAAAATACTTGTTTTCCCCTAATCATGCATCAAAATCCATTGATGCTGCCAGCATCTGTAAACATCTTCTTTTTTTTTTTTTTTAAATGCACTCCATACAAATAGTGTGGTAGATAATCATTTAGCATTATTGTTGTCACATTTCATCTCCTCCTTAATCTCCACCAGCTGTCCTCCATCCTCCACTGAGTCGTGTTAAGGAGCAGTATGATTTTATGTCTTAAGTAGGGCTGGGGAAGTTAACGCGTTATCACGTTAACTCATTAATTCATTAACGCCGACATATCGCACGTTAACACAGTTTTTATAATTTTGTAAATAATTTAAAAAGTCTGCTGCTCAGTGGCTCCGAATACACATACAGACAAACGACGGGTGACGGGAGGGGTGGGATCTCGTTTCATATTGGCTTGGGGTTAAACGTCATGATGTGTCAGAAGCAATGAGAACATTTTGGATGAGCGTAAGTGTGCTGCAGCGCTCAGAGGAACCGGAAAAGAAGTAGAACCGGCGGATAAACAAAGACAGAAAAGAGGCAGAGAGAGAGAGATCGTGCATTAACTCATGACAATCATGCGATTAATCGCGATTAAATATTTTAATCGATTGACAGCCCAAGTCTTAAGTTGTTTTTAATGTGGGTTTAGTTTCATGGATTTTTGGTGTAGTCAGAATGCTTGCAGTAAATATTGCTGTATGATGCTCTTTCCATGAATGCTTTGAGGATATACAGTACTGTACTTGCTGATGCAGTATAACTACCTTGTGTCTTGATGCTGTCTTAATGATGTCTTGCCATGGTGTAAGACCCGTCACATGAAACTGTCTTCCACAACCTCACCTTATGCCGAGTTTAGTCATCGCCGTTGTTTACACACTGCATTACTATCTAGGGTAGCATTCAGTCGCTGCTGTGTTCACATCGCACGATGGATCGGTAAAAGCAAGACATCACAATAGGAAGAATCCCCGACAACTCTGTCTGGTCCACAAACTCCTCCCCAAACCTCCCGCTGTCCTGTATCTTGGCTTGGTCTCCCATTGGCTGTAGGTCATCACCGATGTATTTTTTTCGATGAAAACTCATTTCACAAAGCAGGATTTTGAATCGCCAACAGGTCCAGATATTTAGCATGGCAAATATTTCATAGGCATCTGCGATTCTCTCAGATCGTGTCTTTGATAATTTACACTGCGTGATCGTCACTTGCATGAACGAGATTTGCCTTCGATTTCGGGAAGTCAGGGCTACAATCATGCAGTGTGAACTCAGCATTAGTAGCAGAGTTTACCCAGTTTTAAGCTTCCTACACATCAGTTTCTGTTTCAGTTAAGGACTGGGTTTCAGCCTACATATGTATCTGATGATCATTAGCACCTGCTTGGTATATAAATGGTTAATCACACACCTGATTCTGACCCTACAAAATCCCTGAATTGTGCAAGTGTAAGTGTGATGCTGTTTGAAGCCAAAGGGTAGTGACCAAATACTGATTTGATTTAGATTTCTCATCTGTTTTTGTAAATTGATGATGATAAACCATTAAAATCTGTTTTTGAAAGCGTTCATACTTTTACAAAATTTCTTCACACATGCCAAAAACTTTCACACAGTATTGTATGTTTATTAACTAGTAAATTATTCTCTTACCTTTCAGCCTCCCCTGCTAAAAGCTATATTCAACGTTGACCCTGATGAAGTACGGTCCCTTATATTCAAAAAAGAGGACGTAAATGTGCAGGTAAGGTTTTTGTCAAATGCCACGCCACCCCCCCTCTAATGATGCACTGAAATATAAATCTCTGGGTAAAACTATATATGGAAAGTGCTGCTTTTTATTTAATAATAAAAAACGTGTTTGTACTCAGACTTGAATTCTTTTGCAGGATTGAAGAAATCTTAAATAAATAAGATATAACAACCAAAGCAGCAAAACATTTTTACTGTTTTTTCCCCCCTGTTAAATAGTTTGGGTTTTTTGTTTTTTACAGTTTCAGACAAAATGCATTTTTTTTTTCAGATTTTTGTTGGCTATAAAGTTAGTACATTCCTGCTTTCCCCTCCTTCTTGCTTTGAAAAAGTCAAACAAAGTGTCTTCCTGTATTTCTCTAGGATAACGAGAAAAGGACTCCACTTCATGCTGCTGCCTACCTAGGAGATGCTGAAATTATAGAGCTCCTGATTTTATCAGGTAAAATGCAAGCTACTTTAGCTCTAATGAAGGACACCATCACATTAATTATCACAAGTTGGCTTTGAGTTTGTTCTTCTGAATAGCGATCTTGTCTTTCCGCAGGAGCGAGAGTAAATGCCAAAGACAATAAGTGGCTGACTCCTCTGCACCGAGCAGTAGCTTCATGCAGTGAGGTAATGCTGTCTGAAATAACATTACACATTAACATCAACACATTTCAACATATTTAGTGCACAGTGTTCCTCATTCACTTAAGCTGGTGTGTTTCTCTATGTCCCTATGCAGGAGGCGGTGCAGGTGCTGTTGAAGCACTCTGCTGATGTGAACGCACGGGATAAGAACTGGCAAACACCGCTGCATGTAGCCGCGGCTAACAAAGCAGTGCGCTGTGCTGAGGCGCTGGTGCCTTTGCTGAGCAATGTGAATGTGTCAGACCGAGCAGGCCGCACTGCGTTGCACCATGCTGCCTTCAGCGGTCATCTTGAGGTCAGCGTACACTCACCCTCTATTAATTTCCATTTTTAAACCTAGAAGCCTTCAGTGTGTATTATAATATAATTACAGTGTATAGATAATGGTGTTTGGCATTGTTTTCAGATGGTAAGATTACTGCTGTCCAGAGGAGCGAACATTAATGCGTTTGATAAAAAGGACCGACGGGCAATCCACTGGGCAGCATACATGGGTAAGAGCGTGTCTTCTCTTCAACCTCTTTCCTTAATGTTGTTCACAGCTATCTTGTCTTGGTGAATCTGCACTGTGACATTACAGTTCTTTCACTCTCCAACCCCCTTCTCTCTCAGGTCATTTGGAGGTGGTGAAGCTGTTAGTTTCTCATGGTGCCGAGGTGACGTGTAAAGATAAGAAGGCCTATACACCTCTGCATGCAGCAGCCTCTAGTGGGATGATTAGTGTGGTCAAATACCTGTTAGACCTGGGAGTGGATGTGAGTCTCATGCGAATTACTTTAACAAAATAAAACCACAGTAAATATGAATAGCTATAAAGTGAATAGCTATAAGGTGATGTTACCAGCAATAAAATTTGGAAAAGCTCAGGTTCATTAGATTGGTTTGCATGTATGGAGTCCTACACGACTATTTGGAACCAGCATCCCTGTTTGTATCAACGGGTGTGGTTTTTGGTCATCTCATAGCTATAAATCAAAACTGAATGCAGTTAGTCACTAGAACTAGAAGACTATTATCATGGCCTAGATGGTCTTTGTATTTAAGTGTACAAGCATTAAATCACACATCTTGATGTGTATTTATAAAGAGCATTTGTTTGAGACCAGATGTCAGCCAAAGTGCTGCATGGAGAAGAAGTAAATTTGAATAAAAAGAAAATATTTTAAAACTCTATATAATGTCAATGTGCCTGTTTACACTTAACAATACTATTCATTCACTATTCACTATTAATCCATTTTGTTTTAACATTCTGACTGCACTCTGTAGATCAATGAGCCAAATGCATATGGAAACACACCGCTGCACGTGGCCTGCTATAACGGGCAGGATGTGGTGGTGAACGAGCTGATCGAATGTGGAGCCAATGTCAACCAAGTGAACGAGAAGGGTTTCGCACCTCTGCATTTCACAGCTGCCTCACGGCACGGTGCGCTCTGTCTCGAGCTGCTCGTAGGGAATGGAGCCGACGTCAACATCAAGGTCAGAGGCTTGCACAAACTGCATTTTTCTGATATCCTACATGCCAAAGCCTGTCTTAGTACACACTATAATTTTCTTTACAAGGTCTGATCTCAGGAAATCAGTATGAGCAAATTTAAGTTCTGTCTAACTTTTTTTTTTTTTTTTTAACTTCACCTTACAGAGCAAAGATGGGAAAACTCCCTTGCACATGACTGCCATCCATGGGAGGTTCTCCCGATCACAAGCAATCATTCAAAATGGTGGGTAATCTATATAACATTTATGTTATGACTCAATTTTTTCTTGAATCTTTTGAACAGACTGATTTATAGCATGTCTTTAATGGTACAATGAGGCGTGAGAAAAGCATATATACACATACATAATAACATAAATAACATTAAGAAATCAGTATTTGGTGGAATAACCCCGATTTGCATGCGTTTTGGCTCCATGCTCTCCACCAGTTTTTCACATTGCTGTTGGGAAACTTTATACCACTCTTTTTGCAAAAAAGCAAACAGCTCAGTTTTGCTTCCTCTTGATCTTCCTCTTGATGACATTCCAGAGGTTTCAATAGGGTTCAAATCTGGAGATTGGGCAGTGGTCTGTTATTTTTTTCCAGAGATATGTGTATATATATAGTACAGAGAGTAAATTGTCTTAAGTAGACTGCTTGAATTATTGAGTGTGCAGTACACTGTATAGTAAATTGTATTAGCTCAAAATAAGCATTCATGAATTGTTGCAGTCAAATTTTTGCCAAATATGTCAATGTTTTATTCGTTTATTTATTTATTTATTTTTAAAAAGTATGACTTGTCCATTAATTACATCGAGGTGTGCAGTGGTTGGTGTTGAATATAGTGTTTGAATGTGGGAGTGTGACAGTGGGTTGTGCCCCACTGGACTTGCTCTTACAAAGTGGTATTTTAAGTAAGAGAGAGTTATTACCCTCTCCATTCACAAACCCGTCTCTGGATTTCATATGCAGGTGCTGAGATAGACTGTGAAGATAAAAATGGCAACACACCCCTACACATTGCAGCAAGATATGGACATGAGCTTCTCATCAACACACTCATTACCAATGGAGCTGACACCTCAAAGTGAGTGGTCTCTCTCCGCCCTTTCGAACTGCTTCGCTATCATAATAGGCCCTGTTTGAACTGGGAATTGAGCATGTACGAGTGTACTGGTAATTTTCATTGGTATAATCTAACGAACATTACAAGCATGTAAAAAGGAACACTACATCAGGAACACTACACTCACCATCCACTTTATTAGGAACAGCTGTATATTCATGTTCAGGCAATCATGTAAAAAATGTGATCTCTGTGATTTTGACCGTGACATGATTTTCATGTAGAGTTTACTCAGAATGGTGCAATGAAGGAAAAAAACATCTAGTGAGCAGCAGTTCTGCAGACAGAAATTTCTTGTTGATGAGAGTGAAAAGGAAAACAGCCAGACTGGATCAAGCTGAATGAAAAGCCTCAGATAAACACTCTATATACCATGGTGTGCAGAAGAGCATCTCAAAATGCACAAAACGCATCAACTTTAAGGTGGATAGGCTACAACAGCAAAATACCACATCGGCTAATAACAAAAATCAGCAGCAATCATGGGCACAAGCTTACTGAAACTGGACTAGACTAAACTCTAGAGACAAAAAATCCTAAGAGCGTAGCAGCTTTTAGACATGATCATACCAGTTGGTCTGGCACTGTCACGGTTAAAATCACCTTTTTTCCTCCATTCCAGTGACTGATGTGAACATTCCCCGAAGGTGCTGGCCCATATCTGCAGGATTTTATGCTCTGATGCCACTTGCTTGACTGATTAGATAATTACATGAGTTTGTAGGCGTACAGGTATTCTTAATAAAGTGCTCATTGGGTGTAAATGGGATGCTACAGTAATTAATGTGGCAACTATTAATATTATTTGGTTACTGTTATCACAGATTTAGTGTTTGGCAAGGTTTTGCAGCTCACATTACCTTAAGTAAATTAGACAAAGGTGGAACTGCATCCTGTTGTTAAATATATTTATTCTGTATTATAACATGCTGGTTCTACAACTGTTAATCAGGCAAAGTACCGTACAGTATAATCAATATATTTATTGCTAATATAATCTGTTTCCTATTAGTTGTGATTGCCCAATATATTCAGCATGTAACTTGTTTGTCTGCTGATGTATGTCACGAGATATGCAAATGTTTACACTGGCTTTATGATTCTCTTTCACTTCGCAATGACTTGAAATACTTTTTACATAAGTTGCCTAACATGAAACTATTTTCTTTGTTCTTGCCAGCCCTCCTACTCTTAACCAGTATTCCAATATGTAGGACTGAATGCAGCATGGTAGCACATTAGAAATGTATTATGATTTTCTTATTTGTTATTTCTATGTCTTTTGTAGGCGGGGTGTCCACGGCATGTTTCCTCTGCATTTAGCCGCTCTCAGTGGCTTCTCAGACTGCTGCCGTAAACTGCTTTCATCTGGTAAACTGTCTCTCGAACACTTTAGTCCACATACTTTAGTTTTGAGAAGGAACTGCATGATCCGTGAGGCATTTCACACCAGCAGCATTGCTGAAATGTTTTCTGTCATCTGTATCAAGCCAGTCTGACAGTATTTACGTTAAACACTGGTTAGAAAAGACACACTGTCATCACTAAGCCTAGCAAAAGGAAAAAAAGGAAAAAAAAAAGCTTCATACTGCCGCATCTCTAATGTCAGTTAGAGTCTGTATGAAGCCTCACTTATTATACATATCTTACAATATATCAATAACTATGTTTTTGATATATCATAGGATATACGTAGAGGAGGTGCCCTCAAATGTCTGGCCATTTTGAGTCTAGGCTTAGGTTCTTCTCTGTATGCTCTGATATGAAGGACACATTTTCCGCACTGTCTGTCATGGAATTCTGCCAAGGTTTTGTACAATGTGAGAAGTAATAATTATAAAAGGCTGCTGGAGTCTCAGTGTGAAATGGCCTTAAAAAGAATTTGCATCGGTTTCAGCTGTGGGGTATTATATGAAAGATTTTTAACAGACTACAAGTCGTGGACACAAAAAGAGAGTTTACGTTAACTGTGATTCTATGGCCAAGACGATTTCATTTAGAAGTAGTGGCACTTTTTTTAGTGGCTAATATCTTTTAGAAGAAAATGAGAATGATGTCAAGTGTGATTGTCTACTTACGGACAATCTGCAAGGCTACTTATGTTGAGGTCATGAGGTTACTATTAATACTTGGGAAAGTACGATCAAACAGAACATTAGATCCAGGATGCCCTGAAGGTCTAGAATAGGTATATCAACAAGTGTTTGGGCTTCACCACAGCGCATGTTGCACCTCTGTGTTAGTTTGCTGACTTCTTCAATGCACTGACACTCTCTCTCTCTCTCTCTCTCTCTCTCTCTCTCATTCTCTGTATCTATCTCTTTCATAGGCTTTGATATAGATACTCCTGATGATTTTGGAAGGACCTGTTTACATGCTGCAGCAGCTGGAGGGTGCGAGTTTTCACCGTTTCCTCTCTCAAAATTTTTTTGAGTAACTTGTGAAATATGAAATGAAACATTTTTCTGATTCAAACTTTGTTTTACTTCTACAGGAATCTGGACTGTCTCAATCTTCTTCTCAATACAGGGGCAGATTTTAACAAGAAAGACAGTTTTGGGAGGTGAGATTAATTCTTACTCTGCTGCTGCAACTCAACTATTGAGAAGATCTACATAGCTATATTCTATAGCTTTATGTTCAGGAGGTGTATCTAGATTGCTTCTTGCCCCTTGTCTTGCATGTGACTATAATGTGTACTGCACATTGTTCTCCATAATCTCGAAGTTAAATAAATGATCATAGAATCTCAGAACGCTTTCTTACATATGTGCTAATAGATTATTGTCTTTAAACATGCCACGTTCTTCTCAGGACGCCACTGCACTATGCAGCTGCAAACTGTAACTATCAGTGCCTATTTGCTATGGTGGGTTCAGGAGCCAGCGTCAATGACCTGGACAAAAGGGGCTGTACTCCCCTGCACTACGCTGCTGCTTCTGACTCTGATGGAAAGTGAGTCACAGGATAAGCCGGATTGAGTTATATAGACGGAGAACAGCACTTTACTTTCATTGCCTTCGTTATCTGCTTGTATACATTATGAGTTTGTTTGTGACAGGTGCCTGGAGTATTTACTGAGGAACGACGCTAACCCAGGGATCCGAGACAATCAGGGTTATAATGCAGTGCACTACGCATCTGCATATGGACACCGGCTGTGTCTCGAGCTGGTAAGAACAGCTCTTTGATGTATAAATCAGTTTGGTTTGTCTAAATACAGCTTTTTCTAATAATTGTTGTTGTTTTGTTTTGTTTCAGATTGCAAGTGAAACCCCTTTAGATGTGGTGAGTAATGGTCCTCAGTGTTGTCAGATGTATTGCCAGTTTGGTGTTATAACTCATGTTGAGGTTTGCTCATTGTCACATTGTGTTCTAGCTAATGGAGACCTCAGGGACTGACATCCTCAATGATTCTGATGTTCGAGCTCCAGTTAGCCCACTTCATCTCTCTGTAAGTACTCGTGTGAGACTCTAGTAGTGTGACATGCATAAAAAGGGAAACGGCTGCAAAGATTTATTTTATTTGGTTCCACATTTTGCATAGGAAAACATCAGATTTTAACATCAGTGTACACTAGTCTGAGTTATCGTTTAAAACATATGCCAGAAGATCAGTATAGTTAAAGTCATTTAATTATATCTATTAGAGAGAGATTGAAATTTCACTCACTGGTGATTTTCTGACAAAAATTGCCAGAAACAACACTTTCATTTTTGGGTGGAAGTTTAAAAAAAAAAAAAAAAAAGGCAGAAAATTTTGACCAAATTGGAAATTATTGAAAAACTCTGCTCTCTTGTGTTGACCGGCGCGGGTGTGTTTCAGCAGCGAAAAACATTTTGCTTGCGTAATGATTTCATGGTTTCTGCAAACAAAGACTTACTCTGTTCATCAACATGTCAAGGGTCTGTGACGCATTTCAATTTATGTTATATTTATGTTATATTATACACCCCACCCATCCCTTTCCCTGGGTTAAGGTCATGTGCACATTTTCAAAGCGCTGTTTCCCCTCAGGCGTATCACGGGCATCACCAGGCCCTCGAGGTGCTCGTACAGTCTCTGCTGGATCTGGATGTGAGGACTGCACAGGGCCACACACCACTGGACCTGGCTGCTTTTAAAGGGCACGTGGAGTGTGTGGATGTTCTGATCAACCAAGGAGCCTCCATCCTTGTTAAGGACTACACTCACAAACGCACCCCCATCCATGCAGCAGGTATCCATCATTCAGATTCCTTAATTCTTCGAAATTCACTGCACTGCAGTTTCCTATGTTTGACAGACCGGTATTTGTGTGAACGACACAGTAATGTTACACATTTTAGTTTGTTTATTTATATAAGGGTGAACAAAAGCAAGCCATTTTAACCTTGCTAACGTGTTTGAATTAACAAGAGCTACATATTATGACAGAACTCATTCGTCACTGTAATTGATTACAGATTACATCTGTAGTGTACATAAACAGAGTTTAGCCCACAATGAAACGGTTTATTTGGAATCGGCAATCTGAATGATCTTTGTAAACATAGCCATTGTGTTCTCCTCTTCGCAGCCACAAACGGCCACTCTGACTGTCTACGTTTATTGATTGGAAATGCTGACATACAGAGTGCAGTTGACATTCAGGATGGTACTGGGCAGTAAGTTGTGCTGTTGTTATTATTATTATTTTTTTTTTTTAAATATATGAATTCAATGTGTTGGTCTTTTCCCCATTCTGTTGTCTATGGTGATGTAATGCTTCAATAACAGGATGACTAAAGGTTTTGAACCGCTTTTCAAACAACATATTTTCTCTCTGCATGGAAAGACCATCTTTGAAAAGTTCAGACATTGTTTATTATAATGTAGTACATAATGCATGTTTTTGATCCGTGCAGGTGCATAAAAGACTATAGTGTTCAAAACAGGTCTATCCGATAGCCTCGTCAGCGTTGCTACAGTGACTATAAAGAATGTGCCAATAGAAAGCCGTGTTATTATTTGGTTCGAAAGTGCTGTACAATCTCTGTATAAACAGGAGTGAATCTAAACTAATCTCTCCGATCTGAGAAGCTTTGATTTTTCTGTGAATAATCCTCTGTCAAACTGTGTTTCCCAGGACACCTCTGATGCTGGCTGTGTTGAGTGGTCATACAGACTGTGTGTATTCTTTGCTCAATAAAGGAGCGAATGTAGAAGCCAAAGACAAGTGGGGCCGCACTGCTTTACACAGAGGGGTAAATTGCTTCTTTCTATCTAGATACACATACTTACATACATCATTATTGTTTGGTTGGTTGGTTGGTTTCATTGTTTTGCAGTTCAGTAAGGGTGTAACATTTTTTGTTTGTTGTTTTTATTTTAAATATGAATGTGAACCCAGATGTAGGAGCATTAGCACTGTTTGCATGATGTATGTATTCCACAGTTCCCCAAAGTTACATATCATTCAATTCATAATTGGTCACAACTAGAGAAGTGCATGATTTTATTCATTTATTCATTTGTTTGGTTATTTATTTATTTATAAATTTGTTTGTAAGGGACGTGGTAGCTTATTGGTTAACGCGTTGGACTACTGATTGAAAGGTTACGGGTTCATATATACCAGGTCCAAGCTGCCACTGCTGGGCCTCTGAGCAAGGCCTCTAACCCTCAGATGCTCAGTTGTATAAAATGAGAGAAAAAATTTAAGTCGCTCTGGATAAGCGCATCTGCTAAATGATAGAAATAGAAATAGTTTGTATCTGCTTACAGTATTTTATAATGAATGTAGTTGGATATAAACAAACAGGTAGCCTAATTTAAAACCACACCCCTTGACCAGGCAGTTAACAAGGAGGAAATGAACACTGTAAATGCTTTGTATCTGACCACTTGTTTGCAAAATTATTAAACAACTTGTTTGCATACGTTTTGTTGTATCCTGTGGCAGTTTTATTAAGACCACTAGTCTAAATCAAACTTTCAAAATTACATTTTTTATCTTCCTGTTTATATTTGACCCATCCTTCAAATGCTTCTTTTTCAACATGTCATTCTAGGTCGTATTCACAGCCGTATAGTTTTCAGTCCAACATTTATGTAAGCGTGGTGTTGTCTCCTCCAGGCAGTGACAGGACATGAGGAGTGTGTGGAAGCCTTGCTGCAGCACAATGCCAGTTTCATGGTGAGGGACTGTAGAGGGCGCTCTCCTGTACATTTGGCCGCCGCCTGTGGTCACGTGGGGGTTTTGGGGGGTCTGCTACATGCAGCTCAATCTTTGGATTCTGTCCCTGTCATCACGGACCACCAGGGATACACACCTCTACATTGGGCCTGTTACAATGGTGACTACAGAAATACACACTGCTCTCTTACACACACACACTGATGACAAGGTTATATTCCATGGTTATATTTTATCGGAGCAAATGGGTCTGTCATTTGGGCTACGTGTCCCTCTGTCTTCTTTTGTTCTTTCTAGGTCATGACACATGTGTTGAAGTGCTGCTGGAACAAGAGTTGTTCCACAAGGCAGAGGGCAACTCCTTCAGCCCACTTCATTGTGCCGTGTAAGTCTGATCGTTTGTGGTGTGGATTTGTGAAAATAGGTTAATAAATAAGGGCTTAGGACTTATACAAGGTCAATGTTTGTTTTGAACTGTAGGATAAACGACAATGAGGGAGCAGCTGAAATGTTGATTGACACTTTGGGCCCTGTCATCGTCAATACTGCTGACTCTAAAAACAGGTAAGACAGCAGATAGTTCATATTTATTTGTTCATTTGTAAGTTGTATGATATCAGGTGTTGGGTTTATACTTGCAACCCTCTTCTGAAACTAAAACATCTTTTCATGACAACAGTAAATAGAATCAGTGTTAACTCAGAACCTGTTATGCAGTTGTAGCAACTAGGACATGTAGGGTGTGTATATAATGCATGCAGTAAGAATAGATTTGTTTTCCTTCCTGCAGGACTCCACTTCATGCTGCCGCTTTCACTGATCACGTGGAGTGTCTGCAACTTCTGCTAGCCCACAACGCCCAGGTGAATTGTGTCGACTCTGGGGGTAAAACCCCACTTATGATGGCTGCTGAAAACGGACAGACAAATGCTGTTGGTAAGACCTCTCCCAACCCGAGCTTGTCCATGCGAACATCGTGTGTGTTTTCTCTGCCATGAATTCCAGTGGCTAGACTTAATTGGTTGACAGGATGAGTCCAGTAAATGCTGCCAGCCCTCACTTCAATTAAATACAGTGGACACATATTTTGGACAAAGTGACATAACACAAGCTTCTAGCCATATGGTGTTATAAGGTTAAATAAATATCATGCAAGTTGAATATAAATATTCAAAACAGGGTGTAGATTATATTAGGGTTTTTTTTTTTCATTTGTTTTTGAGTTGTTGGGTTTTTTTTTATGTATACAGTAAGTGCACATTATTTATCATTCATTGGGACTGTAATTGAGCTGAAAGGAGAAATGGTGTATCTTCAGAGATATTTCAGGTTTTATTACTACAGTAAATGTAATTTCTAAAAGCCATTCCCAGCAGTGTGAAGAACCTAGTTGTGAAATGTCCTTTTTTGGCAAGTGTTAAAATAACTTTAATAATTATCTCCATATTTATAGCTTCGCAAGAGAATCTCCGATATCGTCACTTCCTCAGAAACACACTCTGCCCCACAGTCTCGCTCACTTTGCACTTCTGTCTTGTTGAAGTAAAAATGTAAAGGTGTTTCATTTGACACGTTTCAGTGTCGCATGAATTTTTTCATTTTTATTTTGGCCACCATGGCACGAAACGGCAGAGGTTTAAAGAAAGATCTCTCTCTCTCTCTCTCTCTCTCTCTCTCTCTCTCTCCCCCTTTGACAGAGCTGTTGGTGAGCAGCGCAAAAGCAGACCTGACCTTACAGGATGCCAATAAAAACACTGCACTACACCTGGCCTGCAGTAAGGTCAGTCAGACACCCCGCTGCATACACATGTGCATGGGGTTTAAATGTATTAGTGTAAAAGAATAAAGTCAAAAATTTGGGGCGTTAATCTAATTGTTGGATACTCTATTTTAAAATGTCTTTTTAAATTATTTAGTAAATATTTTCAATCTAGCATGTCCAAATCTTTTGAATAGTGTATAAATGAAGGCATAAATTCAGTCACCCTTATCTATTGGGATTGTCCTCTTCTGTAGGGACATGAGACCAGTGCCTTGTTGATTTTAGAGAAGATCACAGACAGAAATCTCATCAACTCCACCAACGCAGCTTTACAAACGTATGTATGACTCACGGTGGGGTGGCACATGTACAATAACCAATTAACAAGCTAACTCTGAGGCAACGGTTGACTTTGAGTCATTCTTTGTGTAGGCCGCTGCATGTGGCTGCCAGAAATGGACTAACTGTTGTGGTACAGGAGCTGCTGGCCAAGGGTGCAAGCGTATTAGCTGTTGATGAAAATGGTAACTTGTGTTTGTAAAAGAAGCACATCTTTTAGATTATATCAAAGCTTTTGGATATCCTGAAATTTTGTTCCAGTGTATTAATACTTGTCATGATTTATCCAGGTTACACACCTGCCCTGGCCTGTGCTCCCAACAAAGACGTGGCAGACTGCCTAGCTCTCATCCTGGCCACAATGATGCCCGTGTCTCCCAGCAGTGGCTCCGTGCCCAGCCTTCCATTCAGTACCATCAACCACTACACTAGCCCAGCCAAGAGCGCCACATTCGACAGCTTGCCCATGCTGCGCAGCGGACACAGCTCCTACTGCAGCTTCAACAGCATCGGCCATCACGGCTTCTACAAAGATGACGAGCTCAATGACTCTGACTCGGAGACCTACTGAGAGAGATGGAGAGAGAGATAGGGAGGAAGAGAAGTTTCTTCCTGCCTTAATCACCTGGAGGCAGCTTTGTCCTAGCAGCTGGCCACTGTGCAGAGCCTTAAGTCTCTCCCACACACACAGACACACACACAAACACATGTAAAGGCCCAGCAGAAATCCCCTAACCACCCCCCAGCCCCTCTCTCCATCTGCCTCAAACTTAACCAGCACCTTTCAGCAGATACCTCAGAGTACTTTCTGCTTCTCTCGTCCAACGGCTTGCCTCTGATTTGCTCTGGACAGCCGGATTCCCCCTGAGCTGTCTCCCTACATGGCAATAAAGTGTAACAAATCATCAGCCTGGGGACCAAATGTTTTGTAGGTGTAGTTTGAAACTGATTTCTCTTATGGGATTAAGCTCTTTTTCAACTGGTTTTTGAAAACAAGGGCAGGTTTTAAATTGTCCCATGAGAAGAAGACATGGCTGATTGTGAAGCTTTCAAAGTGATCCCTCATGCACACTTAATTCCACAGTTGCTACTTTGCATAGGGGGAAAGAGATGATTTATTTTTTAAAAACAGGTTTTTACTACATGTTTATGTCCTATGTCCCCCTGAGTGGGAAAAAGAATCATAGCATTTTCTTCTATTTTCAAATCATAAGAGGGTGAGTGGAGAAAAATAAATATTAGCTTTGTAATGCTAATGGAGATGGGCATAAAGTTCAAGCTAACCATTGCTGTCTTTTTCTTTCAAATAAATTATTCTTTTTACCTGTATTTATTTTTAGTTTCCACGTTTCATCATCTTGTGCCTTCACATATTGCTGTGTGGATGCAGGAAAGTAGGGGCAGTTTGGAGAACAAAACTATGATGCACAAATAAAACACTATATGTTTATATTTAAAAGAAAAAAAAAAGCACTGAAACCGGACTGAAGCAAACAGCTCCCAGCATGCTTTGCTCTGGATGAAGAACACTGTGTAATCCAATGGTAGGACAGCATCTGGTCTCTTTGTATGGTGAAATCTGAATATTATTAATATGTTATATATTTTCCTGGCTCTTATCAGTTTTTGGCTTGCTTTGATTAGGTAATGAAACCACTTGATCCTTGGTATGGCAAAGTTTTGTCTTTTCTCACATTGATTTTGGAATGATTTGAAACTGGATATTCATCTCGGTTTAAGTTTGTTGCCTGAATGAAAGTGGGAGCAGCGTTGTGTTTTTCTATGCTTTTGTGCAGCATTGGCAAGAAATTAGCTACCAAAGCGACTGCTCCCTACCATTCAGCACAAGAGGTTCATGTATATTTTATTGGTTGGCTGAATAAAGAAATGTGATTTTACATTTCTGGTTTGTTTGGAGTAATGCTGTGTTTTGTTTTCTTAATTTAGGAATGAAACTTTTTTCAATTGCAGTAGTTTATGGAGTAGTGTAGAAAAGTCTCATATGTCAGAAAGCTGTATGGTTTAATCATAACATGAATTAGCCTTATCATTTATTAATAATCTAACATCAGCACCTAACAGTTAATACTTGGAGGCAAGGACTCCATTTGAGAAATGAATTTCTCCATATTTATGGAGAGGAACACAGAAAAGTAGGGTAGCTCCTTGGCTAAAGCACTGTGCTACTGGTGAATGCTGTAAATTCAAATCCCAGCATCACCACAGCTGCCACTGGTGGGCCCATAAGCAAGGCCATTAACCCTCAACTGCTCAGTTATGTTCTGTCTCAAGTGTTAGACACGTTGGATAAAAGCGTCAGCCAACTGGGATAAATACAGTTCACACTTGAAACACAATGCACAGGCATTCTTCTATTAAAATCAGGTACGATTCTTCTCTGTCTTTCTGGGGATTATTTTCTTTGACTGAGAACGATGTTTGTTTTTGGAAACAGTTCCCCAAGTCCATAGAAATGTCAAATGCAGAATGCCTCCAAAACTTCCTCAGGCAGTGGATAACACTATACAACAATCAGGCCTAACATTATGAGCACTGAGAGGTGAAGTGAATAACACTGATTATCTCATCATGGCACCTGTTAGTGGGTGGGATATATTAGGCCGCAAGTGAACATTTTGTCCTCAAAGTTGATGTGTGAATGGGCAAACGTAAGGATTTGAGCGAATTTGACAAGGGCCAGACTGTGATGGCTAGACCACTGGATCAGAGCATCTCCAAAACTGCAGCTCTTGTGGGGTGTTACCAGTTTGCAGTGGTCAGTATCTATCAAAAGTGGTCCAAGGAAGGAACAGTAGTGAACCAGTGACCGGGTCATGGGCAGCCAAGTCTCACTGATGCACATGGGGAGTGAAGGCTGGGCCGTGTGGACTGATCCAACAGACGAGCTACTGTTGCTCAAATTGCAAAGAAGTTAATGCTGGTTCTGATAGAAAGGTGTCAGAATACACAGTGCATGACGGGTCAGGGCTGTTTTGGCAGCAAGAGGTGGATCGACACAATATTAGGCAGGTGGTCATAATGTTATGCCTGATCGGTGTATATTGAATTGTTGCACCTTTCAGAATAATGAAACCTTAGAAGTCTGAAAGTCAGAAAAGAAAAAGAAAACAGGAAGCAGAACTGTAATTCATTCAATTAAGCATGACAACTGTATGCTAAGACATTTAATAATGTAAGTCTAATCCAACATCACTGTGGAGCAAGCAGCTAGCTATAGGAGCTGACATTCGGTTTAGCGCACATGGTGTTAATTAGCTAGCTATCCTGGTAGAATTCATCATTTTCTCAAATTGTTTTTATCTTTTAAAATCTATATTTTAAAAAAAAATGTTTATACAATACTTCATTCCACAAATTTATCTGAAGCGTCATTCCATGAATGCTGATATTCAGCCTAACATCGCTATAACTTGTCACTTTCTATCACTCCACTTGTTCATGATTGCTGCATTAAATTATATTTATAGCAACATTTTATTACAGTGAAGCCGGTACTACACTTACTACAGGCTCTTAATCACTATGTGTTTCATGGCAGCAGGCAGCACTCTATCCAGCTGTGTCTTGTTTTGGAAACCATGAAGAATAAACCCTAATTTAATGCATTGGTGCACTGAGTATTTACATTGGCTTATGTCATGAATTGTGTGTTTAGATCTTAAAAAGGTATCCTGTGCTGTTTTTTTTTTTACATTTCAAGAGATACATCTTTTGAACATTGGTCTAATGTGAATGATCCTGACCCGGTTCAGATATGGGCCTGGCAGAGAGTAGTGTGTTAACTGTCTTATCTGAAAGGGATCTCCAATCTGCAGGACGTTCTCAAACAGAGGATCAGAAAGCTCGGAAAATCACCAAGAGTCTGCGCCATCCTAACTGTTACCATCTGGAAATATCCTTGCTGCATTCAGAAAGCCAACCTTTAGCAGAAAGCTGATGTGTCTCTAAGTATAGTGACTCACACATTTTTAATCTTTAGATAGAAAGAAAGCAAGCTCCTCATTCATAAGCTTTAATCATTAGTGGCCCTCATTCTCTACACACTGTTCTCATTGCCCAGGTAATTCTGCACCTACACTCCCCTTAATGTTTTTTTTTTCCCCTCCCATACTCTGCATATCTTTTTAAAGGTCAAATCCAGGAATGTCATAATTAAGCATGATATTCTGAAGAGTGAGACCTTAATGACGGTCACAATGTCCTACAGCATTAATTATAACACAATATACCACGTGACCTTCAATTATTTGAAGAGGAATAATAATCATTTATCTGGAAGGTGAGGGCTATGCCTCTGTGTATAAAAGGATAGAAAAGAGGGATGGGAAGAAACAGAGGATATTCACCTGCGATTTAGTTCTGAGGACTAAGATAAAGATGTAAGTGATGTATGATAATGGTGCACTGTTTCTCTAGTATTCCTCATAACTTGTAAGTAGTTGATGATGATTAGTGTGTGTGTGTATGTGTGTGTGTGTTTGCGACAGGTTGACTGTATTGGTTTTAGCAGCAGTGATGATGGTCTCAGTTGAATCGGACACCTCGAGTACAGAAGAATGGAAGTCTCTGAGCAATCCAAAAAGCAGAATGCTGGTGAGATGGAAACTTTCTTAATTCTAATATCTACATCAACATCTACATTCCTGACATTCTCATTAGCTGTGGTCATTACATGATTCACTTCTAATGCCGTTGGCCACTTGAACAGCTAAATATTAACTGTGCTCTTCCTTATTTGTTGGTCTCTTCGGATAAAATTCTCTGCTAAATAAAAAAAAAGTAAAGTAAATATTAAAGCCATTTTGACAATCAGTTATGAATATTGCATTAAAAGGTTTAATTACTATACTCCATCCTCAGCTGCTACTTTTATTTTTTATCCCTATATTTCAAATTGCGTTATAAATTACATTATTATTATTATTATTATTGTTGTTGTTGTCATCATCATAATCATCATTATTATTACTATTATTATTATTATTATTGTTGTTGTCATCATTATCATTATTATTATTATTACTATTATTATTATTATTATTATTATTGTTGTTGTTGTTGTTGTTGTTGTTGTTGTTACACTTTGTTTTATTGTTATTATTACAGTTTTTCCAGATTCTCCAGTCGTATCTTGATGGTCGAGAAGGGCAAAATGAAGGCAGAAAAATACATATGGTGGACGATTTGGACAGCAACCTGGCAAATACTGCACTGGACAAATACAGCAACTTTCTCTACAATAGCATTTATGATGTTGAATAACAGCACAACAAATGAGGTTTTGTTATTTATGTATTAATCTAGATATATATCGAACATGATCCTGTTAAAACACCTCATAAAACATACAGGCACTAAAATATCAGTGTCAGAATTATTTTCAGTGTGTTCCCATGCATCTAATTGCAGTTATATTATAAATGAAGAGGATGAGATGTGTCTTTTCAACCGGCTTAGCATTGACCAGGCATAACACATTATGACCATTATTGTGCTGGTCCACTTTTTGCTGCCAAAATAGCCCTGACCCATCATGCACTGTGTATTCTGACACCTTTCTATCAGAACCAGCATTAACTTCTTCAGCAATTTCAGCAACAGTAGCTCGTCTGTTGGATCGGATCACACAGGCCAGCCTTCACTCACCACGTGCATCAGTGAGCCATGGCTGCCCATGACCCTGTTGCAGGTTCACCACTGTTCCTTCCTTGGACCACTTTTGATAGATAGTGACCACTGAGCTGCACACCCCACAAGAGCGGCAGATTTGGAGATGCTCTGATCCAGTTGTCTAGCCATCACAATTTGGCCCTTGGTCAAACTCTCACATCCTTACGCTTACCCATTTTTCCTGCGTCTAACACATCAACTTTGAGTACAAAATGTTCACTTACTGCCTAACATATCCCACCCACTAACAGGTGCCATGATGAAGAGATAATCAGTGTTCACCTGTCAGTGCTCACCTGTCAGTGCTCATAATGTTATGCCTGGTCGGTGTAAGATGTAAAACATGCATTAAAGGAAATAAATACATGATAAAGGTCAAATCCAGGAATGTATTGGAATGTATGTACAGGAGTGTAGTGGCATTGTATTTCTAATTATGCGTTATATTAATTTTAAATGATCTCATATATATATACAGAAAGGACCAATGTCTGGATGTTTGAAAAAATAAAAAATAAAAAATAGTA
The DNA here is from genome assembly GCF_019097595.1 of Hemibagrus wyckioides. Lineage (NCBI taxonomy): Eukaryota > Metazoa > Chordata > Actinopteri > Siluriformes > Bagridae > Hemibagrus > Hemibagrus wyckioides. The sequence continues at coordinate 13,103,419 of NC_080710.1, forward strand.
TGCGGCTGCGCAGATTGTGTCAGTTAATGATCAGCTTGAATGCACCCGTGTTGCTAAACAGCGTTCTGCACTTTGGTCGTGCTGCTGTTATTCTGCGCGTGTTACAAGTTGAAGTTATGGAGGAACTCACAGGAGCGCAGCTTATTGCTGAAGCACTGAAGGCTCAGGTTAGTGTAATAATTCAGAAATGTCTTGAAAACCTTTAGCTAGTTCAATATAGTGTAACGGCTTTCGAGCAGTCGAATGCCCGAATGCACAGGAAAGTGACGTCATGACAGTTCTGGCTAATGCTAACTCCTGGAAGTTTTGTGTACATGGGTGAACATGGAGATGCATACAATGAGAGAGAAATAAAAACAATCAAACTCCACGTGTTTAACTGCTGGAAAGCTAATTTTCACAAAAAATTATCCAATGCACATTTAATAAGCAGTTAGTGTTAATCCAATGTCCATTAATTAATGTTACATCAGGTAACAAATGCTAAAAAAGGTGGACAGGTTATCCTTCTCTTGGTTTCAAGTTCAGAGAAAGTACAATAATAAATGCAAGTTTAACAAATAAACTACAAGATAAATAAATAGATAGATAGATAGATAGATAGATAGATAGAAACTTTGACTGGCAATCAATAACCCCAGACTGCACATTTAAAGTCCTCACTTGGGCGGAAGTAAATTGCTATTTCAAAATAAAAGCCTGACATCCTTTAACTAACAGTGTGTATATGCTAATAAAGCAGTCATTACTGATTTATTCATCTTCATTAAGAACATTAGCCAGTCAGGGAAAACACTGGATCAGGAGGTTACCCTGGATGGGTGCATGAAGCAGGAATTCACCCTGGATGGGATGCTTGTCCTTCACAGAGCACTTTCACATACTCATTCACTAAGGTCAATTTAGTCAGCAATCTACCTAACAGCATTTTTTTTGGGGAGGTAAGAGAAAACCGGAGAACTCAGATCAAGCCCGGTGCTCTGTAGCTGTGAGGCACTGTGCCAGCCACAGCTAACAATATCTATTGTAGAAATCCCTAAAATCAGTCACAGGGCTGCTTGATAGCTTTTTCTTTTCAACATCTGGTGCACTGTTCTCATTCATTGTCACTGCCACAGTCACCACATTTCACCAACTTTTTCAATGTTAATAAGTTAAAGTTTAGCATTAAATCCACCAGTTGTGGTTTAAGATTTAAACTTTCACACACTCACTCACACTTCTGCACAACTTGAGGCTTATCATTTAAACAACGTCTTAGGCTGAGAACTTCTTAAACCATCTTACAATCATGCATTAATGGGCCTGGTGCTTGCTGGGTTATTCAAATGTAAATTGATTTCTATTGTTAGATATAATGAATATTTTTATTCAGAATACTACCAAGTCTTATAATTAGATCGGAGACCAAATGCATTCAGATGATCTGATCCACTGACGCATTGTAAGTTGACTGACACAACACAGATCTGCACATGAGCATGCCTGTGGTGTTTTGTATAACCATCTATAAGTTTGCAGAAAGTTACCAAGAACATGAGCATACGATTAATGCATTGTATCAGTAATGGAAAATTGGATTGGTGCATCCGTGTAATTCAAATATGTATCATCATCATCACAGTGTACAACTCACCCTTCTGTTCACAAACAAACAAAAGCTGTTTAAGCATTTATTTCTTGAATCTAGTCAAATTTATGTACTATTTTTAATCATGAGTTTACAATAAACTGTATTGCCTATTTATTAATAATTATTATGCCTACACCAATCAGGCATAACATTATGAGCAGTGAGAGGTGAAGTGAATAACACTGATGATCTCCTCATCATGACACCTGTTAGTGGGTGGGATATATTAGGCAGCAAGTGAACATTTTGTCCTCAAAGTTGATGTGTTAGAAGCAGGAAAAATGGACAAGCGTAAGGATTTGAGCGAGTTTGACAAGGGCCAAATTGTGATGGCTAGACGACTGGATCATAGTATCTCCAAAACTGCAGCTCTTGTGGGGTGTTCCCGATCTGCAGCGGTCAGTATCTATCAAAAGTGGTCCAAGGAAGGAACAGTGGTGAACTGGAGACAGGGTCATGGGTGGCCAAGGCTCATTGATGCACATGGGGAGCAAAGGCTGGGCCGTGTGGTCCGATCCAACAGATGAGCTACTGTTGCTGAAATTGCTGAAGAAGTTAATGCTGGTTCTGATAGAAAGGTGTCAGAATACAAAGAGCATGACGGGTCAACACAATATTAGGCAGATGGTCATAATGTTATGCCTGATTGGTTTATTTCTTATTTTGTAGTATTTTATATGATAATCTATCAGCAGATTATTTTGATCATTTTAAGCAGAAATAAGCAAAGTAATGTATAAAAAAACCAGAAGAAAATAGAATGCTTAACAACATGCATAGAAATATAATAATTTTTTATTTGGCTTATTGCAATCTTAAAATAGGAAATATTTCATCAACATTTTGACTATATTTAAGATATTTTAACTAGTTAAGATATCATTTTATTTTTCTATTCTGCATCAAATTATTAACCTGTGCCAGAAGTAATTTATGATTGTTTATTAAACTTCAGTAAATAATGTAGCTTCCAAGATAGATATAATGGCATAATATAGATAGGCATGATATTATTGCAAATTGTTGTTTTTTTTCCCTTTTTTCCATCAAATGTTTCCTCATGTGTGTATAAATTGTTTTACGCTTGTACATGTTCTAATATGTTCTAATGTCAATCCTAACACTGCAGAATGTGGAGTACATGTTTGGCATCGTTGGCGTTCCTGTCATTGAGGTTGCCATGGCAGCCCAGGCTGTTGGCATCAAGTATGTGGGCATGCGCAATGAACAAGCGGTAAGAACACACCCCTTCACAAGCAGCTAATGAAACACATCAAAAACATTATGTAAGAAAACCTTATATTTACACTCGCGTCTTTTATAACATTTTTCACATGCACATGGCTTTTGCACTCTACTGTATATTTCACACATCTCTGTTTTCTACAGGCCTGTTATGCTGCGTCTGCAGTTGGATATTTAACTGGACAGTATGTGTTTCCCTTAATTGATTTCCTGTCTGCTATCAGTGCACTTTTTCGCTGTGTCTAAGCATTCACTCTTGTTACTCTTTGCTGCTCTGTCACAGTCCTGCAGTGTGCCTAGTGGTGTCTGGACCTGGGCTGATCCATGCACTTGGCGGAATGGCCAATGCTAACATGAACTGCTGGTAATGAGTTTGAATACTCATTGAATGTTTCATTTCCTTGTACTATACACAAATGAACTCATTTTTTTTCTTTAATTCCAGGCCTGTGGTAGTCATCGGAGGCTCCTCAGATCAGAATCAGGAGACAACTGGAGCATTTCAAGAATTTCCACAGGTGCATTGTGGTCTTGGGTTGTCCATCTGTCCTTCCATTCCTCCATGTCTCTGTATGAGAGTCTCATTAGCACAATGGCTTAAGAATGGTTGTAGGATTTATATATATATATATATATATATATATATATATATATATATATATATATATATATATATATATATATATATATATATATATATATAATGGAGTTATTATCAGTCTAAGCTGCAAATGAACTGAATAGATCAGGGTCATGGTTACAGCAAAGACAAATGCTTGCAAATAGCTTTAATAGCTTCCTGTATGAAGTGTATTTTTAAGAGTATTTCTGTTGTACAAATTATTAATAAGAAGGACTCAACTTGTTGCTGGCTAGATTTTCAAATTTTTCTCCTCTTTTCTATTCTCAATCAGGTAGAAACCTGTCGCCTTTACAGCAAGTTTTCAGCTCGACCAGGCAGCCTTGTTATGATACCAGCTGTAGTTGAAAAGGTAAAAGTTAAAGATTATATCTCTTTCAATTTGTGCCTCTGGTTTCTGATTTCTGTGTCTTAATATAAGTGCTTGCTCTGTTGTTTTACCAGGCAGTAAGGAGCAGTATGTATGGTCGTCCAGGAGCATGCTATATAGACATCCCTGGCAACATGGTAAATGCAAAAGTGGACCAGAAAACCGTCAGGTGACTCCAGTGATGTCTTTGTGTGACTTATTGTTCCCTTATTGTATTAATACATGTGATTGAAAAGAAAGTTGGTGCAGTGGTATAGTGGGCAGTATTACCGTGCCTCCTTTGAAGCGTCTCCTGTTTGATCCAGAGCTCGGATGTCTTTGTGGAGTTTCACATGTTTGGGTTTCCTTTAGGCTCTCTGGTTTTCCTCCCTTCTCCCAAAACATCCTAAGGTCCACAGTGACCTTGACCATGATGAAGCAGCTACCTAGCTTTACACTGAGGTCATTTAAACAGGTTTTGTCTAACTTCAGCTCCTGTGGCTGTGTAACTACAGGTTCCCATCCTGTTGTCCTCCTCCTCCAGTGAGCCTGGCCAGCAATCTTGAGATCTCCAAAGCTGTCACGGTGATCAAACAGGCCCAGAGACCACTGCTCATCGTTGGCAAAGGTGATAATAAAAAAATTTACATACTACAGAGCATTATACCTGGTGTAGCTGTGAGTAGTGCATTATACATATATGTGAATATTCTGTGTTGCCTGGCTGTAGGTGCGGCATACGGCCGGGCAGAGAACGAAATTAAAGAGCTAGTGGAGTTAAGTGGGTTGCCCTTCCTGCCTACTCCCATGGGAAAAGGAGTACTTCCTGATGACCATCCCAACTGTGTGGCTGCAGCACGCTCCAGGTATGTGCACACACTTTAAAATAAATACATTTCTGACTCAAATGTGAAAATATCTTAGTCTGAGTTTGAATAGCGTTTCTTAATAATTGCTGTAAAAAGCTGTGTCTGTGTTCCAGAGCTCTGCTGCAGGCAGATGTGATTGTGCTGCTGGGTGCTAGACTAAACTGGATCCTGCACTTTGGCTTTCCTCCCAGATTTAGCCCTGATGTGAAACTTATTCAGGTAGGGTAAGCAAAAGCACAAATAGACCTTTTAGGACAAACAAACCTCTGCAGCAGTCCAGATCTCCTCTTGTCAATCAGAGTAATACTGAAGAACTTGATGTTATATTCAGTGAGATTCCATATATAACTTCCATATTTGTTGAATGCTCTCTCTCTTTCTCTCTCTCTCTAGGTGGATATATGTGCAGAGGAGCTTAGTAATAATGTGAGAGCTACAGCAGCACTCCTGGGAGATGTCAGGGCTGTGGTCAGCCAGGTATCCACAGCACAGCATGTTACTACCTATTTCTGTATATTACAATGTATTTGAAAAAATTTATATCACAGATAGTAAATACAATGTAAGATAATAATGATAATGAATCAAAGTAAATTGTCAATCTGAACACCATAATCTTGTTGTAAACTACTGTTTTTTTTTTTTTACCTTAATTTTGCCCTCAGTGTATAAAGTCTTTTACAGAAGCAGTGGGTTGAGTGGAGAGGTGAAGGCTCCTCAGTTTTATTGCAGTATCCCTGAAAAAATTATGGTTCTAAAAACTGCAAGCTTAATCACAAACATATTTTTAATAAGCAATGTTTCCTGAATTTAAATCTAGCTGGTAGATGTTTTGAGATCAGACACATGGACATATCCAACAGACACAGTGTGGTGGACAAACCTGAGAGAAAAAATAGCTTCCAATGCTCAGATATCAAAGGTAAGGGCCTGACTGAATGAACGAAATTGTTTGACCCATGGGTCAAATTGCTGCATATAATTTTGCTCAGTGCTAAAGTAATTTCTGTGTTTTACCTCTGCACTTGAAACAAATGGACTTTTTTCATATGCAGGCTCTTTCTCTACAAAATTCTTTGCCCATGAACTACTACACAGCATTCCACCACATCGCTGAACTTCTACCCAAAGACTGTGTCATTGTCAGCGAAGGAGCCAATACCATGGACATTGGTCGCACCATGCTGCTCAACTACTTCCCCAGGCGCAGGTCTTACACATCAGTCTATCTCTTATTTTCCCCCAATTTGGTCTGGGGCAAAAACTTGCTTCCTCCAAACTTAGCATCCTTTCAAACTGCACATCATGCAGCATCAGAGGGCAGCGTTACACATGGGAGAAAGCCCTAATTGCCCTCTTCCTCTTCTTTGTTCACAGAGGCCAGTTGGCCAGTGTTGCTCTGAATGTCAGGGGAGAAAATGTGTGCCAGTTTCTAAAATCAGCATCACTCCAGACATTTATTTCTACTTATTCCACTTACAGCTGAGAATTTGAATACTTGATGATCCATGAATTGACAGAGTTGACTTTCATTGACTTTAAAATGTGAAAACAATACAGTTAAAGTACAAGTTTGAAACATAAAGCTAAATCTATATCAGCATGCACTTTCCTAAAAGGTGATCTTGTGAGCTGTTCTGCAGGCTGGATGCAGGGACATTTGGCACCATGGGAGTGGGACCTGGTTTTGCCATTGCCGCAGCAGTACTGGAAAAGGCCCAGCACACTGGCAGAAGAGTGGTATGTGTGGAGGGAGACAGTGCGTTTGGCCTTTCAGGCATGGAGGTTGAGACCATGTGCAGGTAAACCTCATGCTTTTAACCCCTCAGCAACATGGTTTACATACTGGCCTGTGTACCTTATGTACATTGTTTACATACTGGCCTGTGTACATTGTTTAAATACTGGCCTGTGTACATTGTTTATATACTGGCCTGTGTACCTTATGTCCATTGTTCACATACTGAGCTGTGTATCTCAGTTATTGTACATCTGGATGATGAAAAGTGCCATCTACTGTCAGTTTCTGCACAGCAAAGTCAAAATATTCAGGTCTGACAGGTTTCCATGTTGAACAATAAAACATCTAGAGTCTTCCTGAAAGTCTGGTAAACATATTTGTAGCATTTTGAACATTCCACCCTTGTAATTGTTGTCATGATTCTTATCATAAGCATCTCAAATCTGAAACTATGACCTTTCATTTAAAAATTCATTAGAGCTAGAAGAATGGTCCTCAACACAGACATCTTAGAATGCTTAAAGGCTACATGAGACTTTTTTCTTAATTAACTTAATTAATTACTTAATTAACTAATGGGGTGACCCATAATCAAAAACTATTTAGAATAGTTAAACAGTATGCTCTAACTTGTTCAGGGAGAATCAGACATAAATTGTTTATTATTATTATTATTTTATTTATTTATTTTTTATAAATTTGTGCATAAAGGATTCTACATCCTTTCCCTGTTATTTATGCCTGTTTAAAGATATATGTTTCTATTCCATTTAAATGAATGCAGCTGATTCTATTACATTCTCTAATATTGTTTGTGTCATTTTACTACTGCTCCTATTATTACTAAGTGTAATATTATATGTCTTTTGAACAGGTATAAGCTGCCAGTCATCATCATTGTCATCAACAACAATGGCATATATAGTGGTGTAGATAAAGAGACTTGGAGAGAAATGGAGAAGATGGGAGACATGACCATTATGTGAGCCCTACATCTCTTCACTGACACTCTAACTGGCTAGTAGAAACACTACTGATGAGTAGGCATGGGGTTAATACCGTGGGGTCCAAAAGACTGAGACATCATTAACAATCCTGGGTTTTTGTTTAGAACTGAAAATAAGCAGAAGGTTTTAGATTTTTTTCAGTATTCAGGATTCCGTCTGAAGACCATCTAGAAGAGAGCTGCAGTAATCAGGTCTAGAAATTTATCAGGGAGTAATATGAAGAAATATCTGATGGTTGATGTGATGATGTGATAAGATCCTTAGCTGTGTGGTTTTTGATGGTGTTGATGGTGATTTATATCCAGCAGAGGGGAAGTATTTCAATTTAGTTTTGTCAAGGTTTTAGATATAAACAGAACAAGCAAAGCCATAAGACTCGATTACTGAGACTATTGGTCAAGGTAGCTCAGTGTTTGCTCAGTTGTTAACATTTTAGACTTCTCATCAGACGATTTGGAGTTCACTTCCCAGCACTACCAAGCTGCCACTGTTTATCCTCCTCTGGTGTGTCCTGTTTCACATATAAGTCACTTTGGGTAAAAGCGAACGCTAAATGAGATAGATCTTAATATAGTCATTTAAACCAGGAACTGATCATTAAGGCAGTCCACTAGTAATAAAATGAGATAATGATTGGCATCCCCATGTCCGCAGTAAAGGAACTGGGCATCAGAGTGTCAAAGACAGGACACAGGTCTAGGAAGACGAGGACAGAATACTGAGTGCGTCGTCTGACTGGGCTGGGCTGTCTCTTTAAAATTCATGGTCTTGAAACCAGACAGGATAGCATCCAGGAGGTCATTTAATTGAAGACAGCCTTGATACACAGTTGAAGACTAAAGGAACACACTGCTTGATAGAGATGCATATGTTTGAACACACTATCAGGATGCAGCAGTTTGGAAACAGGTAATGTTTTAGGGTAAATACAACAGTATTTATATTTATTTAATGATATAACATTTACACACATACAATTCCCACCAGTACAAATAAGCATTTGTATGGTTTGCGGTTTCAGTGCTGGTTTAGTACTGTATGTTGCGTGTTGCCATATGAAAGACCACCAAACGTGTGCTTTTCGCAGTACAGTATGTGTTAATGAGAATATTGTCATGTATTTGTGTGTATTTCAGAGCTCCTCCTGTGACACTCCTGCCTGAGGCACGTTATGAGCAGGTAATGTGTGCATTCGGGGGACACGGATATCTGGTCAGGACCGTAGAGGAACTGCGTACTGCCCTACAGCAGAGCTTGAGGGAGACAGCTACAGCAAGCTTAATTAACGTGCTCATAGACCCGGCCTCAGACCGAAAGCAACAGGTATCCATCTACACTCCTCTGACATCTATGTTAACAGCCACATTTAATAAAGTAGAAAAGCACAATCTGTGGTGGACTGTGGACCAATACTGGATGCTCGAGATATTTGACACAATGTTTAACCTGGACATGTTTTCTATGTCTTACTTTCGAGGAATATGATTATGAATGTGGTTTATTGTCAGGTTCAGATTTTAGGTGCACACCACCACTTACTCCATCAACAGTGAGGAGTCAGTAAGACAAAGTGTATTAGTGTTCAGATACTCAGGAAGCTGAACAGTTAAGTCTGACTGTACAGCAGCATACTGGACAGCTTGATGGACAGCCTGTTCCTATCTTGGTTTGTTCTCATTCTGTCTCCTAACTCACTTGTGTGTATCTCTCTCTCTCTCTCTCTTCTCTCTCTCTCTCTCTTCTCTCTCTCTCTTCCTCCCCCTCCCCCTCTCTCCCTCTCCCTCTCTCTCTCTCTCTCTCTCTCTCTCTCTCTTCTCTCTCTCTCTCTCTCTCTCTCTCTCTCTCTCTCTTCCTCCCCCTCCCCCTCTCCCTCTCTCCCTCTCCCTCTCTCTCTCTCTCTCTCTCTCTCTCTCTCTCTCTGTTTAGGAGTTCCCCTGGCTGACCCGCCCCAATCTGTAAGAAGAGGAGAAGGAAGAAGAGTTAAGCTGGAATCTGTTCCCTTTTTGCTATGATGGACAGTAGTCATCTCCCTCCTAACTAATGACTCACCCACTGCCTTGATGTTTTATAATAATGAAAAGCACAAATTGTATTATAATAGGACATGGCAGAAGCACACGATGATTAAACAACGCTCTTCTAAACAGAACTCCCCCATCCTATACCTTACATATTGGCATCAATTACTAGGTGTTTTCTAATTAGTGGCATTTTTTATAATGAGGCACTTTTTTCAGCCTGACCTTTGGTTAACCTGTGATTTATTGAATTATTGATCAGTTACCTCATTATGGAATATAGAAATAACCACAATTGACTCAGCTAACATTAGTTTAAAAATGGGGAAAATCCAGGCGCAGCAGTTTGTAAATGGTTTAATATTTTTCACACAACGAATCCATCCCATGGAGGATGAGTTGAATGAACGAGGTGTTAAATGCTCGACCCTCTGTGTTGTGTTCCTCTTGGACCGTAGGCCGATGCCCCTGTTTAAAAGGACCGGTAGTAAATCACACAGAAGTAGTCCCATGACTGAATTTTTGTTTTGTAAACATTTGGAAATATGCATTTGTACAAATTGCAGATCAACCCTGGTGTACTTGTCTTTATAAAGACAATAATAAGAAAATGTTGAAACCACAGGACTTGGGTTGTTTTAGGAGAATATATGTATGGTAAATGTATGCGAAAGTGTCAGATGTGGTTTGATGTTCAAGGTAAAAGGACTGGAAAGGGTTCTGGTTTAGCTCAGTTCAGATTCCAGTTAATGAAAGCCTTCCTGTCCTTTGCTTCTCCCGTACGACAAAGACCATTACCTCACTGTTTTAGCTCAGCAATAAAGCTAAGAGACTCTCAGTCCTGCAAACAGCTCTCAGGAGGCCAAGAATCACATCACGTAAAATGACCAAGTTTTTTTTCTGGAGTGATTCCCTGAACTGTTTCTACAGTTATAATTATGGAAGTCGGACATGATATGTACTTTTAAATTTGACCTCATTATTCCATGGTCTGCCATTCCAATGACATTTTGAATAATATAGATGTACAGTTTCCTCTCATCTATACGTGGGTGCATGCAGGTGCTCCTAATGCCACTGTGTGCTCTGTGGGATGTGCTGTAAATTTAATGTGATTACTAAAATGCACTGTCTGTATGTTTCTTATGTTGATGAATTGGCACCTGTAGTGAATTGCATTAAGCATGTTTTATCCCAACTGCAGGGCTTAAGTGGCCCTTTGCTTAATTGCCATGTCGTTAATTCCCGAGGGAAAGAAAAGGCCAGTATGTGTCTACCGCACTGGGTGATCGAGTCAGTGTAAAGGATGACTAAGAGGCAGGATCTTTCTGAATTCTGCTGTTTGTAATTTATTCAGATATTATATGTATGTACTAAACTACAGACAACTGTGACTCAGGTCATGATTTTAATCCAGATGTGACCTTTCTGCTAAGGTGTGTGTTTACTATATACAGTATTGGGATGCCAACAGTAAAGACCCTGTACACATGACCCACTTCAATGTCAATGCAGCATGTCTCTTTATTTTCTTTTTTCTATGTGCACCAGGGGGAAAACAAAGGCAGTGCCAGTAGTAAGAAGCTAATATTGGCTACAAAGGGCAGCTGACCACTACATATTTAGCACAGGGCCAATGCAAAGGAACGATTTTAACTGTGGCATGGGCTGGCATTCCCTTTTCTCAAAGGCTTGTTGATAGTGAAGAAGGCAAGGACATGTGTGTATGTGTGTGTGTGTGTGTGGGAAAGAGAGAGAGAGAGAAAGAGAGAGAGATAGAGGGGGAGTGTAGTGGCGTGAAGCCTCAGTTGAGTAGCCAGAGCCGTAAAGAGGTACAGATCTCTCTGCAGTCAAGCAGCATGTTTCTTTTCACACTCGGACTGTATTTACCTCTCCTCCTTCGCTATGCTTCGTCACACTCCTTCATGGACAACATTTTCTCCTTTCCAGCAGGTACGACCACTCAGGATTGATTAGTGCTTGAGAGCATCATTTTAATATGGCTTCAGAACCTGGAGCTTGCAGCTTTTGCACACTTGACATGAGCCACATGCAGTTATTATTCTGTATCCCTTGCTTTGACATGTCTAAATGTCCGTCTACTGATGGTGTATATTATCTGTCTTGTACTTTATATCTAAATACACATGCTTAAATAAAACTAGAATTATTCCTGTATATTTTTATGCAGTGAGCTATATGTTTTCTTTCTTTTTTTTTTTTTACTGCAGATGTAGTAAAACACTTACCCTTTCTGCAGAAAGCCTTTCTCAAAACAGCACACTGCATATAATCCTTGTTTATGCCACTGTGTTTGTTTTGGGGTGCTGTGTGCTAATAATGATAATTACTCTTTCAGCTGATTACATACGAGAGCCATGATTATACATGAGGACACTGGCACACTTATTCTGTTCCAAAGACTGTTTGATTTGTTCCTTTATTTTTGGTCTAGTTGAATTTTTGGATGATTATAAAGATCAGTTTACATACATTGCATGTTGTATCCCAGACTAGATTATATATGGACATTATGAAGCACTGAATTCGTAAATAGTCCATCAGCAAAAAAAGAAAAAGAAGGAAAATGCACTGATGGCATTTAATGAGCTAGAGGATCCTCAATGAACCTGAAGAATGATTGCCAATGCAGCATTGGGGATTAGTTTTGAGCATTTAGTAGAAGCATCATTCGGTATTCTGTTTTTGGATGTATTGTATTGTAGTGTCATCTTGAACGCATGGTCAGACCATGCTGCAAAAAAAAATCGAAGCAAAGCCACCATAGTTTGTGTCTGAGCAATTATCTGTATCTGGCTGACAATCTCAGGACTGGCTGTCATACTCCATACCCGAGCACTGCTTGTTGTGCTCCTATATGCTGCCTGTTTGTTGACATGTTCCTCCTGTTCCTCAACCACAGATCTGGAAGCACTGGAACCCAGGAAGAAATTTAACCCGTGCTGTTTGCTGACTCCACCTCCACCCCCGTTGTTCCCCCCACCCCCGTCACTGTGGCACAAGCCTCGGGTACGTCATGTGACTCCTGCACCAGCCGTGGTGATCTGTCCTTGGAGTGGTTCCATGAATCCTGTGGTCCCCTCAGATGCTTGTCTTATCTGAGCGTAAAAACGACGAGGTGTTGATGCAGATCAGCAGATGGATCTCGTCATGGTTCTAAAATCATTAGGCTGCTAGAGTTACCTTGTGTGTATATTTTTCATTCAAACCTGTTGACTTGTAAGTAGAATTTAAAAAACAAAACAAAAAACTAGACAAGTCAATAATAACGTTGGAGTATGTTCCAAAACTGGATCATGTTGCCAAGACACTAATATTGACGCAGGTTCTGAACCCTGAGTCGGTGTTGAATTTAACCTTGTTATGTTTCATCTTACAGGGTGATCATGACAACGTATGGAGAGATGGGAATACAGAGGGAGAGGATAAGAAGCCAGCTGGCTCTGCATGCCGGGTGGGAGCACCCGGACCAGCTGGACCATCAGGACCGCCAGGACCTCAGGTACAACCTCTACTTTCACCAACACTGCAAATAGACTACAAAGCAGATATCAACTACATCCAGATGACTGGGGGTTAAACATTAAATGGTTGGGGGTTTCTCAGAAGTCTTGAGCTTGTATCTCACACTAAATTCCTCTTTAGGAATTCCATAGTTCACACCAACCAACACCTGATTTTACACAATTATATTCCCTTCTTTAGAGAATTACCAGGGATTAAAACATTTTAAAGAGTAAAGAGATATTTCACAAAAATCTGGATTCCCATCATTACAAGATTCCCCAGGCTGAATTCATTGGAACTAGCATTTGATGGCTTGTGAGATTTACTCTGAAAATCAGATTTCAAAACTTTCCCATAAACTCAGTCACGTGACCACTTAGTTGTTTACTCCCGCTACATTGCCAGTTGGCTTAATTACACGTACAGTTTTGAATTCTGCACAAAGCGTTCCTTTAAGGTGTTGCACCCTGCTCAGTTGTTTCCTCAATGCTAACCCTCAACATACGAGACCCGTGTGACTTCCTGTAGTCCGCGTCCTGCAGTGAGTCGGATGCGCCAGGTCCTCCCCATCGCCACCACCACCACCGCGTATCCCTGCCCCCACCCCACTACATGGCGGGACATTAACGCTCTACATTTAGAGTGGACGGAAATAGGCTTTTTCCACTGACTGTCTCTGCACCACGCATCCTTTCTTAGAAACGAGACACTGCTCAGCATAGTGCCCCGGGTCCTGCTCTGCCATATCCTAAATAAAGCGGCTGCTTGTCTGTGTGATATGTGATATATATCAGGTATTTCATGGCTTCTTCTAAGTGGCAAGTGGATGGCAACTTTCCTTAACACACCCTTAAAAAAGAAGACATGTATAACTGACAGTTCAATTTGTCAGGACTGTCGGATCTCACTTCTGAAAGTTTTACGATGTGATATTAAACTTGTAATACTGTTCACAGGGTCCTCCTGGATTACCAGGCCCAAAGGGACCAAAAGGAGAAAAGGTACTCAACACACACACAACACATTAAAGCAAAATATACTGCAGCCTGATAAAAGGAAATGTGCAAGTTTCTGTTTCAAGTTTTTCACTAAAAAAGGTCTGATGTAGCTGAGAAATACAGAAATCTTTTTATTTTATTAATTTGTTTATACACAAATTGTGTTACTGAGTCAGCTGTCCCTGTAGGTGAGTGTGTGATGACTGATATTATATTACACAGCTTCCTTTACTTTTCAGCTGCATCAACCTAGTAACTTGTGCCTGAACTGTTTCATAAAATACAGCTCCATTTCATGCACTGATTTAGTGTGGATTCAGCGGCAGTGCAAATTGGGACCGTTCCCATGCTGTGTAAGCTATAAAATGATTCAGAATGAAAACCAACATCGTATAAACTGCAAAAAAAAGGGCTTGGTGATCGTCCTGCTTGTCGTATTGTACCTCTTATTTTGTCTCTCCTCTGTGTTGCCAGGGAGAAATTGGGAGACCCGGACAAAAGGTAGGACATTGCATTATTAGATAAACCCTTAAAATTGTTTCTACTAAGTGGATTTGTGTAAAAAAAAAAAAAAACACTCTCTTCACAGACCAACACACACACACACACACACACACACACACACACACACACTTACTTAATATTATTGGCCCTGGTCCCAGCCATGCTTCACACTGCAGCCATGCACAATATATGCCTAATGCATTTCCATTTAAATGATGCAATCTTGACAAAGATATGCGGGACAAATCGTCCACAAACACTACAACTCTACTAGCAAAAATGTTTTTTTTATTTTATTTTAACAAACAAACAAACAAGCGAGGCTAAATGTGTCAGTAAGGTTAAGGTTAGGCTTAAAGAGTTGTGTAGGGATATCATTAAGAAGTTGCATAGTAAGATAAACGTGTGTTTGCATGCTTAACAGTAACAGAAGCCATTGGTGGTCACGTTAATTAGATCCTGAGCCGCATCCAGCCCTTAAGGGAATGTCCCAGTGGATCCCACAATTCCACTGAAGGGTGTAGTCTCCTGGAAGGTTTTAGTGATGAGCATCAGTGAAGAAATAGATGGAGGACAGAAATGGTAGAAATGTGGGGTTATGAGAGGGGTAAGAGGAGGGTGACACTGATGGAGGAAGCTTGCAGTGTTGCAGTGTAATTTAGCTTAGTGCTGAAGCTACCATAAATCACTTGCCTTCCAGCAAGCCTTGTCTCCTCCTTCTCTTTCTTTCTCTCTGTCATGTCTAATACTACTCTGCCTTTCAGAAGCACTCTGGAGACTGAGCATCCTCACATGTTTTTTACTGTGCTGTCTCTTAAGCAAATACCGATATTCATTTTAAGAGTAATAAATCTGAAAGAGTCGATCGAGGAATCAATGTCTGAAAGCTGAAGTGCTTTAACATCGCTGAGAAAATTAATTTGCTATATTACTCCATATTATTATATATCCACTCTGTGCACTTGGCTTGGCATGTGCTCTAACGTTAGGGGGCTTTATGTTAATGCATAAACTTCAGAGTCATCAAGATCTCAGTCGGAGCTGGTGATTAAAGTTTTGCATTACTGCAGGGTCGCACTGGCTCTCCAGGCCTGCCAGGACGACTGGGACCAAACGGATGGCCAGGACCCAGTGGGCCCAAGGTGAGCTGGATTCTGTGTTAAAATGAAAATGAAAAAACCTCTTGCAAACAGTGACACACTGTCTGAGTTGTAGTAGTAGTGCAATACAAAAATGATGTGTGTTTTTCAGGGAGAGAAAGGTGACTCTGGACTGATGGGCTTGCCTGGAGCACGAGGACCAGTAGGACCCAAGGTCTGTGTTGCTCAGAGCTGAAACCTCGCTAAGTGTTAATTGTGTTCGACAAACACTAAGCAAACCCTAGAGAGATGAACTGCTAATTCATTATATAGTACTTATAAATTTAACTGCTACACTTTTATTTTCTCTGATGCAGGGATTACCTGGATACAAAGGAGAAAAGGTAGATTTGTTCTCTAACATCGTTGTTTGTCCCTTTGCAATTTTTTCGTTGTTAAAATGGAAGATTTTGGTCAGCCAATGCTTTAGCATTTTCCCCGTCACCTTTTTTTTATAGGGCTCACGGGGTGACCGAGGCGAAGCTGGCCAAAAGGGTCAGAAGGTGAGACTGGTGTTGTTCTTTCAGCTGTAAAATCTGATGGTGTGGATTTCTGGTGTCTAACAGTACAGTGTGCTGTGTTTCAGGGCACAATGGGGTTGCCGGGAATGCTTGGGCAGAAGGTAAGGAAATGAGTTCTAATCAGCGTATCTGCTAAATACCAGTTAGGAACAATGACAAATACATTTATGTGATCTTTGTTCAGGGTGAAATGGGCCCAAAAGGAGAGTCTGGCATCCCAGGAAGCAGAGGACCCACTGGGCAACCAGGAAAAAGAGGCAAACAGGTGAGGAATTCCTTCTGGATACGGATAACACCAGCATCTGTTTTGTTCTGTTTAGCTCATCATCATCTATGTGTGATTTAGGGTCCAAAGGGAGACTTTGGTCTGACAGGACCAATGGGACCAGCAGGCCCTCAGGGACCCCCTGGTCATCCTGGTCCTCCTGGTCTGCCTGCTTCAGGTAAGATTTTAGTCTAAACACATAATATTTCCAAATCTGCGCTGAGACTGTATACTCACTAAAGTGACATGGAATAACTGTGATTCATATAACTGAAGATTCTGTCTAAAATACTCGAAGCTACATGTATGACATAAAAACCCCAATGCACTGGTGTTTCGCTTCCTTCGTTAAGACTGACTTTTGACTCATTGGAAGCTCTAAATAATTGGAGAGTGACACAAATCTCAGGGTTACAGGGTTGATAGAAACAGGGGAACATTTAAATCAACAACACCAAGGGATCCTTTTAGCCTTCAGAGCAACCTGATCTGCTGTGCTCGAGTCCAAAGGCATGACATCATGTCTTTAAATTGACTGAGAGAGACAGGCCAAGTGCTTCACAGATATACAAACATTATGTAACCGCTTCATTACTGTGACACCTTCTTTAAACTTCTCCTGAAAAAGTAATTACGCTATGTGTAAGACAATGAGAAGATTTCTACTTCAGTGCTGTTGAATTCACATGATTTTATAAACCTACAGTCACGAAGCAGTGCAGGTGAAATAGTTCTTTCGATTATAGCTGACTGGCTGCTTGCACCAGCACTTCTGCATCATAAGCAAGACACATTTCTGCTTCTGGTTTGTCCACTAGAATGGCAATGGGGTCATTTTACAGCTGGCGTCTGCAGAATCTCTCGAAAAATAAATGTCAACAGTGCTCATCATATACACCCACAGAGCACTTTATTAGAAGCACATTTACATTATTCATGCTTTTATGACTGATTAGATAAGAAAATAGCTACTTATGCTTTTTATCAGAAGCCCAAAAAACAGAAATTGTGCCCGTTTTTGTGTGTCCCCATGTTCAGCATTGAATGTCTTTGTCATGTCACTCCACAGTGGTGATCACATGAAGGTAGACAGTCAGCGCTGTAAGAATTTGTAGTTTTTCTGGTATTTATTTAGTGTATTTCTGGTTTAAACATTTTTTCTTTTACTTTTTTGTTTAAAGTAAATTATGATATTAAACCCATTTCTGCTCTCTGAGAATCTATAATCTATAAGATGTTCTCTTCATCCACTAAAAATCTGTGTAAAGTTATCCAAACAGAGGGAAAAAACATCTCGCACTCATTACACGTTTTATATCAGACTTCTATCTAGCAATATAATAATTTATTGTTTGTACTGATTGGAAATGCCCAATAAGTTGATTGTAACACTAAAGTGTACATATAAATGAACTCAGTACTATGACTTCATTGTAAGACATTGATGAAAAAAATGATCATTAGATAAATAATGAATGTGCGCTTTCTCTCTTGAATGCATTACACTTCATGGTCATTGAACACTTTCCTAAAATTGCATACCTCATGGTGTTTTATTCCTCACGCAGCATGTTACAGAAGGCACATGGTGATGAGATGCTTAATGTGCAAATACCTGTATACATGTACGTTCTCTGATTGCAGTGATAAACACGTAAGGGTTAGCCGGTATTGACAGTGTTAATTGTCCAATGTAGACATTCAGTTAAACACGGAAACTGGCTGTGTCAGTGCTCAGTGTGAATGCTCTTCTTGTCTCCAGGACTGTACGTGGTGGGGCCAAAAGGGGAAAAAGGGCAGCCAGGCCTCCCAGGCAATTGTGGATGTAACTCGCTTGTGAATCCTAGCTCATTTGACCAGCATTCAAAGACCAGCTATCCCAGAGTGCCAGCGGTAAGCTAGTGATTTTTTTTTGTGTTTATAATACTTTGTCAATACTATAATTAGGCCTACGAAAAACATAAGAAGTATAATTAGTGGTAATTTGTTACTACATTATGCTAATAGGAGGTACCAATTTACAATCCAAATCCCTCACTGAACACGTGAGTTGTAATTCAAGTCAAGTCAAGAAGCTTTTATTGTCATTTCAACTGTATATAGCTGACGGAGTACATAGTGAAACGAGACGTTTCTCCAGGACCCTGGTGCTACATAAAACAACATAACATCTAGCTACAAAAACAGAACAACAACACAGAGCTAAGTTCAGAAGCTAAGCACAGAAAGTTGTGTAGCTACATACAGTGCAACCTGGTGCAAACAGTGCAAGACACTGTTGTCCCCGGGGCTGATATTCCTGATATAAACAAAGAGTATATCCCGAAACATTACTTTAAAGAAACACCAATCAGCCATAACATTAAAACCACTAACAGGTGAAGTGAGAAACCTGATTATCTGATTTCAATGGCAGCTCTCGGGCGTGGAATATATTAAGCAGCAAGTGAGAACAGTCGGTCTGTTGCAAGCAGGATAAATGTGCAAGCCTAAAAATCTGAGTGAAATTGCGACGGCTAGATAACTGGGTCTCCAAAACAGCAGGTCTTGTAGGCTGTTCCCAGTATGCAGTGGTTAATACCTACCTACCAAGGAAGGACAACCAGTAGTAGAGGGTGCCGATGGCTCTTTGATATGCAAGAGAAGGAAGAGAATGCTGGATGGTCCACTCTGATCTCACAGAAGAGCTACAATAGCACAGACTGACCTGTGGATGGTGCTGTGTGTGTCAAATACCTGGGGAAGAGAAGGCACAAGAGTGCACTATGGGAAAAGGACAAGCTGGTGGAGACAGGGTGATGCGCTGCACAATGTTCTGCTGGAAAACCTTGGGTCCTTGCATTCATGTGGATGTGACTTTGACCTACATAAACATTATTGTAGACCAAGTACACTCGATCATAGCAACATATACCCTAATAGCTGTGGATTCACTCAGAAGGATAAACACAGCAAAAAATTGTTCAGGAATGGTTTGAAGAACATGACAATGAGTTTGAGGTGTTGACTTAGGCTCTGAATTTCCCAAAATCTAAATCTGTGGAATGTGCTGGACAAACATGTCAGAACCATGGAGAGGTCACCTCACATCTTAGAGGACTAAAAGGATCTGCTGCTTACGTCTTGATCCCAGAAACCACAGCACACCTTCAAAGGTTTTGTGGAGTCCATGTCTCAGTGGGTCAGCATAAGCAGGATATACACTGTACAATATTAAGCAAGTGGTTTTAATGTTATGGCTGATTAGTGTATCTACAGTATAATCAGTAACATTTATAACTTGGTTGTAGCTTGTTTCATCCTTTTGAAACTAAATCCTGTGGAGAATACTGATTGCGGTATTTGATGGTTCCACATATAAAAATATATATAAATACCATTTTCAAAGAAAATAAATTCTATTCCTGGTCTTTTGTTAACTACATCTGTAATGATGTCATCGTAAGTTGTAAAGTTAGTCGCAGTATATGATTACATCACTCATTGCCTTTTTTTTAAAATGCTGATTAAAATCCATCTCTCTCTATTACCAGTATTTTTTTTACCTGATAAAGTCCTTCACAACTCCTGTTAAATCTCACTACATCTCACATTCATGCCATTATCCAATCAGCCAATCACATGGCAGCAGCGTAATACATAAAAGTGTAGAGTTTCAGCTCAACCGAGAAAGGAGATCAGGAGATGTTTTACCATCTGTTCAGTTTCAGACCCCATATGAAACTCAGTGCTGTTCTAGCCCTTCTACTTCATTTCCTCCTGTTCTGGATTCTGTGATGCTTTACATGGTTGTAATGAGTGGTTATATGAGTTTCCATAGCTTTCTGTTAGCTCAAACTAATCATACCTTTCTCCTTCAGACCTCTCTCATAAACTCAGTATTTCACACACAGTAAACCGTAGAGTTTTGCACCATTCTAAGGACACTGTTGTACATTAAAATCCCAGCAGTTTCAGAAATACATAAACCGTACTGTCTGAAATCAAAATCCATGCCACTGAAATCACTGATGTTTGAACTAATCTGCATGATTCCACTGCTGCCACATGATTAATTACATAAATATACACGATTACAAGTATTCCTATTAAAGAGGACATGAGACAAGAAATAAGAGACATAAGCCATTATCAGAAATATTTTTCTAAGAAGGGATTTTCCTTTCGGCTTGTTATACCTATCGAATAATGTTCAGACATTTTTCTATAAATAATTAGCAATAAATTTTCCTTTTCATTTTTACTACTTGTGTGATTTTAACTGGTTGATTAATCCTGTGATATTTTAAGGGTAGGTCTTAATCTCAAGAAAAACCTTTTTTTTTTTTAAGTTTGATATACAGTATCAGCAAGAGTAAAAGTGTTTAAATAAAATACTTAGCACGGAAACCTGAAGAGTTTTTTTTTTTTCCCCACTAAATAAATGAGAAAGCAAAGTCCACTTCCAAAACATAAACACTAAACTAATAATCATAATGACAGTAAACACAGCTATATTCCTCACATAACAGATCGTCATGGAAAGGTTCTGCTCATGTCTGTTTACATGAAGCTAAGACACAAGACGAATCCAATTTTAGACTGTTAGAAGAGACAAAAGTAAGCAACTTTAACTAAGAAACTTCTTTCAAACCGAGTGCAAGTCCTTAATTTAGATATTCGGTTAAAAGGTCAGAAGTATTTTCGAGTGAAGGTGCTTCTTGACAGCACTGAGTATATGATGGCTTTCTGTCTGTAAACATTAATAAGTCTTTTTCTCTTCACTCATAACGCATTGAGAGACAGCAGCGAGACTGAAGCCGCTGAATGTGGATGTGCGTTTCCAGACATCTTCATAGAACAAAGCGTTCAGTTATGTCTGCAGTCTGACAGCTAAAAGAATCAAAACTCTTCAACGAGCAAGGATTGTCAGGAGCCTTCAAGGAAATGCAGAATTAGGTCTACTATCAGTTGCTATTAATAATTAGTGGTAATTTGTTACTACATTTTGTAACCAATTAACATTCATGTAAATACAAGTGTATTACAAATCTCTTTGAGAACAGTCAGTTGAATCAGGAAAAATGGGCAAAAGAGTGCCCTTGACAAGGGCAATGTGTTTGTTTTAATGGCTGTCTTGCAGATTTTTGTGGTGAATAATGAACATGAACTGGACCGGCTTCACACTGATAACGCGTTGGCTTTCCGTAAAGATCAGAGGACTCTATATTTTAAGGACACTGATGGATGGTTGCCAATTCAGGTATCTACTGTACTTGTTTAAACCAGCCACTGCATATAATATTTTAATGAACCCATTCACTGGGCACTTGAGCTTAAACTTGGGGAATATATTAACAGAGCACATTAATGCTTAAACATAAAACTATTCTTTTATTGTAGCTAACACCATTTCAGTCAACCGAGCATGCTCCAGATCAGGATGGTTTCTGCGGGGATGGCATTGTGCAGGTGGAGAATGGAGAGGAGTGCGATGATGGAAACAAGGTGGTCACAGACGGCTGTGTCAGTAAGTACCGATTCTGATGTGTTTTAAATGTTTTTCCTTCGATTAGAACTAATGTCCTTCTGTGTAACTTGTTTATTAAATTGCATCTTTGTGTCTCAGAGTGCAGACATGCATTCTGCGGTGATGGCTATCGGTATGATGGAGCTGAGGAGTGTGATGGAAAAGACTTTGGATATCAAATCTGCAACTCGTATCTGCCTGGGTAAGATCCAGTTCAAGCATTCTGTAATACGATTACTGCTAATGCCAGTATTTTAGACTAACTGGAACCATGCTGTTTTTGTTAACCAACATCTACAGATCGTATGGACATCTTAAATGCACTGCAGAGTGTTTCATTGACTCCACAAGCTGCAAGTATTTTACATGAGGAGAAAAGAGAACACATGGAACCCCACACTTTCTTGTGAAAGTAGCAGGGAACAAGACTGAAGGCACTGCATTCAAACGGACTATTAAAATACAGTTGATTCGGGGGCAAACATGCATATTATACTAGTTTGTTGCAGTGCTGCAACCACATAGTTCACTGGAAAAAGAGCACTCTACTCAGTCACGGCAACCGCACAGGACCCATTGCTCTCTGTCTTAAAGACTCAACCAGGATGCTCTGCTCTGTTCAGCCTTCTCTCTGTGGTGCTGGACACCTGTTTGACATTCTGCTTAGATGGTTTACCACGAATCTGCTCTCTCTTTGAAAGGCAAGCCTGGACTCAATACCTCAATGTACAACTTTTCCACAAGGAGGCCATTGTCTCGTGGCCCACCCCTCCATATCTTTCCCAGGGTGCTGTGTTGTATTTGGACTGCAATGTGAAACAATTAGCATTTTGCATGAGGGCTGGGCTGGTTGAAGTATGGTATAATGGGCTACTATGGCATTTATCTAACGCCAAAAAACCCACGCAACTCATTAAAGCTGTGTAAATAGAACGAACGGCCTTGACCAAGTCAGGGTGCAAGGCTTCATTCTGGAGTGCTTCAATAAAGGATCAGACAAAAACCAGCTGGCTTAGTCCATGATGCTGATGCTCAGTGGATCACTTCCACGGTGCTAAGCCAAGCACAGGGCTGTAAAAACATCAGATAAGCTGTAAGGTCAGAAAAAGCACTGTCCTGAAAAGAAAAAAGAAAAAAAAAGGAATTAGCCAGTGCTTATAATGTTCCTTATGTGGAGGTGCTCTGACTAAGCCTTGTTAAGGTCAGGGTTAGATTTAAGCTAGACATCGTCATTCTTACCTCAGGAACTCTCTGAGTCATCTCATCATTAGAGCTGGTCCACCTCCATCTCTAGGTGTAATAAGGCTTACATATTCCAATATTCTTAATCTAGTCTGTTATGTGTATTGCTGTAAATGCTTCAAGATTTGATGAAGAAAAAAAAAACTGATCCTTTGGGATCTTAAGCTTATTTAAGGTGGTAACTGAATCACATATTATGGCTGTCAAACTGTTAGAAAAGATTTCTGTACTGTCAGGTAGCTTTGGCAGGGGAAGTCTATTGCTGCTATCTAGTAGGCTAAAGACTGTTGAAGTTAACCTGAATTAACAGTTACTGACCATTTTTTTGTCAGAATTCTTAGACTGCATATGTAGCATGAATTTTCTGGTAAAAAAAGAAATAAAAAAAATAATGCAATGCATCATATCATATATCACTGTTCTTGTATTGTGTATCTTGTTTTTATACAGTCTGTTGAAAACTACAGAATGTGTGTTTTTGTTTTTTGTCATACACTAAAAGCTTTTGAGACTTCTGAATATTTATTAATTCCTGGAAGTGATCTACTATCCATGGCTCCAGATCTAATGTAGAGGAGATAAAACTTGCATAAGCATGTTATTACTACTGTATACACTCACCATGAAGGTCATGATTGCTATATTACAGTTGATTACTGTATGTTATTTCCAGATCCGTCTGTGTTTTTATGATGTCTGATGTTTTTTTGCCAAGGTATGACTGTTTGTGAAGTGCATTAGGTGTTCCAATGACTTATCGTCTCTTTTTAATAATACAAGCAAATATGTTAAGATGTATGTTATGATGTGTATTGCACTATATACAAAGAAAAAAATGTCTCAGTAAGCATCCACTGGTGCTGTTGCATGTTGAGATAATGCAGCGATGAATGTTCTGTCCTACTCTTATGTGGATTATAAAGAAATTCTTGTTTGATACAGCCATTACAATAAAGTTTATAAAGCTACATAAAATTGGTCCTATTTATAACTGCTCTCCCCTTCATGAACCTCAGGGCTATGCTGCCAGGAGCTTTAAGCTCCCAGTAGATTCATGCTTGGTGAACAGATCTGAGAAGAAAGGTCAGACAAAAAAAATCCTAATGAGCCCCATGAAAGGTACAAAAAGGCAAGATGTACCTTGGGATTCTGGGACTTGCAGGGTTATCCCTAGAGCAAGGCTTGTGGGTGTCAAACATCTAGTAATTGGGCCACTCACAACATGTTTGGGGTCAACCTGAACAGCAACATTTTGTGATCTGACTACCTGACCGGAACACAAAGGGTGAGGATCAGGTGCAATGCCAGTCAGATGGCGTGCATGTGATGGACAGTCTAGGATGGACAAGACCCTTGGAGTTGAAATTGGATGAGGCATTGAATGTGACTTCACAGGAGAGGAAAGAGCCAGACACAGTAAGGGCTCTGGGAAGAAACTACTTGAATGGTTGTGGTTGCTCTCCTCCACACAGGAGATCACCCTAAACTGAGTGTGAGGATAAGGCAAAGCTGCAAGTTGGATGGGACTTAGCTGGAGGTGTTTAAGAAACTGAATAAAGTTGAGATTGAGTGACTGAGTGGCTAACACGCCTTCAGGTTACTTGTGGTACAAGGGCAGTGCCATTGGACTGGCAAACTGGGATGATGATTCTCTCTCTCTCTCTCTCTCTCTCTCACACACACACACACACACACACATTCCATTTACAGTGGGATTTCCTTAGCCTCTTGGCATTAAGTCAAAATGATTTAAGTCAGTCTCCATTCCTCCCTGTGGTTGTCATAGACAGGATGTCAAGATACAGCCAAGGTCCAAAAGTTGTCCAATACAGGGGGCTAGATGTAACATCCCTACAATGATGATATTCTTTTGACACCATGAGAGCATGGTTCTCTGCTAGAAAACAGCTCCTTTCTAGTGAGAAGAGTTTAAGTAACCTGGGATCTTATTTATGATTAAAGAAAAAGAGAGAACAAAACTGTCAGCCTGAAAGGGTCAGCAGTAGCAGTGTTACAGCTGCTGTAACTGTCTGTGGTAGTAATGTGAGAGGTCACTTTGTAAACAGCTCTCTTTCATAAGCTGAGCTATTAGTAGTGACTGAAAGAATATGATTGCAATATAAGCAGTGAGAATTGAGGTTTCATTGCAAGGTTGAGAAGTTCACACACTATGATAGCCAAGGGATTAATTGGACTTCTGATTGGAAAGCTGTGAATTCAAACCAAAGCACTGCCAATCTGTCCCTGTAGGGCCCTTGCACAAATGGACCCTCTAATACAAAAATGTTTGTACGTTGCTCTGGATAATGGCGGTTTCCCAATGCCATATATGTACATGTGAATATCTCTATAATTTGGCAGAACCTCAGTGTAGACTCCTCCAAATTAAGAGGAGCAAGATAGCTCCTTGTGGATTATGGCTGTGAATGGAAACAATGGGTCAGACACAGGACCTGCTGGAAATTATATATATATATATATATATATATATATATATATATATATATATATATATATATATATATATATATATATATATATATATTATATTATATATATTCTTGTGATATCACTTCATGCGAATGAAGAGCTAGAATCTATGACTGGGAATTGAGAAATCTGGACTTAGTCTCAACCTGTTGCCACCAGCACACAAAAAAATTATCTTGCAGTAGGAAAATGACTCTATGAATATAAATGTCCTTAGAATCTAGGTGTTTATAAGAAATAAAGACAAACACAATGTCTGAGATATCTTTGCTGTGTTTGGCTTGTTGCGCCTGTGCTGGCTGCAGCTGCATGAGTGGGCAGGTTGTGTGCAGACCTGCAGCATTTGGATAACTGTGCCAGAGTTTTAATAGAGAATGTGATTGGTTAAGCAGGGTGAGTAAAAAAATAGTCAGCAGCTCCCTCAGGAAAAGCAGAGCTATGGTGTAGCTTTAGCTTAGTAACAGGAGTGGAAAACCTGAGTCATGGCTTCGTTTTGACTTACTAGTCGAAAAGTGTTTTGTGTGTGTGTGTGTGTGTCTGTGGGGGAGGATGGGTAAGGGCAATTTTTGAGACTCCATCTCTCTAACTGTATTATCCAGTCATATCTGTCCTGTTATAATTACATCAGGGTAATTTGCCTCTAGACAAGCTGGGTTAGAGCTTACACAAGCTTATTGGAAAACTTGGATTATGTCTTAATGTATCATTAGAGTAAAGGTTTAAAAAATTCCCTGCTGGGTATTATGTGTTATAGCCACAAATGCTAAAGACACAATGGAAACTGTGGGATGAGTGGGTACAGGCAGAGAAATTAAATAAGGGGAAGGCAGCTGTCACCTCTGCCTTGCAGAGACAGATTATTTTGGTGCAGGCGAATGGGAAGGGTGTTGCATTTCAGTGGCTGGGCCTCAGACAGGAAACACACAGGACCAGCTGTCAGCTTAGGCCCAGTGAAAAGCCCTGACCTATCGTAGGGAATTGCAGGTATGCAAGGTGCAGTGGTCTGGCAAAGGACACTCTGCCTCACACATATGTATTGGCAATGAAATAGCTAAATCAACCCTGAGGTTACAACCTTCTCACCAATTAAGCAGTGACACGCAGAGTTACACGTCTGCTATTAGTCCCACTGGACCAAACGGTCATTTTGCCATTTAATATATTATTTATCATATTATTCAGAATACTATGGGGCTTTTTTCAAATGTCTGAGAAGCAACCAATCCTAACTGCTAGCTAGCATTAGACATCATGTAGTATATATATGTTGTGTTACTGTATTTTAAATGGATCCTACACATATGACTTGAAGATTTTAGGCCAGGGATGTCCAATATTATCCACAAAGGGCTTGTGTGGGTGCAGGTTTTCATTCCAATCAAGCAGGAGCCATAGATGATTTCACCTGTTTAATAAACTGATCTTGGCTTTCAATAGACTCAGGTGTGGTTTCTGCTCTGTTGGAATGAAAACCTGCACCAACACTGGTCCTTTTTGGATAAGATTGGACATCCCTGGCCTAAAATCTGCAAGTCATATGTGTAGGATCCATTTAAAATACAGTAATACAGTCAACACTGTCCATGCAAAAATATGGATTTTAAGTTATTAGACAGACATGTTGTTCACTTCATCAGTCACAACATGTGAGGCTATTGCGAAAGAAAGTATTGCCACCATTTAAGCTAAGCACTGCAGTTATTTCCACATTAACATGTCTATAAAGCTACAATGTATGTAAAGTATTTTGGCTCGGCTATATTACCTCATGTGATTTTTTTCCCATTTGTCTCAAAGGTCAGTGACCTTAAATAACTCTTGCTGTAAGATCCTCCACTTCAGCATGTCGATGATAGTTTTAACAAAGGTCACTAGAATTTTTAGTAAGGCTGTACAAGTCTTTTACAGTGACAGGCTGATGGATTGACGGAAAATGAAGGCATTGATTTTGATTGTCCTTAGAGGCCAGTGCACACTGCAGTCTCATACGCTCATTCTCTGCAAAGTTTCCACGCTCGTCTTTACACATGAACACTCCAGAATTCTAGCAGAGCAAAATAAGGTCACATAGTAAAAGTGTTTCCACTGTGTATGGAATGTAATTTGGTTACCTTCAACCCGGCAGTGGGGTCCACACTATTTTTGTCTTACGACTACAGTATATTTAGTCACAGGAGAGCTATATGTAAGAGCTTAGCACAGGGAATGAGAGTCCCCATGCAATCATTCACTCTGTGGCACTTTGTCAGAATTAGAGGCCTCTCTGTGATTGTCAAGCAGAGAAAAGTGATAATCTTTCCTATAGTCACTTGTCTCACTGATACAAACACAAAATCCTTCTATTCTTAGAGGCTATTACTGAGGCTAGGGATCTTGCTTTTTGTGTATGTTGTGTGTCCTGGCAACCTCATTTAGACATTGTGAAGGACAACAGCATGCACACAGTGAGCATATACTGTGTATATCAAAATTTCATTTTAATATTTATGGCTTTGCTTTTGGAAATATCTTCATAATTTTCAAAGTTTTAGTGCTTGTTTGAGCCATTCTGTCTCTTCTTATCCCTCTCATATAATTGTTTCTGATCGTCTGGTACAACAAATGCAGCTGAACTTACCTAGTGCTCTTATGAATCTTGCAGAGACTCTTGAGATTCATTCATCACAGCTTGTCTGTTCAGTGAAGAAGCACTTTCAAAAAAATTCAATTACGGGAGACACAAGATTGTTTATATCATCATTCATTAGAAATCTCATTATAGACTAAAGCAAAGTCAGATGCACTGCATCACATTCTTTAGCTTTAGACAATTTTGGTTTGATATTTGCATTTATTTACATATACCTATACATATCAAGTATATACACAGCCAGCCTCCCCGCCTCCTAATGCCAGAATAGGTTTTACATGAAAGAGATGGTATGTGATTAGAGGCACAAAAGTGCATAGTACAAGAAAAAAAAAATACCATCAGTGAATAAACATCTAAGAATAGCACAGGTGCCTTAACAATGTAGACATAGAGAAGATCATGTCGTCGTTTCAAGGTAATAAATGTGTCTAAAATTAATGTCTAAAAATTTAACAAGGGTTAACAAAGTAAAAAAATCTAATATTTGGAATACACAGATGTATTACATCTGTAATACAAAGCTGAGAATTTAAAATGTGACTGGAAAAGATGGAGCAGTTTTCCCTTTTTTTTGGAAGTGAATTATTACTAAAAAAAAAGAAAAGAAAAGAAAAAGAAAAACAAGCAAACAAACAAAAAAAATACTCGGTGATGTGAAAGTCATCAAGCATTTTGGATCATTAGTGTATTTCTGTGTTAACTTGGCTTTGCACAGCCATAACGGCAGCTCTCGTCAAGTGTAACTTATGACACGCAATAAGTTTGACAAATTATTTCAGTTTTGATTGCTATTCGTTTAACACAAAAATTAACAAAACCCATGCAATACAACATGCACAGATCAGTGTTGTTCATTCGGCTACATTAACAAGTAAACAAAAGCTATTCTTACCATTGTTACTTTTGTAAATAATTAAATAAATACAATTATTAGAAAAAATGTACAAATTTGTCATTTATAAATAATAAATATGAATTGTGCTGAATACAAAAATGTTGTAAAATATTTTAAATGATTTTTTTTTTTGTTCTTCATTTTATTTTACTGGTCCTTTTGTCCTATGCATTATAGTCTATGCCCTGGCACTATAAATGATATTCAGTTCAATTACCCAGCCTAGTAATTGTCTGCCTTGTTCATGCATGTTAAACACGAGTGACGTCGGGTTTTTGTTACTATCCTCGAAATCAGACAGATATTTATCCTTTGTGCTTGCCTGTGGCATGGGATATATTTCTAACTGGCTGCAAAGGAATATCTGAAATACCAAGAGGAAAAATAAGCATATGTGGAAGTAAAATCGTGCAAGCAGTGCGCAGATGCAAATACTGTGTTTTGCATACCTACTGACGGCTTTACATACTTACCATAGGTGTGTGTGTGTGTTAATACATAAAAAGCTACATTGTGAGATGTTTTTTTAAAAGAAGCATGTTTGACTCTAAAAGAATCCATTCACCTGGTCCCACAAAACACTTAGCATCCACCCTGCAACCTAGCAACAAAATGTTTGTTCCCTGAAAAAACCTTTACAGGTTTTAAAATGTACATGTTTGGCCCGTTATTGAGCATGTAGGTGGCTGCACCGTCAGTGCTCGATTTCCCATACAGACCAAGTCTGCCTTCAGAAGTATCTGTATCCCTTTTATCAAGCTCTAACACACGACAGTACTCTCACTGCAGCCAGACAGTGAGCTCTGTATATTATCTGCGAGTGCTCTCACACCACCTCGTCTGACTCCAGGCCGTACTCCTCATACAGAGCATCCAGGATGGCCAGCTGCTTCTCCATGGCTGACAGGTAGATGGCAAGGTCACGGTGCATTCCTGACATAAAATCCTCCTTCAGCTCATCTCCCTCATGACATACCAGCGCTGCCATGAAGCCGCCATAGGAAGGAGCTGCCCTCAGTGCCAGCTGTAACCACACACATTCCAGTAAGGGGTAAAGTTTGAATATGTGTAATTAAAAAAAAAAAAAAAGGTTTAAAAAGTTACAAGCGTAAGACTTACAGCAAAAACTCCACGCACCACCCATCCGTGATACTGACGTAATGTCTTTCCATAGGCAATGTCTGTAAAAAGAAGCATTGCAGTTTGCCATTAGTACCACAATGAGTATTAAACAGCAAGCATTATAGAAACAGAAAAGAATAAATTATACAGTAGAAATTGTAACCTATACCAAGCCTTAGAGTCATAAATCATTATTGTCATTGTATTGTAGAGACGATGAAACCAGCATCTGTTATCTTGTGGATTCACAGACACATTCCGCTGTGTGTCTAATAGGGAAAGTTAGCTATAAATGAACACAAAATTACTATCACCATTCCATATTTCACATTACTATTCTGTTCTGGGAGTGGAACCCTGCCAGGATGACAACATCCCTATCCACAGAGCATAAGGGTTTAGAACAAAAATGATACTTTCATATGCTGTGGCCTTTGCAATGACCAGATTAAACAACTATGGGGAAAATATGAAACTTGTGTTAGACAGTGTGCTAAATTAACATCATACAAAACAATGAAATAAATCCAATGAATATCATAGATTGAATACTTTGGATTTTTTTTTTTGTGTAGAATCTTTGCCAAGGTACGTTCAAGTTGTTCTTGAATTTACTTTCATTTTTCACCCATCTGTATAATCCTTCCTAACATAGCAGCAATTTTAACCGAGTTGCAGTGGCTTTTATAAAAATGAAAGACAATGCTGACTAAGCGCTTCATATCACTGGCATTGTAAGGAGTCCTGGCACTTACTCAAAGCTGCATGGATGTCCTGCTCTCCAGCATCCACCTCGGAGAGGAACTCTTTGAGGAATTTTAATCCTCGTTTGAGCCACAGCAGAGCCTCGGTGGCCGAGTTTCGCACCTGCGCCACTTCCATCTGCACTTCATGAAGCACAATACTCTGCAGAGTGGGGAAGTTGTCTGGGTCTGACAGTAACTTCTGCTGCACTTTCTAGAAGATATGACATCCTAAATGAACAACCCTCTATTGTGCTGAAACATAATGTCTAGTGATGTAAATGTACGATACAAATAACATGGCTACTATTCAGTATGATGATACTGTCTCAGTGTATCATTCATGATCTTTTAACAACCTTTAACAGATCACCACCACTGTGTTGAGACCACCTAGTGGCCATAACAATTCATTAGCTCAAATTATAATGTGCCCAAACTGTCCTGGTCACAGCTGTAATGATGTGAGTAATAAATGCAGAACAGTTTATAATGGTTCTCTTCCCTGGTATAGCAGTAATAGAGGTACATAAAGAGATGTCAGTAGGCTGACTGGAGTCTATAACATTGTGCCCAAGACAGGAGAATTTCACCAGATAAGGCTCCAGATTCATACACGCATTCACAAAGTAGTGTCAATTTAGTCAATTTAATCCTGAGTTGAAACATTGGGAGAATATGTGAATATCCGGGCTGGCAACACTACCTACTATCCCACCGTGTCACCCTATCCCGATTAGTGGTCAATCAAAATCTTCAAACAATGCATCAATCTACCAAGAAGGTGGAATTCGCTTTAATATTCTGTATGTTTGCTCGTTGTTACCACTCACCTTAATGTTGCCCACAAAATCTATTTTAACTGGAGCGAAGACTGTTGGTCCCAGCTTGTCTGAGGAGAAAAAGTCATCATTGTGCTGTTTTTAGTATTTAGCATATAAGATCTCTACATATGTACTGAATGTGCTCCCACAACTGGACAGGCAGAGAATGGACCCACTGTTACAGCAAAGGAATAGGTCATGGCAAGCTGCAAAAATCTGCTGACTGCTTGATCAGAAAGCGACCCGAGGCTCCGTTTGCAGCATTTCATTCACCGACATCCCCAGTGTTTATACTGAATCACCAGGCCATCTACAATATCTTCAGTAAAACATGCATGATCCCCAAACCAACAGAGCGAGTGAAGACACAGCTGCTAGATCGGGTATGGAAAGGATGTGCAGGATGAAAGAAAAGAAAGAAAGCCAGCCGTACAACAAGTAATGGCCTTTAATTGTAAGAAGGAAAATGGGTTTTTGATGGAGAGAGAGAGTGAAAGGAGAGAATGTCCTACCTAATACTGGCACTATAGCATAGCAAGAGTCCAAAAAGGCTCGTGTGGGGATACCACTGTCGTCCTCCAGTCTTATATCACTAAATCTATAAAAGGAACGCCACAAACATTCAGAAAATGACAATATATTACCATAGACTCCAGCAACAGTTGTTTATTTGCTGAACACAAAGACAAGGACAACACAAACAACACAACCAAAACAAAGCAAACAATCTCATTTCCAATCAAAAATTGTGGGGGGGGCGGGGGGTTGCTTTTTTTTTTTGTCATTTGCATCATAAAAAAAGAAAATGCTTAAAAAAGAATGCTTAAGAAGCTGTGCTACTGGTTTGATTTACTCACTGATGTGTAACTGACAGTGTTTGTTGAGGTATAGGATTTCACATTTTTGTCTGCACTATTCACAAATGTACTACAAAACTGAAAAGCTGGCTTTCTCAATTGTTTTGAAATATAAAAATCATCATAAGAGTATTATGGTGTAATTGTGTTATACCTTCACCTCCGAGTTTACTGACTATTCTTTTATTGCACAAAGGAGGTAGGAAAAGACTACAAGCCTAGTGTTCTACAGAACATCCTGAAATCAGCAGTGTGAGAAATCACACTAATAAAGCACCCGATTTTTTCATAACATCATTTTAGAATTATTGCATTTATAAGGATGAACATTCGGATCATTGTAAATTCCGATTCGTTGTTATTAATGCTTAAAAGTATCCTGTTTGATCAGAAGCTCTGTGTAAATACATTCTCTTCAGTATTCATCAGAATATGATTCACTATTGCTAAATTAAAGCTAATCTAATGCTGGAATATATTTTAAATCCTAATCCAAATAATAATAAGATGCACCGATTGCTACAAAAATATGTGTTGTATGATTTGTTCTGTAATCAATACTTGAACTTACACACGTATGAGCTAAAGTGTCATTTTCATTCTTTAGAAATCATAGCGCCAGAGGTTCCTCATACCTGTGGCTCATACTACTGAAGAATGTTTCCACCTGATCTTCTTTTTCCAGTTTACCCTCTGACTCAAGCTCATGCACATCTGGGTCAGCCTCTTGGCTTTCCAGGGTGGTGGGTTGCTGTTCCTGTTGCTTCTCTAATGTGCAAGTTACATCTGGACGCATGTCTTCTCCTGCCTCCCCTATGGGAAGTTCACTCTTGGCAGGATCCTGAAGATTAGGGTGAGGTGCACTCTGGACCTCCAGCTGGTGTTCACATTCCTCCTCTGTTAGACTGTTCTCTGTAAAATATAATAGTAGCAATTTACTAATACTACAAATTCAAGTCTATGAGACCTTTATACTTCATTTACACTGAAGGAGCAGTTTAGAGTTCTCTGCTGTGAGTAAAAGGAGTTGCAATTACAATGACAACATTTACATTCCTTTTTCTTTCCCCCAGGGTTCTTTGATGGATCAGTCTTCTGCACTACACTGACTAAATTATGCCTCATATACACCTATTTCTGTACATGCACTAACAGCACACAAAGTATATATATATATATATAGCATTTGAGGAACAGTTGCATTTTATGGGAAAAATGCAGAGCTTAGCAACTCTGCTGCAGACTGATTGAAGTGAAACCTATTCTCTAGCCATTAAAAATGCATAATGGCCTCCAGAAACTAGCAAGACTTGGTACAGTGAATTTCTGTGAATTTTTGAGTCTGTAAATGTATATGATTGTTATAGATCTAGACACACAACAAAAAAATGACACCTTTAAAATCAGACAGATGATGTCCAATAGGATTATGAGTGCAGAGTGCATGTGCTTACCTGTTGAAGATTCTGGCATTTTTCCTGGAAGAAATGGAGGAGGTTCTCCATCTGGTCCTAACTTCACATTCTCATGTAGCAATGCAATAGATGAGCTATTTACTGAGCGTTTCTGTCTGCACATAAGATGGACATTAAGGTATTTGAAGACATTATTTCCAAGTAACTGTCTGTTGACCACCCAATCCAGCAGGACTAGGCAGACCAACCCAATCATTAAAGAGTAATAAGACCCTGATGTACTCAGATAAGTAGTTCAATGCCCTTTTCTACTACTTCAAATGCCCCATGTGCCCCCATGTATAGTACATTATAAGAAAGATAAATAAAAATACATTTTGTATCAGCCAAAAGGATGAACACGTGCAAAAAAAAATGAATTCATCTTACTTTTCTTCCAAAGGGTGGCTTTTTTGGTTAGAAGATTTGATCTGTAAAAAAAATCCAAAACAGAGATACAAAAACAATTATAACATTAGAAAATTAGGTTTTTAAAAGACAATTCAAGACCTACGCCATGACAAGCATTGCACTTTTACACCTATTTGTCCCATTCAGATTGAAATGGATATTTTGTTTGCCATGTGGTTCGGCTTAATTTCACACTGCACATACTTTTAATAACACAAAACATAAAAACAACTTTAACTGAGAGGTGTGTAGGACTGAATACTCGTAAAACTCCATTCCATTCATGGATCAGAAAAACACAGCAACAGAAGAAAGGAATCAATGATTTGGCAAGTATACATAAAAACTGCCACCTTGTGAGGTTTAATAGCAGCAACAGGTGGCGTTTCTGGTGGGCTGAGGTTCTGCAGGTCTGGACTGAATGTGCGGCTGGCTATCTGCATGCACTCCTCCAGTGTCTTCAGGAATGTGGCACATGTGGACTTCACCAGACTACCTGAATCGTCCCCTGTCTGAACGCCACACAGAACACATTCGAACGGATGTTTCACAAATGCATAGGCAGGTAAACGTATTAAATTCGGGTCATTATTACTGATATTTGTCGGTACCATGGAAGATGGTACGACACCAGTTTTGATCAAACCCATAGAAATTCTGACTCACCTCTCCAGAGCCAGCTGCCCCCTCACCCAAAGGACTCTCCTTGAGTTTGTTCACCTGTTCAAGAAGGAGGTCACAGTATATCCTCAGTTCAGACATCTTGGTTTTCAGTGCCTCTGTGTTTTCCTGGACTTCTAAGTAGAGAAAGAGAAAGAAACACATTAAACCAAAACATTGTCTGTACAGTCATCAAATGGACATGGTCCATTAAGAATAACCACAATTTTATTATATTCATTTAGTGAAGATAATCTTATAATCATACTCTTAAGCTGAAGGAAGAATCGGAGGAGAAGGAGAAGGAAGGTTTATGGAAGGAAGAGGTAAGCAGGTAAGGATTAAGATATGCTGAGGGCTGTAT
The DNA here is from genome assembly GCF_019097595.1 of Hemibagrus wyckioides. Classification (NCBI taxonomy): domain Eukaryota; kingdom Metazoa; phylum Chordata; class Actinopteri; order Siluriformes; family Bagridae; genus Hemibagrus; species Hemibagrus wyckioides. The sequence goes on from NC_080710.1 coordinate 13,139,079, forward strand.
TCCTTACCCTTCTCTTTCTTGGTCCGGTTGTCCGTCAGACAGGCTTTGGCTGTTCCTAAAGCTACCAACCATTTCTGTCTCTCTGCTGCATTGATGGCCCTGAGGTAGAAGTATTGTTCTCCTGGTATGGTCAGATCAACTCTTGTGAAATCTGATGGGTGCACTGTAAAGGGTGTATGTGCAAAATAATAAATAAATAAATAAGTGACCATGCAACCAACCTTGAAACACCACTGCGTTAAAAAAAAGCATGGACTGTTTCATTTTACCTTGTATTTCACAGACGGATATCTTCATGCTGCCCTTGCATCCTTTCCATGCATCTTCCTGGGAATCATAATATGAAAGCGTACCTCCAGCTAACACAAACCAGCGTGGCTGCCACCCTAGAAAGGACAAATAATTCAACATGTGAATGACAATTTAATTACAGGGTGGAACTGTGGCATGGAAGCCAACGTCACCGCCATATACACTATATTCTAATTCATCCCAAAGGTGTTCTATCAGGTTGAGGTCAAGACAGTCAGGTTCCTCCACACCAGACTCGCTCATCCGTGTCTTTATGGACCTTGCTTTGTGTACTGGTGTGCAGTCATGTTGGAACAGGAAGTGGTCATCCCCAAACTGTACCCACAAAGTTAGGAGCATGAAATTGTCCAAAATGTCTTGGTATGCTGAAGCATTAAGAGTTCCTTTCACTGGAAGTAAGGGGCCAAAAACAACACCTGAATTCAATGATTTGGAGGGGTGTCCCAAAACCTTTGGCAAAATATAGTGTATCTCCAGGGTCCCTAGATCGATCCTGGTCTCAGATTACTGTCAGTATCTGTGCATGTCCTTCCCATGATTGTGAGAGTTTCTTTCTAGTTTCCTTTCACCTTTGGATGTCCTTTAGGTGGACAGGCTAAACTACATCACTCTCTAGTTGAATGAGTGTCCTATTACAGTGTACTGGCCATCCAGGGACCACCAAGATAAAATGGTGGCAAAACACTGGTGATGAATGCTGGTTTCACACAGTTTCCTGACAGCAGCAGCCAAACAAATATCTAAATCTATCCATCAATTGCACAATTCAGTTTCATTCATCAGCTTCTGAATGTAAAGGAAAGTGAGTCAGACCTGACAGCTTAGCTGCCTGATCGATACCGGCACTAGGTCTTCCAAAGTTTAGTGGCTAGCTAGGTAGCCAGCTCTAGCTAACCAACTACATTAAACCCAAAACAGCGTGTGGGACGTTACTCTGTACAGGACACGTTACACAGCTGAAAGAACAACAGCAAAGAGGAAGTAGACAAGCTTAAATAAAACATGGATATTTCTAACGTTAGCAGGCTGAGAGGTGTTGACACGGCCAAGCCTCTACTACAGTCCACCTCAGGTTTCTGAGCGTTTCTCTCCCTGTCCTCAGCTTAACTAGCAACTAGCAAGTAAAACTAACGTGTCCGTATTGTTTCCATATTAGTTAAAAGGTGAACTTCTTTTACTTACCACTTATATAATTGGTCCATTTATAAAGCACTCCCTCCATGGTGACTCCAGTTTTCACAATTCATTACTTGTCCACTTGTTCACAAATACTGAGGATTCATGACTACGAATTTTCCGTATCTTGACATCTACGCACCGCGTCTTTAGCCTGACTTTACGAGTACGACCAAGCGCAAAAATGGTTCGTGAATACCATTCCACGTGATCACACGAGGGCTCGGTCGGTTTGCGTGACATCATAGAGGATTTGCTCCCCGAAACTCTTCCTGATTGGTTCGATATGTGATTATGTGGGCGTGTCTTTACCCTTGCTGACATCCAATCAGCTGAATCGGTTCTTTCTTAAGGCGTATTTTTCACCCAGTTCCACCAATAGCAGTAGCGCTGAGAGATTAGCTGGGTTTTTTTTCCGCATGGGGATGTTTGGGATCTTGTGAGCTTGTAGAAGTTGGATGCCACGTAGTCGGGTGGAATTCACTGGAATTCAGACGTTTCGCTTACGCTAGTTACTTTTTCTGCATTGCAAAGTAGAGAACATCCCACTCTCGGTGTATTGCCAGATAGACCTATTATTATTATTATTGTACTTTGAAATGATGCTGGAATTTTGGCTCTGCTTACTCTCAGCTCTGTTTTTTTGTATCCATGGCGCAAAACTTCCGGAGCCGGAGGTGAAAATTGAAGTTGTGTACAAACCTTTTCTGTGTCATCGAAAAACCAAATATGGGGACATGCTTCTGGTGCATTACGACGGATTTCTGGAGAGTAACGGCACAATGTTTCATTCCAGGTAACATGCATGGTTGCATGATGTATGAAGAGGAACAAAAACACTGCATACGATCACCCTGTGGCCAGAGTTTGTTCATGTTATCCTGTTACAGTGTTCCAATCTGTTCAGCATCCCAAATCAGTGCCCTTTAACTCCAAAAAAAGTTTATTTTTCATCCATTCTTCTGAATACAAGCTTTAACAGCAGAGATTGGACATGAGATCTTTTGTACTAAGCAGTTAACATTCACACATTTGCTTACATTTAAATAGAAATTTCAACAATTATAAAACCTTCAATTTATTTCCTTTAAACATCTGGGAAGTGTGGTCTCAGACTATATAAATTGTGTATTCAGTAGATATAGTGTTTCCACACAGTGTTTCATTGTCCCTGGTAATGTTCTTCAAAACTCTAGATCAAAAAGACATACATTTTCATGATACTTTATGGATACACACAAATATAGACAGTCTATTGCACTCCCATCTACAATTTAGAGCCTGCTGAAAATCTTTACTGTAAGAGAAGTGTTTGTGGCAGGAAGTAACCACTCCAAGAACAGTCACAGCCTACACACCTAATTGCAATGTATTAATATACATGTATATATATATTGTAAATGAATAGCCGCCAAGAGGGTGATAAACACCCAGTATGGTTTACCCTGGGGATCCGGGAGGTGATCAAAGGATGGGACAAGGGACTTCAGAACATGTGCACAGGAGAGAAAAGAAAGCTGACCATCCCACCCTCTCTGGCATACGGCAAGGATGGCAAAGGTGAGCTTCGACTACATGCTTGTTCTTCTTCTTTAAATTGCCTTTACGGGAAGATCCACTTTGGTATTTGCATGCCTCTGCTCTGCTTCAGGAAAGATCCCACCAGAGAGCACCCTGATCTTTGAAATAGAGCTCATGGAGATCAGGAATGGCCCCAGGTCACACGAGTCATTTCAGGAGATGGACCTTAATGATGACTGGAAGCTTTCCAGATCTGAGGTGTGTAATAACAAAATCAGAAAGCTTGTAAGTTTGTTTACATACCTGCAAGCTTGTCACCATTGGGTATCTATAATTAACTCTTTAAAAGTGATAAACTGATTAAAATGCAAACTAACCTTAATACATTTGCTTTTGTAATTGTGTCTTAGGTTAAAGAGTATCTGCGTAAAGAGTTTGAGAGACATGGATACCCTCCTAATGACACTCATCATGAAGCTATGGTAGAAGACATCTTTAAACAGGAGGATGACGACAAGGACGGCTATATATCTGCCCGAGAATTCACATACCAGCATGACGAATTATAAAAAGAAGTTACTAGTTCAACTTTAAAAGAAATGTCGAATGCAGTCTGTTAGTATTGGTTTACATTGAAATATGACAAACTTCAGTATCTGAAAATGACGGCTGTTCATGTAAACAAGGATCTGTGAGCAGTTATGTGCTAATGCCTGCTGAATTTCTTCTTGAAAATGACACAAACTTACCTTTTGTGTTGAAACATCAATCTGTCAAAAACCTAGTCACAATCCCAAGTACACTCCAAGAACTGTGAAATGTTTTGTCTGGCAAACTTATAGGATAACCTATAAGATGTTTTAAATAAAAGTGTACATTTTGCTGTGTTTTTCAACACTTCAGACTGAATCTAAATGTTTTTTAATGCTTTCCTTTGTACATTTAATGTTTTACTGCTTATATACACTATATTGCCAAAAGTTTTGGGACACCCCTCTGAATTCAGGTGTTGTTTTTCAGGGGTTGGGCTTTGCCCCTTAGGAACTCTAAATGCTTCAACATACCAAGACACTTTGGACAATTTCATGCCCCCAACTTTGTGGGAACAGTTTGGGGATGACCCCTTCCTGTTCCAACATGACTGTACACCAGTGCACAAAGCAAGGTCCATAAAGACATGGATGAGTGAGTTTGGTGTGGAGGAACTTGACTGGCCTGCACAGAGTCCTGACCTCAACCTGATAGAACACCTTTGGGATGAATTAGAGCGGAGACTGAGAGCCATTAAGAGTTCCTTTCACTGAAACTAAGGGGCCAAGCCCAACCCCTGAAAACCTCCTGAATTCAGTGATTCCTTGATTCCAATGATTCAGTGATACCTTAATGGAGGGAACTTTAAGCAGTACTTTTACACTGGATTGTACGGCACAAATGAGCCACTAAAGATTTTGATCATTATACAGAGGGAATGGAGTAGATGTTAATACATAGAGTTCTACAAATACACAAAGACCCACAAATAACGGTGAAGGTTGTAGCAAGTGATCAGTTTTAATCAGAAATGCTTCAGAAACATAAATAACATTAGGGGTGGAGTAACAGCCATAAGACTACTATGTAGAAAGCTGTGATTTTGGACACTGCCAGCAGGAGCTGCTCTTAACTCAGTAAATGACACCAGTAACTGATGGGCATTATCTCCCATATAAAAACATAATGCAGTTGATGTACTGTTGGATTGATTTACTTACTGTACACAATATATATTTAAAGTTAGGAATGTAATATGTTGGAGGTTTGGTGTTTTTGGAATAAATGCTACTATACGCTGATATAATATATATTATATAATATGCATCAATACACATTGAAGTAAGAATTCAAGGCTACATTCCAAACCACAGTGTACACATTAATGACACCATTCCAGTGAGATGGTAGACACACTATTTAGAAAGGTGTCAGCAATCCAAATCTGAAGATGTAATTATCTGAGGCCATTAGAGCTGTTTGCTCAGTGTAACAAAACCTCAAGTTAATAAATAGTAAGTAAAAGATATGGTCACGTGGTTTTTTAATTATTATTATTTTTATTTTTTCAGCTGTGAGGTAAATGGCTAGTATGTGTGGAGTAGGTTTAGTGGTGTCTTCCACACAAATATTTAAGAAATAAAATAAGTCATATTTAAAATATTACAGATGCTACCCTTGTAATAGTGTACTTAATAAGTTTATGCAAAATATTGAAAAAAAATATATACATAGAATAGAAGTACATCTTTTTTGTGAATGTGTTTGTGTTAATATTTTTTTTTTTGGAATGAGTTATGTACCTATCTTTCAGAGAGAAAAACAAATGTTAGAATATGTATTAACATTTTTGATATTATTTTCTTTTATTATAACTCTAACTCCTGTATTCAATATATTGTTTTTATTTATTTTTATTATACTTCGCAAATATCTTATTCACAAATGGAAATTTCTAGGTAAGAACCCACTACTCTCTGATTGATTATCATTCTTATGTTTTGTCTTTGACGGGCATAAAACAAACAAACAAACAAAAAATCATTCAAAAGTCAAAAACTGCTTTCATTAAAACATTTTAAATCAATTTTAAATTTTTAAATAAAATAAATTTTAAATAAAAAAAATAATTTTGTATAATCCCCCCCCCCCGTTTTTTTAGTTAATTTATTTATTTTACCTTCTAATACCTTGTATTATTATATCCTCTATTGTTTTTTATTTATTTCTCATTGTGTTGTTCTGATGTATGGCATAATAATAATAATAATAATAATAATAATAATAATAATAATAATAATAATAATAAAGAGTAGTAGGTTTAGCTTGCTATGCTGAAAAATACAACTAGTAGTCTACCAAATAACTAAGTTAGTAAGTTAATTAACTACCAGTTTCTAAACCTCAGGTTGATCTGGTCGGACCGGTACACCATGTTTGCCAGCTTGTTGGTAGAAAGAAAAGTTTCGGAATTATCGCTGCAGTTTAAACAAGTTCCTTGATACAAAATGGAGGTCATTATAAGTTCTCAGACATTCAGTATTTAAGTCAAGGAATAATGAAGGGGAATAATAACATCGGCAGTTATTTGGTAAATATAGTCTACGAGTTTGACCAGTTTGGCCTGTGCTGGATTTTTTTCTACCACAAGCTTTGTTTTTCAACAGGGAGTGTGAACAAAACTTACACCTCTGGCTGCTTCTGGTGTGTCGAATTTTTATTACCCATGCCTTTTGACATCTGATCAGGGCCTATTGTCCCAAATGTGTTGTTAAGTCTAGTTTTACCTTTTAAGTTAGGTCTAATGCTTCTGGAAACTCTGACATGCATTTTCCCCAACATATTTTTTTTTTAGCAGAAGTAATATAAGCTGGCTGGCTTGCTTTGAACAACTTTATCTTTATCAGGTTGGAGCATGATGATTAATGCATCCAAACACTATTACCATACTCATGCCATCATTCATAGCTCTTGAGGTAATCTTACACACTGCAGCTTTGGTAGTCTTCTTAGACAAAGAATCGAACACTTGGCTTGGTGCTGTATGTGTATGTTTATTTGATGTCAACCTCAGTGAAAATGGGAAGGAAACAATGATATACTGATTACAGTGATAAACAAGATGATAGTAAGGCACCAGTATGATCTCGTCTACAGCACACTTCCGTTTCGGCTTTTAAACATGACATTCCATCCATTAAAGGTGACACAACCTGCCATTAGGCACAATGTGTCTTTAAAGTAGTACTTCTTGTACACAACACTCCTTTATGTAATGTGTGGAATGGTTTATGACTATATGACCTTGTCATTGATCCAAATTGTAAATTTCGAAATATAACGTAACATGAATGTTATAATCCTTAAAAAAAATCTGTTAGTGCAAAAAACGATCCCATTCTGAACAACCATGAGAGCAGGGATTGCCCCTGCATGGATCTTACTTGAAACTACATCATATGTCCAAATCAGACTAGAACATTTAGTTCCATTTACATTCATATATCACTGTATATGTAAATATCCTTCATACAAACAGTTACAAAAGCATTGAAACTTTAAAACTTTATAGAATAAATAAGTGGCCCTTCATATCAGTAGTTAACAAATAAACATTAGAACAACACTCAGGCATTGTATTAATATTTACTACATCAACACAAGACATCAGAAGGGACCAGTCTCTGTGACAGGCAATTAACCTACGTGCAAACCACACACACATGCACACACACACACACACACACACACACACACACACACACACACACACACACACACACACGCTAAAAAATGGGCTTTGTTACAAAAGGTTTTCCTATACAGGGGTTCAAGGGGTAAGTGTGTTAGCAAGTCTCAGGAAAAACTGTACCATAATGTGCATTTAAAGCTTTAGGGCTGCTTTTAGATGTAATTACAGCAGAACTTAAATCTTTTATATCCACGTTTCCAGGTAAAATAAAAAGCTACCACTCCTGGTTAGCTATGAATAAATATAAACGTGTTCTCAGAGCTGAGGGCATTTAGCTTGACTGAACAGCCTGTAACAAGTAATTAACCCTAATAACCCTAATTAACGAAATATGTTCTAAATTGTTTGCATTGTTCAAGCTCTCACTGTGTTAGCTTCAGCCATTGTAAGCAACAATAACCTCACTGACCAACCAGAGAGATCCTCTGAGATCAGTGTCTGTGGTGGATGTTAGGATTTCAGCATGGCTACTTGGCCACGGCTGTGTTGCTTTCGTAAATGTTCTTGTTGGTGGGCAGAGTGGCTCGGACCTTGCGTTTTTCCTTGAAGCGGCCGGAGCGTGAGACGGTAAGGTTTCGGCTGAACGTGTCCATTATGGCAGGTTCCAGCTGTGAGACGTCAAATCCATCACTTGGGAAGCCTGAGTTTTTGCTGTCTGAGCCTTGATCATGCTGAACAGCAGCGTCTTTAAGGATGTTGCTCAGCACCCTCCCGGTGAAGGCCTTCCACCAGGGAATCCTCTCCGCCATCTGAGTCTTTACTTCACCTTATAACACCAAGCAGTGATTAGATATCCTGTAATACGTGCTTATTAACTGACAGCTTATCAACAAATAATAAAAGGGTCATGGTATTTTTGGAACCTACACTTCTACAGGATATTCAGATATTCTCTCTTTGAATACTTAATGGTTTTATGTAAATCTCTACATCAGAGGGGTTCTCTTAAAAAAGACAGGTGTGTGTGGGGGTTCTTTATAAAACTAGACCATCTAAAGACATAGATACCATCTAAAGGCCTGTTAACCATCTAAAGTCATAAATAGTGTATATTTCAAATAAACAACTTCATTAAAAAATATTAATTAAAAGTGTATATAAAAAGATTCCACTTACCAGCGCCACAAAATTCAGTGAAATATTTGCAGTAATGTCAGAATTTGTCTCAGCACCCACAGTATTCCTGTTTCTTTGAACCTAAAACCTAATATTTCCTTCTTTCTTCAACAGAAATACTTTCCGTCTTACTGCCACCTACTCCAGACTTGTTATAGCTCAGAGACAATGATGTTATACAAGCAAAAGATCTACTGTTAATAAGTTTCCTTTAAGCCAGCACACCTTTGTGAACTGGGATAAGGACTTCCCACTGTCTTTGTGATTGGTCTGTTGAGTCTGGCAGCAGTTTCCACCAAGAAAACTGGTTTCACCTTCTCAGACTTAGCAGTCTGACCAGCTAACATAACCTCCTGGTATAAAGCAGGTGCGTCTTCACACCATGGAAACATGGTGAAAGTCACAGAACACATAACTCAGAGACGAATCTGCAACAGTTAACAAAATAATTCTGATTCTTGTAATAGAAGATGTGGAAAGGATTAACATTAAAGGTGGGGAAGTATTTGCACGTTCATCCGCTATACAGGCCTGCTCAGCAGTCACGAAAATAACCTAAATTAATCCTTATTTAAAGAGAGTGAAAGAGAAAGAAACATGCTTAAAATCAGCTTTATGTAATTTAATAAATTTGATAAATTACAATCATAATTACATCCTGCACAGAAAATATTTTTTTTTAATAAAACACATTTTTAGAAAGTTCTCATATCAAATGAGTGAATTCATTCATTCAAAAGCATCAGATTGGGACGATTATTTCTTTCATAAATGGCCTGATTATGAGGTATGGCTCCATCCACTGCTTCCATCCGTGTGCACTGGCTCACATGTCGACATCACAGTTTGAGATGGTCAAAATGCTCCACGTCAGCATCCTAATTTACAGTATAAGCCATGGTTATATATATACAAGCACAACAGAACCTCACTGAATGGCAGCGGAACCCTTTCCTTTAAGAAAAGGAAATTGAATGGCGATGATATTTCAAACGATCAACACCAAATTTTGCAAAAAATACAGATCAAAATATTTACAATCTTTGTCAAAGAAAAACAAAAGTGCTTCATATTGGGTCTTGTCATTGTAAAACATTAAAATGTGTACATATACACACCACAAAGAAGTTTTAACCCATGAAACATTAAACCAATATCAGTGCAACATACTAACCATGAAAGTCAGTCAGTCATATACCACCGGGGTTTATTTACATTATTTGGCATTTGGGGAAACAGTAAAATTCCTTTGCATTTTTTTTTGTACCATACAAACAACTTATATATACAAAACAATAATTCATCTCATGATTTGTTCACAATCAGATCAAATTAAATAAAAAGTTATGAAGAGCGTTGAGACAGGATCAAGAAATCCATCAAGCCTCAAGAGCAGGCTTACAGTAGCGCCCATTTTTCCTGATCTACTACTGGTGATTTAGAATATGTTAAATGAAATGTACATTTTAAACCAATTAAGACTTTTATTTTTGAAACAAAACAAGGTCTCCCACCGACTTCCTCACGGTAGGAAGTTCTTTACAGTTCATGGCTTTAAAAGAGGATATCTTCATGCTCAATCAACAGCTGAACGATCAGTTTCTGGTGCCTCATGTCGTTGAGGGTGGCGAGTGTGTTCTGGTCTGGTGGCTGCATCAAAGTTGGACCGAAGACGATTCCGAGATTCTCTGCATTCATGAGATTGTCTTTTTCATACATAGTGACCCTAATGAAAGAGCAAACGAAGAAATGATCGTAAGATATTTCAATTCTCTAATAGTAAGAAGACATTTTTGAAGTGGGCGCTTATTTAGAGATGTCTCTGTGTGACTCAGTGTGCTGCAATACAGTGCAGTAAATATGATTCAGTATTGTGCAAACAGAGTTCAGTGGGAAAATAGCTTCGAGAGCAGGAGGCCACACTCCTTTCCATAGAAAAGACAGGCACAGAAGCTACTTTTACTGAAAGCCAGACAGAAATGCACAGTGCTAAAATAAGATATCTGTGGTAGTAAAATGGATATAAGATACACGGTTGTTAGTATTTGTGATGTGAGACCGGAGCACCAGTGAGAACTGGTATATGAAGAATATCAGCTAAATATAAGTATTACATGGGTACACAGCATACAGCAATAAAAGAATAGTCTTTAACTTTTTGTATCAGAATCCAAAAAACAGGATTTGCTCCTGTTTTGGGGTTCTGTTAAATTTCTATGTCATGTCAGACCACAATGGTGCTTAATGGCTCATATGAAAGTAGACACTCAGGGCTTTTTTGTAGTTTTTCTTATGCATCTCTGTTATTTGTAGTTTTTCTTATGTATCTCTGTATTTACCTAGCCTATGAGTGGAAATATTTTCATAAACCCCTCCCTCAAAAACCATGATTTTTGTTTCACACAAATGACGTTTATATCTTCAACATGAATGGTGATATAAACCCGATTTTTGCTAGCTGAGATGCCTCAAGTACTTGTTCATAGGCATCTAAAACATGCATATAAGCATGAAATTCTGTATAAGGTTAGCCCAGGGGTAAAAATGTTTCACGCTGAAAGCCAACAGTGTCCTGATAAATTTTATATCAGACTTGCGGCGATAAAATAATTAATTTGTTCATACTGGTTCAAAATTTACCAGTTTATTAGTAAAAAGGGTTAAAGAAAAAAACAAGTTTAAGCACCCTGTGAGAAGATTTAAACAGGGCCTAATCCACTGAGGAACCATAGGTTGAGGTAAAGCTAGCAGCAATGAGATGGTACTTACCTCTTTAAATGGGTCATCAGGTAGCGAAGAGTCTCATAGTGGGCAGGAGGAAGCTGCAGCAGGCCATCGTGGATTGCTTCTAGCCTGGTGTCAGGGTCATTTATTTCTGTACAAAAACATATAAGGTAAACTTAAGCAGGTTTTATTTTCACAGCTTCTTTAATTTAATAGGATTTTTAGTTAAACTCTCCATACACACCTTTCGCAGGAACTGATGTTAACTGTTTATTAAAATTATGGCTGTGTTATCTTTAATTAGTTCACACTAAACAAACAGTATGGTCAGTCGTTTATTTATTTATTTATTTATTTATTTTTTTGATATTATCTTAAGAGCTCTTACTGGCTGCCTGTATGAATTTGGAATAGACGTCGTATGTGATGACAGGGATGGGCAGATCCCTCAGATAGAGTTTCAAAGCTCCTGTGATGGCGTTGATGTCTGGATATGCATTTGCACTGATATCTGCCTTCTCACCGTCTGTCAAGGAAAATCAGTCAATGTCACCTGTGTATTTCACTGAAACAGCCTTGCTAAAACAGCCCAAAAATGACTACTGATACCAAATTTGACACCACACAAAGGTTAAGGCTAGGATTTTATGAATTTTTGCCCACCTACCTCTGTCAAAGGACAGCCTCACATCTTCTATATGTTCTGTAAAACCAGACACTCTGTAGAGCCCTTCTGACTTCAGTCCTTAACAAGGAAAAACAAACCTTACAGTAATTCCAACTTAAATTGCCATAACGCAAGGTTTATTAAATTCGATTAAATTCATTTTGTATGAAGTCATGCCATCAATTTACCAGACAACCCGTGATGCAAATAACGTAACATGCAACACGAACTGTGACGCAAATGATGCAATATACAAGACAAACTGTGACGCAAACAATGTGACATTATTATTGTATATTCAGTATGGTATTATAGTATATCCAAGTGAAAAGAAAACAAAAGGGTGACTCAGTATCTTAGCATCTTGCAGGGTGAGCCAAACTTGTTCATTAAAAGAAACACATGAACATCAGTACCTCTTTGCTCAATTTCTCTGATGCACATGTCTACGACCATAGGCCGTGGTGTATTGTGAGCTTTAACCAGCGTGGTGAGGTCACAGCTGAAAACCTTCTTGATGCGCCGCAGGTCTGGCTGACAGTCGCTGGGCACCAGTTTTGAGCATTGTTTATGCACGTTCAGTCCACAGTCTACAAAGGGTCAGAGGTCAAAAAGCCATGAGAATGTCACCACAGTGTATGCAGACAAGCTGTCTCCAGTGAACACAAGTGTTTGTATAACCTTACTGTGTAAATGGTGTCCTAAGCCATGTGCTGGCATGGGACTGACAAATGTTGATCAACGTTATTATTATTATTATTATAATAAATACATGCACATGTAAATTGACTGGGTGTGATCCTGTGTGCACCTGCAAATGGGTGTGTTGACTACGTGTCCTGTGTGAAATACTAGAACACTATTTCAATAGGCATGTGTCTATCTTTGAAGAAGATGAAGAAGAGGAGAGGAAAGAACAAAAACAAAAGCTTTCTCTCGTCTCCCATTTGAGTTCTCAGCAAGTCTGATGACAAGAAGTCTCGCCTGCGGCTCAGGCACCAACAAGAGCGGCTCTTGTTTGAAGATTAAAGTCAAAATTATGAAAACCCGCTCAGTGTATCAAAACCTTGTGACTGGAAACGTTTGGGACCAGACTGCATCAAAAAAACTCAACTTGTGTCACTAATATAAGCCACTACATATATCAGAACAGAAGAATACGACTTTACAATATTATTTCAGGACTTTTGAAAGTATGAGCTTAAACTAAATCACCAAGTTGAATGGTTGATGCGTAATGGTCAGTATTACGGATACTATACTATATGTATTATAATGTAAAACACATATCTGTGCAGCTATACTGTGCTGAGTTGAACAAGCTTTGTAATGATAATTCTATAAACAAGAAGAAAAATATCTGACAGTTGTGACCTTGTGGTGACATTGACCTTCCCTGGTCTCTAAATAAAGGAAAACCGCATTTTATAATAATCATAGAACTTTTTGGTTACTGAGATTAATGCAAGGTTTATATTTAGACATAGCCTAGCCTTCGCTTTCAATGGAATGTTCTCACAAGAATACAAAGTTAAATGTATGTGTGTGAATTGCAACAGTTTTTGTTTTGTATCGATACAGTTTTGTTTCTGTACGACACATGGGTGTGTTGCTCCCACGCCTGTCTTGGACGCACAGTGTACATGCCACTATAAATAGTTCCAAGTAAACTGTAGGAGGAACTGGTCTAAACCAGGTGTCAGTCAGGAATGTGATACAGCCGCATTGCAATGGCATACTTACAGCTTTGATTTGCATGAGACATGCATACTGTTTCTACACTGAGTCGGTGGACTGAGGTGTACGGGCGAGTTGGCACAGTTAAAATAACAAGACTACATTATTCAGAGCTTTGTGTTTTACTGCCTTGATATGAACGATTTGTCTATACTTGACATTCAGAGCTGTTCTGGTTTTGAAAAAGCATTTCATTTGATTTGCTGTGTTATACCTGAGCAGCGAACACCCTGGGCAATGAGACCCCACATGAAGTTGGCACAGTATTCACACCAATGCGGGCCTCTGAAGGTGTGAACCTATGCAGCAGAAGGCAGAGAAGATGTGGTCACACATTTTCACATTATTATAGAAAAATATACAAAAGAGTTACAAAAACCGAAAAAGGTTAAAGATGCTGATTAACCTGTGACCTATAGGCACATGCTCAATTTTGTATTTTATATGACTATAACAAGACATGTTTATTGACTTAAATAAATACATATAACCATTCATTCATTCATTCATCTTCAGTCAGCACTTCATCCTGCTGGATAAAGAAAGAATACAGCCTGGATTGGATGTCAGTCCTCTACAAGACACCATACAGTCACACACTTATTCAGACATGGGGCAATTTAACATAGCCAATGTATCTACTGCTATGAAGTGGCAGAACACCCACAGAACACTGAGTAAACCCATGAGGACATGGGGAGAGCATGCAAAGCTCCCGGCTACTGCATTCACCACTTTAGATTTGATGAAATTAATGGAAATTTAAAAATTAAAGCATCTACTTCTGCATATTCCATCTGTGTAGAAATGTTAACAATTGGGTACAAAATTACTATTATTATTATTATTATTATTATTATTTTATTTATTTTTTAATTCAAGGAACTGAAAGTCTGTTGCCAATTTAAAAAAGTCATCTCTTTTTTACCCTCAAGTAAAGTCGCAAAGCATTGAAACCAAACAAGGTTTATTAATACACCGTGAATTATGTATTATTACAGCACAATTATAATACATCTAATGCCTTTATGATGACTATCCTTAAACACAGTGTATGTACTATTTAAGGGAGTGTCAAGAATAGCACATGATAACCTATGTCTGCCTTTCTTATTTGCTAGCAGGCAACATGGAAAAAGTCGGTTTACAAATGGTAGGTGTTGCTAAAATCTGCAATTTACAATGACAGCAAATGATAGAGACTTTTCAGCAAAATATCCCATCTTCCTGTTCTAATGGACTACAGATCCACCAAAGCACAAGAGGTATTGAGCTGAGAATTCAATTCTCATCTGTTCACTGGTTCATCAATTAGGTGTAGTACAGGACATGATAATTCACTGAGCACAGGTATAGCTAAATCATTTGCAATATAAAGCAGTGCATAATTAATATTACAGTTACAACCATGTATTTGCTTAGTGCTTACCTTAAAATTATGGACCTTCTCGTAGTTGCACTGCTTCTCGGGCCCATCTTTCAGAGCACTGCGTCTGCCCAGTGGTGAGTTAGAGATCTGTGGACAAGCCAAAAGTTTTATTGGCTTCCAGAGCAGTGTGTCTTTAACCCCTAGCCTCAGCCCAAGAGCTAGAGCCAGCAATTCCTGGCGCTTCCTTTCCTGTTTCCTCGCTCGAAGAGGAGCCAGGTCACTCCCTGTTGGCTCCCAGTGAGCCTGCATCTCCTCTGGAGAAGAAGATGTGGAGGTGGACAAGGTGGTAGTGAGGAGTAAGGAGGATAAGCCTGCTTTGGCTTCGAGGACAAACTGAGCTGGATGACCTCCATAGTGAGGATTGAGACAGAAAGAGGGAGGAGGTCTGCCTGAGGGGCTGGAGTGTGCCTAACACAATAGGAGTCATCCAGCACTGCCAAAGAAGGGCACAGGCAGAGGGAGGGTGAGAGAGTAGTATAGGAAGGTTAGAAAGGAGGAGAGGAGAGGGGGAGGCAGAAGAGCTTAGCATGGCTCAGTAGCTTTCAATTGCTGGATCGATTAAATCCGGTCTGAGTGCTGGAAGAGATGAATGTCTGTTCGAGCACTGTGCTTCTGACTATGTGTTTCCTCTCTGCTTCCTTAATACACTGGCCATCTCTCATGTCTTTCAGAGCACAGAAATCCAAAAGCCACGCTTTAATCCAACATCAGCCATTTTCGTGAAATAATCAAGGGAGATTATCTCAGTGTCAGAAACTCAGAGTGCTGAGCTATTTCTTTCCTTCTCCGATAAGCCACTGTTGCTTATCATTCTCTACCCACACATACCCAGCCCATCCAGATGATCTGCTCAGGACCAGACCAGATAACAGATGTAATCGCAGTACACTTCTCCTCACAATGTAATCTTCTAGTTCTTAAAATCCTAGCCTAGCATCCTAGAGTCTAGACTGAATGTTTCTATAGTAAAACATTTGCAAGGCCAGCAGCAGAATGCAAGCCTCCAGCATGGTGTCCCACATAGTAACGCAAGACTCCATTCACTCATTCATTAACATCATGTCAAATACACTGCTTGTGGAAATTGAGGCAGAAGCTACAGGTCACATTTCACACAACATAAAGCAGTTACCCTACCTGAATGAATCAAATTTATATTAAATATTCCATCATAACCATTCACCTTTTCTTAAGGAAGCAGAGACGAAATGAGCAGATGTGCATTTTAAGGTGTTGTGGTTTTCAGTGTACCCTTTTATACACACAGCACAATGCCACCAGAATAATGGCAATAATATTTAAGTGAATATATTCCTGGGATCTGTGGCATGAGCTGTGGAAACAGCCAGGAAAATAAACCCACATTTTTATTATTGCAAAGCTGCATGTCAGACTAAGAAAAAAAATATGATTACACACCTGCTGCCTTTAATATTAACAATGCTCTGTTGCAAATAGAAAAAATATGCTCTGACAATAGAACATGCACACATCAAGTGAAGCTTTAAAAACCACTTCAGGACATGGTTCAGGATCATGGCATGGTGATTCTTAACAAAGATAAACAGAAATGTCTGAAATGTTTAAAAGGGGCATTCTCCTATACGGGTGTAAACAAATAGCAAGAGATAAGCACATTTCTAGCATAGCACTGTCGGGGACAAAGCTGGCTGTAGAGTTCAGTGCTGCTGACCTTTCTGGTCTGGCCTAAGAGAGCTACAGCCTGGGGGGACAACAGGTGGCACCACCTACAGGGAGCACAGTAAAGCTCAGATGGTGATTTTCTGCTACATATTACATACCTTATTCCCATTCATATTATAATTCATCTGGTTAATATCTGGTTTTTGGATTAGCATTCAACAAGTCGAGGATGCTTCCACCACCGAAAAACAAGTCCAGTTTTTCTTGATTTTAACTTGTTTGCCAGAGATACCCTTAAAATTGATTTCAAAAATGAAGCAAGCTATCGAGGAAGAACTATTTCAGACATCTGACCTTGCTGTGACTTTGACCCTATTTGGGTCAATTCCAAAATCTAATCAGTTCATTTGCAGATTAGTATGATTTCCATTTAATTCCTAGAAATATTCAACCACTCATTCATGAGATATATTGTGCTAGTGTGCTCGTGAGACACTAACAGACACATGGATGGACAAACAGTAAGGAATCTATTGGAGAAAAACAATTTTAGACATTTCACCCTGTTGTAACCTTTATCCCATTTGGATAAAATATAAAATGTAGTCGGTTCGTCTGCTGGTTATTATGATAATTCCATATAAACCCTAGAACCCCTTTCAAACACTTGTTCTTGAAATAACGCACTAATGAGAATCTCATAGACACATGGACTGACATGTGGAACGGAAAAGTCGCAGCTAGCAAAAAATGAGCCTTGAGTTTCTGAACATTAACACGGAGGAGACTATTAAAGGAAACTTTTGGACAACTGACCTTGATACAGCTTGGATCAAATCCAAAATCTAATCATTTTATCTGCTGGTTACACTGATAACCCCATATAAATACTACAAACATTCAACCATTTGTTCTTGACACATCACACTAACAATTATCTCAGACAGACAGACGGACAACCCAAAAACACTAAGTGCTGGAGACATGATGACTTCTCTACACTGTCAACAAGGGTGTGTGTGAATTGCAGAGAATTTATACAGTGGTATTTATACAGTTTACACATGGGATCTATTAGGCTTGTATCTGTTTCACTACGCCATCAAAAGTCACAAAGCCTGACATTCACTATGTTAAAAAACTGGCTTCATATTCACCTCACATGATCTCTGCAGGCAGAAAGCATAGGTTAGGTTATGATGAACATTTTTTATATAATTTTGGTGAAACATGTTCATGGTTCTATGTATACATAGAGATTACGAAGTTATAGTGTAGACCGAAAAACTGATATTTTGTTATTATATCTTTTTTGATTGTTTGTCAGAATTTTGTTGCAGAGGCATGTGGCAAATTTTGTGTATACAGTATACACTTGTCTAGATTTACATAGATTGTAACACAAGTCATAGGTGTGTAGAATAAGCAACATTTCCATCCAACACATAGTGCTTGCATTCTGTACATGATAAGAAAGTAATATTAATAATAAAGTCTATACACACAGCGGTGTCACTGAAATATGCAGGGGACAGTGGAAGCTTGGCCAGCTATAGTTGCAACAGAATTCACTTAAAAACATAGCAGGAGACACTATGGCAGTGAACAAACAACATGTTTTTTTTTTTTTTTTACACTGGTTCCCTACTGAGGTTGGTGAACTGAATATTTAGAATGTGGGCCACCTTTTCTCCTGTTATATATGACAGCTACCTTTAGGGGGATGTACAGGATTGGTTTAAGTCTTATATATGTCATAGGAAATGTATAGCTACGTCTTTTTTGGTTACTACTCTTGGATGTGGGGCACCCTCAGGTTCAGGCCTCTGCTCATTATATATGTGTCTAATGACCAGAATTAGGATCGATCCCTGGATCAAACCCTGGAGCTGTGAGGCATCGTTGTGCCATTGTGCCTCCAGATTTTAAGAATATCTGTTCAGTGAGACGACTAAAAAGTGTTTGCGAGATGTGTTCTTTATAAATTGGCTTTAAAGCATAAATAGAACAAGACTTGCACTTGCTGTCTTTGGGCACGTCTTCTTGTCGCTTAATGAATGCTGAGAGAAGGAGTAGCATGACAGCGAGGGACAAAGGGGACTGGTCCCTTTTCTCCATTCTCTCTAGTCACGATACAGGGACAAAACACAGCAGCTGAGTACATGAAGAAAACCAGGGCATTGTGGGATAAATTAAAAAAAAAAAAATACACAAGTGTTTCTATGTATGAGCCACAGAGATACAGAAAACAAGCTCGGCACAAACAGTACAGTATCAGTGTAGCTTAGAAATGCAGTATGCCTTTATAATCTCTAAAGTCATTGCCTGAAAGTCAGAAAACATGCAATCAGTGCCTCTTTATATGTAAGGATTTGTACAAATAGTAAAATACTCAAAAATAAAATAGACCTATTATACAAGCTGTTACTGCAAATAATAGTGTATAAGCTTAAGGCTGCTTTAACTGGTTGCTCATATACTAGGTTAAATAAAAGAACAAAAAGTGTCTACAGGAGTTTTGTTCCTCATTTTCTTTCAGACCAACATCTCCATGGACCATTAATCTGTCATTTAAGGATTTTGTACTATTTAAGAAGACGTTCATTTCTCAACAGAGGAAGACACCAGCTGGACTTGTCTGTAGCAGGCCATGAGAAAAACATGCATTACAGCGAGAGCCCAAGTTTTGTGAAATACTTCATCTATCAGTGCAGGTAATGAATCAGTCACTTAGAAATATAGATAAATTAACCACATCTTCTTTGAAATTAGTTAGAAATTTACCAGACATCACTTGGGCAATAACAAGGTCATGTGGACAAGCATGTGAGGTTCCCTGAAAGTCAAACAGGTGGCTGGACAGGTAGAGCTAGGAAGAGCAAAGAGGCACGGGATAGCATGTATTATGTCACCTCAGAGAGGCTGTACTTCATTTTTGTGTGCAGCACATGTGTTGCCTCCTTATGTGTGTTAGTCAGTGCTATCTAGTATGATCAAGACAGTAAAAATTGTATGTGGTGCAATGATGATGCTGAACTAGCAGCATACTTAGCCCTTCTAGTGTAATCAACACTGGCTAGCACGCAGGTTAATGGTTATAACAAAGTATATACTCTATATTATACATTATTACTCTCCAAGTTATTTAATCTGTCATTTAGGTGTCAGTTAAACGACTAGTTAATGTTACTAGCAGTTAGTTACTCCTCTTGCAAAAAATACACACATTTTCTGTATTGATCCTGACATGTCGACACCTCAGGGGTTTGGATCATTGCAGCTCCACCGCTTCTCTGTCTTCTATTCAGTGAGATTCCTCATTTTTAGATCATAAAGCACTTCACATTCATGTTCACCTCTGGTGCATCGTTTCGTGAAACAGTGCCACACTCAGTAAAGCTCAGTTACCATGGCAACTGCTTGACATGTTATAAAAGAACTTTGGAATTAAAAGTCTCATTTGCTGCAAACATTAAAACAGGTGTTATTTTATTGGTAGAAGTAATTATGTGCAAATGACTACAATAAGATCAGAATTGTTGGAGTTATAAATGCATATTCATTCTACTAAATCCACGTGTTTGTAAATGTAATGTAAGTTCAATGATCTCCTCATTTACATCATGGCCATTTGTAGTGAAATGACAAAAAACATATTTAGGCCATATGTTAAGTGTACTTCATATGTATGTTTAGTAATGGTACAAACAGGCAGGTTTTGAGTAATAATGGGTTAATAATATGAATAGTAATATTGCACAATTTCCCCAGTTAAAATGCAGACCAGTTTTAGTCCCTACCTACAAACTGAAAGACAGAATGACCAGATGTGAGTACTAAGATGTCAAGCATACAATATGGTCATATGTTAATGAACATTAATTAAACAAAAAACATATAACCCTAACCCATACTTATATAAATATACATATAGTACACCAATCAGGCATAACATTAAGAGCACTGAGAGGTGAAGTGAATAACGCTAAGTATCTCAACGGCCAAGGCTCATTGATGCACGTGGGGAGCGAATGCTGGCCTGTGTGTTCCGATCAACTTGCTGAAGAAGTTAATGCTGGTTCTGGTAGAAAGGTGTCAGATTACACAGTGCATGATGGGTCAGGGCTGTTTTGGCAGCAAAAGGGGGACCAACACAATATTAGGCAGGTGGTCATAATGTTATGCCTGGTCGGTGTATATATATTGTATATAGTATATTACTACAGAGTAAGAGGGAAATTAACGCTTCCAAAATGTTTCATATTTAGTATGTATTATATATTTTGTGAGATAGCCTTTTAGAATGCCTTTGACAAAAGAAGAGCATAGTGAAGTCATTCTCTTAATCAGGAAGCTGTTAAAAGGTTGTGATGAACTTTACCAGGAAACTTAGCAAGCATGAAAAAACTGGGGAGTGTTTTCCCCTGTGTATGATGACTTTTAGATGCCTATACATAATATAAATTGATACTGATACCAGTTTGTGTACCAGTTACACTGTATTCTCTAACTCCATGTTCTCCAGTTCCCATGTTCTACAATCATAGCACATGCGTTTAGATTCCATTTCTTTACTCAAAGGATCTGCGCACGAGGAGAAATGTTTTATTCATCAGGCTTAAGGAAATGCTCTTGAGCTGTGCATGTGCTGTGTGAGGAGATTAAAGTGTTGGGTAAACAGCAAACTCACAGATTATTCATGGCCTTGCCGCAATTCAGAAGGGAGGAATTTCATTTGAATTTCTCATTTCTCATAGCCAGAGGATGCAACAAAGCTCTTTTTTAATATTGCAAGCAAGATCGGTTTTAAATGCAGCACTATTTCATAACATCACTGAGACAAACTCTTTTACAGTAATACCTGTACATCTGCACGTCCATGGACTCATCCAGTCAGCCAATTATGTGGCAGTAGTGCAATGTATAAAATCACAAGAGCTTCAGTCGATGTTTACATCAAATATCAGAATGGGGAGAAATGTGATCTGTGTGTTTTTGAGTATTTTCACTCTAGAGTTTAACCTGAATGACACAAAAACATTGTGTTTAGAGTCACTTGGATTATATTTTCCATCTCATTGATATTTGATGTCAACAATAACTGAAACTCTCGACCTGTTTCTACATTATTGCATGCACTACACTGCTGCCACGTGATTGGCTGGTTGGATAACTGCACGCATGAACAGGTTTACAAGTGTTCCTATTCAAATGGCCAGTAAGCGCACATGTACGGTCAATGACTTGTAATTGACCCTTCAGAAAGTGGAGTTCATTTGTGTCCTACTTTTGAAACGAGATGTGGGCTTGTGTTGTTTATGCCTGTTTTGATTACTGGTGCTGAGCTCCTCCGGGGAGAAACTGTACTTTATTCTGAAGTAGCCAATCATGCACAGGAAGCATGTGAAAGCCTGAGTTAGTGCAGTCATCGCCGAAGAGCTGTTCAAGTGCAGCCTGGTTCGTTCTCTCTCTCTCTCTCTCTCTCTCTCTCTCTCTCCCAGTCTCAATAAATCATCAAAGTGAAAATAAGTAACAAATCATGCAATATTCAAATATGAGTCACAAAATAGCATACAACCCACAGTCCTATCCAAAGCTCTAATATAGAGTGTAATAACATCTTCATATAATCATAATGTAATAACATCACCACATCTAGCACTAT
Organism: Hemibagrus wyckioides; assembly: GCF_019097595.1. Lineage (NCBI taxonomy): Eukaryota > Metazoa > Chordata > Actinopteri > Siluriformes > Bagridae > Hemibagrus > Hemibagrus wyckioides. The sequence goes on from NC_080710.1 coordinate 13,161,352, forward strand.
ATAACAAAAAGTTTCGATCGATAGTTCTACAGGCTGCAAGACCTCCAGTTACGCTACATTCTCTGCTCAAAATCACTTGGTGGCCGTCCGAAATCCCACACTGTGAGTGTACATACTGCATTCAGTTCAGTAGCCGACTCCTCGGCTGTTGATACAGTATTGTTCAGTATATGTGTGTAGTATAAATACAATCAGGATCCTCCATGTTGTAATTGTCATGTGATCTACAATGTCACAATTTTTTATTTATTTATTTTTCAAAAAACCTTTAACAAGTTAGCTGGTGTTTTTAAACAAGTAACAAAAGAACAATGGTTACTACCTATAGCTGTGTGACTTGTTTCCAAGTTTGTTCCCTTCACTTATTCAAAACACTGATGCTTGCCTACAAAGCCAAGAATGGACCAGTACCCTCTTATCTCAAAGCTCTTATTACTCCTTACACTGCACAATGCTCCCTCCAATCCACTAGCACTGCTCGACTGTTCCCACAATCACTCAGGGTACAAGGTAGGTCTACATCTAGACTCTTCTCTGTTCTCATTCTCACCAAGGTGGTGGAATGAACTTCCCCATATAGCCTACACTGACTGTCTCCTAAACACCTAACTCTTCATGAAACCCTTAAACTAGCTCTTATTTTCCCTATTTGATTTATGCATTGTTCTAAGTTGATTTAAAAAAAATCCTCTCAACAGTTTTTAGGCTGATGGTATCCTAAGTCTCTGACCTATTGAACCAGTGTTAATGTATTCATTGGCAGAGACTTTAAAGCACACTTGTATGTCGCTCTGGAGAAGAGTGTCTGCCAAATGCCAGAAATGTAAATGTAAATGTAAATGTATAGCACTTACACTTCAAAATAGCCGACACACTGCCTTCTGTCATATTTGATCCAGACAGGTCTTCTACACTAATCTCACTGCTTTATGGGATAGAGCAGTGTCCACTGATTCTCTACTGCAGAATCTCAGAGGAAGCAGAAGGTGATACAGATATTTCTCTCCTACTGTTTTATGATTACTGAGAATCCGGACAGACTACTGCTTGCTTTGGGGTACTGCTTTCACCTACAGTACTGTATAGTGGTGTATTCAGTTGTAGCTCTGAACACTAATCACGCTCATTTGTTTGCTATCACTCTTGGAAATAACGCAGTCACACTTTGTAAAGTCTCACCTGAGATACTTAATGTTTTATGTTTACGGAACCTCACTGCCTGTCTGTTTTATTGGTTTTAATAAAAGGAGAAAACCCGCATTTCTTTTTATTTCTCTGCTTTACGACATAGTAAAGTGTACTCATTGGGTCGACCATTTTTAATAGTATAATTTCATAATAATTTTCAATTTGTTACAGTGATGCAACCTATCATTATTGAACGAATATTTTTTATGACTTCTTATAGTATTTGAATCGTCATTTGAACTGAATGGGGTCAATACAAATCTGAAGAAATAGCACTATAAATAAGGAATCTAATGACGATTGCATGTGGTCATTAAATTTACAATTTAGAACATGAAAGGTTTTTTCACAAGGTTTAGGAGTGTGTTTATTGAAATTTTGACCATTTCACTGGAAGCGCATCTGTAAGGGCAGGCACTGATGTTGGACGAAAGGCATGGCTTGCAGTCTCTGCTTTAATCCCTCCCAAAGGTGTTCTATCAGGTTTGAGGTCAGGACTCTCTGAAGTTCCTCCACATCAAACTCATCCATGTCTTTATGGACCTTGCTTTGTGCACTGGTGTACAGTCATGTTGGAACAGGAAGAGGTCATCCCCAATCTGTTCCCACAAAATTGGGAGCATGATATTGTAATAAATGTCTTGGTATGCTGAAGCATTAAGAGTTCCTTTCACTGGAACTAAGGGGCCAAGCTCAAACTCCTGAAAAACAACCCCTGAATTCAATGATTTGGAGGGGTGTCCCAAAACCTTTGGCAATGTAGTGTATATTTATTGAGTCTAATATTCGAACAGGAGGAGTAAGTTCATACAATATATCTATATTTAGGGAGACTGATGAATTTATTATTATTATTATTATTATTATTATTATTATTATTATTATTATTATTTTACAATTAAAGGTTTTTATTTGTATTATTTTAAAACTACTTGCAGCGATATGGATTTGATTTGGAGAAAAGTACACTGCACATTGCTGGTAAGAAGTCAGGGTGTATTTTCTTGCCCTCTAGTGGCCACTAGAAGAATACAGTCAACAAACCAATGTGCAACACAGTGTGTTATTAGCAAATTCACCATAGCATTGGCTGAAAAGCATTGGCTTGTCATTTGGAAAATTATTATTTGCAGGCCATCACATATGTTATACATCAATGCCAGAATCCATACAAGCGTGCAAGCTTTTCCTTGTCTCCACTTTTTTTTCCTTTAACCAAATATACTGTTTATGCACATAGCAAAAAAAGCAAATGTGGGTCTCATCTGACCCACAGTGCTGTAATTTGTGGGATTTTTCATGTGTGCAACATTACATTCTATCATAACCAACAATAACAAAAAAGACTTTTTTAAAAGGATAAAAAATAAATACATTTTTAAATACAAGAATAAACAATATTTCCAATATATGAAAGCAATTTTTTTTAGAAGTATTGGAAAATATCTTACAAGAATCATTTCTGTTAGAGGAAAGCAGTTTTGTATTGTTCATTTATAAAGTGATAGTAATGCTGAAACTGAAAGTGCATAAACAAATGGCACTAAAGTAAAAGCTTTCAGTGCCATATCATATGAAAAGTATCTGATTAAATATTCATAGGGAAAACTGTTCAAGACTGACAGTTCAGAGTTTGTTCACACTCAACTGTCTACAAATCTGTCTGAGAGAGTGCAGTTAGAGAGATGATTGAGACAGTGGCAGATTTGCAGCCATTATCTTCCATCAGAGCTGCTCAGAAGGAACAAGAATATCCTGCCATCTGGGACACTCCATCACAAACGTAATTATTCACCCCCCCTTTCAGCAGAAAGGTTTGTTCCCCTGCATAATAACAGTCTTCACAGCAGACGAAGTAAAAACTACACTAGTAACAGAGTTGTAATGTAGAACAGAAGTGTATATTAAAATACTATGTCAATATATCTGTTGTTTTTCTTATAATAAAAATTTTTTGAAAAATATTTTTAGTGCAAGCTAATTAAGCACATTCTTTTTAGAACCTTTACACTCACTTTTTCTGAGGGTGCCGAAAATTTTGGAGCTGACAGTGCATACAGGGAAGCTTCTCACCTTGTCATCCTGTTGGAAGGTGACTTTCTTGGGCTCCGATCGAGCTCGGCTCAGGCGCTGGCTCATCTTGTCTCTCAGTAATGCTGTATAGCCCACATGCTGGTAGATGGGGTTAGTGGTCATCTTGGCAATGTACTCAGCTGCTTTGGTCTCGATGTAGAGTGTTATGAGGCCATCAGTGACCAGGTCATGCACCGACTCGAACCGCTTCTCTCCCACAAAGTGCTTGCCATCGTAGAAGAGCCTGTAGTTTAGAGTCTGGCCTCCAAACCTGAGAGACAGAAGGGATGAAAAGAGGTGGATGAATTTGCTAAGATAACAAAAAAGCTTTATATAAAAATGTATATAAAATATAAAGTTTTTTTATTTAATATATTTCCAGTGCATATATCCCACTTCACATTTACACACAGAATGACCTTGTACTTATAAATATGAACAAAAAGTATTCATGAGCATAAAAAAAGAATGGTTTTGAAAGTAAAAGTAAAAATAAAAACCAGCAAAACAAACAAACAAATAAACACATAAATAAAGAAAATAAAATTTATATTATCTCTTAATACATTTTATTTCATTTTTCTTTGGACTCTATATTTAAGCATAAGGAAAAAAGAAAGTAAAATAAAAAATAAAAAAAGCAAACAAACAAACAAACAAACAGACAAATATAAATAAATAAAATAAAAATTGTATTATCTCTTAATACATTTTATTTTATTTTTCTTTGGACACTATAATTAAGCATAAAGAAAAAAGAATGGTTTTAAAAGTAAAAGTAAAAATAAAAACCAGCAAATAAATAAATAAATAAATAAATAAATAAATAAATAAATAAATAAATAAATAAATAAATAAATACAATTGTATTATCTCTTAATACTTTTTTTAGACACTATATTTAAGAAACATTACATAAGCAGGAGTGCTGTTACACTGTATATCAGCATGGCTGTGATTCGGCCGTAGGCATGCAGCTAAAATAACTCAAGAAATCCTTGCATGGCTGTGCCAATCTTCTGACTTGCATCCCATTGAAAATTTATGGACGATTTTATAACTGCTAGTCCAGTAGACTAACCTTGGGGAATTGAAGACAATTTGGCAAGAGCCACAAATGAACCACAAGGCTGCAAAAAGCTAATGACTTCATACAGTAGACATCTCAAAGCTGTGACTGGCAATGAGAGCTTTACAACAAAGTGCTAATGTTAATTTATGGTGTCTGAATTCTTTTTCCCCCAATCAATTTTTTTAAACATATTTTCAATGACTATGATAATCATAAAAAATTTTTTAGGACTATAAATATATACTTTTTCTGGTCACAAGTACAAATATTTGGCCTCACTTATCATTCGTATAATCCAAGCTGAACTAAAATTATTCACTGGATTTACAAATGTTTCCACAACGCTGATTTTTGTGTGTGTGTGTGTTAATAAGTTGATATGTGGAGAAGGACACAGAGAGCTAGAAGCACAATATGACCATTAAACAGAATGGAAGCTTTTACTTTGTTATAATAGAATGACTTCTTTTATTTGCCTTAAATTATTATTCATTCATACACATATATATATATATATATATACACTACCAGTCAAAAGTTTGGACACACCTTCTAATTCAATGTTTTTTGTTTAGTGATTTATTTTCCACATTCTTGAACAATACTGGAGATTTCAAAACTATGAAATAACACACATGGACTTAAGTAATCCATATGTAATGACAACAAAAAACAGTCAGTTGTTATTTTAAGACACGAAGGTCAGGTGTTCTGGAATAGTTCTTGCAAGAACAGTATTGTCAAGTGCATTTGCAAAACCCATCAAGCACCATGATGAAACTGGCTCACATGAAGACCATCCCAGTAAAGCAAGACCAAAACTTACCTCTGCTGCAGAGGAGAAGTTCATTTAGAGTTACCAGCCTCAGAAATCACCAATTAACAGCACCTCAGATTAGAGCCGTTATGAAGGCTTTACAGAGCATCAGTAGCAGACATATCTCAATATCAACTGTTCAAAGGACATTATTGTGTATTTTGGCCGCCTTCAGCATTGTTTTACAATGTAGATAGAAATAAACATCAGGAAAGACCATGGAATTAGAAGGTGTATACATATATATATATATATATATATATATATATATATATATATATATATATATATATATATATATATACACACACACTGTATATTGAGGTTCAGTGATGTGTGCTGAGTTCTTACATTAGTACTTCGTATGTATACACACACACACACACACACACACAAACACACGGGAACGCAAGCACAATATGAACGTATTTTCAAGAAATACATGCATTTAATAAATACCACATATTTGTGTAAATGCTCTGTGAACTATTTATGAATAAATCTGTTCATATTCAGCTAAATATAGACCCACTGATTACAGACAGCATGTGCAGTCAGTAGTAAGTGGGTGTATACAGTATACGTGGGATCTTAATGAAAATATGTCTTTGTGTACATCTGTTTAATGGTGTGTATGAGGAAGCACATACCTCAACGCAAGTGTAAATGTTCCAGGCTGCCGTTGGCTCTCTCTGATGAGGTAAGCCCCCTCGGTTCCACCCAGAAGCTCATCTGCCTGCTCTCTAGAGATCAGCCCATGGAACCTGCAGCAAGAACCACCATAACACAATCACACTTCCTTACACCTGCTACACACTTGTTTTATTTGGGTTAAATAAACTCAGAGACAGTACAAGTCCTAACATAATAATTCCTCAGCCATATTGCAACAAATCCCACTTCTGGTGCTACAATTATTCCCACCTCCTCTGTGAGCACTGACAAGTAGTCGGAACTGTCGGAAAAACTGACGTCTCTGATGCTTACACACGGCTCAGATATAGTCAGAACCACTGAATGAAATGGCACTATAGAAAAACAAGCATGCTGTGTTTCCCATGGCAACAGTCCCATTGTCTCAGTTCACATCACTGAACCTTAATTTACACCTGATGCAAAAATACGGTGGGGAACAATACAGGTCACTGATGTGACCCACTGGAACAGAATACAAAGCGTACATTCGTGTTTATTCTGGTTTCCCCTGTTGAGTAATGAGTAACTTTACAGTGCTCTGCGACAACAGTTTACACAACAGTCACATGAAACTTTAAACAGGTTCACAACATAAAGCCGAAACTGAAAGTCTGTCATCTGATAGAGTGAATCTCTATAAGGTTTATGTGAGAGTGAAAATGAAGCAGACGTGGCATGAAGCGAGACGATTTGTTGTGGGTTGTGGTTTTTTTTATGCATGACAGTCATTCATCTCACAGAACTGGTGTGTACTGAAACTATTTCTGGTTGAGATGCAATCTATTTAATGCGACTAAACATTTTTTAGTCATTTTAGTCATTCTATCATTGAACTTTGACTTTCATTCTCAGGTTCTCTGTATTCACCTGATATCAGGAAGCCCTATCCTCTTTCTATCTGTGATTGTAAACTGTGGTCTGTTACATTGTAATGTATAATTTATTAACATATTACCCAAGTCTCCACAACAATCTAACAAAAAGAACAAAACAATTTTTAGAAGAACCAAAAAAGCTTGTAAAATACAACATATTCAAAAGAACCTTGTGTTCCAGTTACATGCCAAATTAATGCATTAACGCATCATTAGCCTTTGCTCCCGCTCTCTCTCTCTCTCTCTCTCTCTCTCTCTCTCTCTCTCTCTCTCCTATTCATATTTCCTCAGATTAACACCCACACATCCAGACATTTGCAAGACATCAAATTCCACTTATAGCCGACGTGTCTCATCAGCGCTCTGCATGTCAGACTGGAAAAGTGAAAATAATAAAATGATACACTCACTCTCGACCATAGTACTTGGGCCTGCTCTTGATCTGAAAAAAAGAGAGAAAAAACTGAACTGGTGAAGGCAAACAGGTTTATATCACCCAGGACACTTTCCTAAATCTCATCTTGCACAGGCAAGTCTCTACAAATCCAGTTTATGCTCAATAATGGCTTCAAATGACAGGCTGGGCGCCGATATTAATTCTATCCAGTAACATCCACTATATCATTACAGTTATTGAGTAAATCTAGATCATATATACAGTAAGGGCATAAGAATGAAGTGTTTAATGGAGAACATATTAATTTATGGATTATAAACTCAGGTAGGATTTCACACAGAAGTGATTTATGATTATCTATGCAGCAAAGTATAATGGTATGCAACTTTACTGACCTCCTGTGGACATGTTATTCTCTTTGGTCTCGGCGCCTCCTGCTGTAGCTGGTACACTATGACACACAAACACACACACACACACACACACACACACACACTTTCTAAACGCAGCTGTAAGATTAAACAATTGGACAAGCCTTTCATTCTAAATGTCAAAAATGTCAGTTGAGAGCTATTACATTGCAATAAAAGTGCCCTGCAGATATTCATGTTGAAGACACTGCTGAAAGCATTAGGAGTTACGAGTTATGATTTAATCATCTTTACACAATATTACATTGCCATAATATCCCGTAATGTTTACCCCAATTACATTATACTACCAGAGCTGTCATCCTTTTAGTTCTGCAATTTAACCTCTGGGTATGCCTGTATGTGTTACAGCTCAAAAAGGAAAAGCCCTTTATTCTTAAATAAATCGGAACTAATCAACATCCTGGCATTCAGTGGAAGCCCCGCCCCTCCCCCACATCTCTCATGCTCTTGATTATACTCATACGATTCCTTCATTTCTATCACAATAAATGGACCAAACAAACCTTTTGTTTGTTTTTCAAGAGATCAAACATATTGGAACATGTGACTGACAGATGTTTCTTTTTGCCCAGATGTGCCCTGTTAGACTGATTGTTTAAACAATAAATATCTGTATGTCTACTCTTGGTTTAAGCCCTGGGTTTCACCTGAGAAGACTGTCTTTGTTGTTTAAAAAGATAAACCAATATGAAGACCAGAGAGCTGTCTATGGAAAAAAGAGAAAGGCTTTTTGAAGCTGAGAAAAAGGGCAAATCAATCAGAGCTATTGTACAAGAATTGGGCATAGCCAATATAACAATTAGAGATGCAGTGAAAAAGATGAAACCACTGGTGTACTAACAACCAGACACTGAAAAGGTCAGCCAAGGAAAACAACAGCAGGTGATGACAGAACCATTATGAGTTTTGTGAGGAAAAAAAATCACTAAGAACCTCCACAGAGCAGAAGTGAAGGTACAGTAATCTACTGTTTGAGAAGACTTTGTGAGAGGCCATGTTACAAAATCCAAAGCACTCATCAGCAGTAGGAACCAGAAAGCTGGACTTGACTTTTCAAGGAAGTCCGAGGATATGCCTTAGATTATACTCTACCAAAGTGATGGAAAGTCCAAAGTGTGGAGAAAGAAAGGTTCTGCTCACGATCCAAAACCTACAAGCCCATGGGTCAAGCTCACTAAAGGTTGAGTGATGGCTTGGGCTTGCATGCCTGCTTCTGGAACACTAATCTTTAATGATGATGTTACTCATGATGGTAGCAGCAGAATGAATTCAGACATCTACAGAAACATTCTGTCTGCCAGTGTACAGAGAAATGCATCATCATGCAGGAATACCATGAGCCAAAACACACTGCCAACACAACAAAGGACTTCATCAGTAGTGGAAGGTTTTAGACTGGCCAAGTCAATCATCAGACCCCAATCCAACTGAGCATGCTGTTCCAATACTTTTGGAGTGCACTGGGTTTAGTTAACATCAGTGAACTATTTTCGTCAAAGATGGACTTTTTTGGCCTTCTTTCACCTAAAAAGCAAACAGACATGCACCAAAGTGTTTCATCTAACACATTACAAATACTGTTAATGTGATGATAATTACTGCTTTTGCTCTCCCAGCGCTAACACGTTCAACAGTGGCATTAGTAGTAAAAATCTACCATGTAGACAGCAGACAAGCGTTTTATAAAAAAGATAATATATGGTTTAAAAATTTTTGTTTTTTTCCACTGCTTAATGAGCAATGCTGCAGAATTGCCTAAATGTTCACCATCCACCTGAGTTTTAACAATTGCGGGTGCCAGTAATGGCTCCCAACTGCACCAGTGGTAATATTATTACACCCACTGTAATAATGACTTACCTTGCACACAATTTTCTGAGAATTTTTTCAGCTATTGATTCATCTTTACAATTAAATCATTTACTGCCATTTTTAAAACAGTAACTTTTGAACAGGAAAAAATCCTATAATATTTGGCCTATTTCCTGCAACCCTACAGTGCACTTGCTGAGCCTTGCTGTCCAACAACTGTGTCATCCTTCTGCCTTTTCCTTTTAATTCACCATTAATTGCTACTCTCAAGCAGGAAACAGTGTAGGATTTTAAAATGTCAGTAGCCTGTTGGTTTTTTACAGTCTCACTCTCTCGCTCGAACACAAAGGACTATGAATCACAATGGATTGTATGAGAGCGATTATTTCAGTGCAGAATACATGCCCTCAGCCACATGCAGCATATTTATTTATTAATCCTTCTTGCTGGAACTCAGAGGTACACCAGAATCTGCTGTCGGCACAAAAAGGCAAGCGAATGGATGTGGATTATACATGCGTACTTGGGCATGTTGGTAAATTCAGTGAAGAATGAAGTGGATTAGGGGAAGCTGATGGATCAATCAGAGCTAACAACGAGTCAAACACAGAACAGAGGAGATCAGTGTTTCAGGTTTAGACGTTACTCTTTTGCCTTACATGTCTGTTTCTTCTACTGGTCTCATTATAAAATATTTGTTAGATTAGCTACTAAGTTCAACAGTAGTTAATGATCAGCATTCCCAACAAAACTTCCGTAGCAATGGATCACACATTATAAAATTTTAGGTGACTCAGGAGCAGTGAATATATCTATTATACACCGGTCAGGCGTAACATTATAAGCACTGAGAGGTGAAGTGAATATCACTGATGATCTCCTCATCATAGCACCTGTTAGTGGGTGTGATATATTAGGCAGCAAGTGAACATTTTGTCCTCAAAGTTGATGTGCTAGATGCAGGAAAAATGGGCAAGTGTAAGGATTTGAGCGAGCAGTGGTCAGTATCTATCAAAAGTGGTCCAAGGAAGGAACAGTGGTGAACCTGCGACAAGGTCATGGGCGGCCAAGGCTCATTGATGCATGTGGGGAGCGAAGGCTGGCCCGTGTGATCCGATCCAACAGACGAGCTACTTTTGCTGAAATTGCTGAAGAAGTTAATGCTGGTTCTGATAGAAAGGTGTCAGAATACACAGTGCATGACGGGTCAGGGCTGTTTTGGCAGCAAAAGGGGGAACAGCACAACATTAGGCATGTTATGCTTGGTCGGTGTACTTCTCTAGCTTGTTGCCGATTATAAGAGTATTGAGTATTGGTATTAATGTATATTATTATTTAACTTTTATTTCATTATTTTAAATTCTTTTTTTATACATTTCATCTCCTTATACTTATTTGTGTACTGTTTATTTATGCCGTATACTTTTTCATTCTTACTTCACTGTACAACACTTTCAGCTAGCACCTGTATATAAATATCAGTATAGTTAAAGTTTACTATATTATTATTATAATAAAGTAACAGTGACATATGAGCACAGCATGACTGGATGGACTGATCAGGATGTAAAAACAGCGGCAGATGTCCTGGGGCACTTGAGGGTGATATGGGCTAGAAGTGTCCTTGATGACTTCATTAGAAAACAGGCTCTCCTGGACAGCAGCGTGGTCTTCGGGACCTGTGGCAGATTTGCCGTGTGGGAAGCAGGAAGGCATCCGACTGAGTGTTTATATCAGGGACACTCAGGACAAGCAGTGAAGCCTGGACAACGTCCAGTAAACATGATATGGACATGGCCAAGCCAGAAATACAACACAGAGTGTACAGAGTATAGAGATATGCACATTACCATTATGGGCTCCAAAGAAGATTAGAGTATGCTTGAAGCGCCAACCACAATGTAATGCAGTGTCTGCTAACAGAACTGAGGAGCGCAGCTAAAGGGGTGGATTATGACATGTTCTATAACAAGAACTACAAAAATAGCTCTTGGCTATAGGGTCTTGTTTTGCTTCATTAAGTATATACATGGCAATATATTATTCCTCGTCTGACTTGGATTATTTGTCGTCTGACAACACACCATGCTGAAGAAAATGGTCTGGAGTTACACTGTTAAAAGTTTTATTACACCATAATCACTACTATTACTGCAACAGACCAAAGAAAATGAAACAGAATAGAATTAAATAAGGAAACCTTAAACTTTGTTGAACTTATTAACTTGCTGATCTCAGATCCTAATTTGACTCTACGTGAGTGTGTTATTAAATCAGTGACGTTTATAGATACAAAACTCAAACCGTAATAGCAGGAACTGGCATGATACAGGTGGCTATTTCTCATTTAGCAAACATTTTTAAAATTCGGAATATTTAAAATACGGTCATTAAAAAATGCTAAAATAGTAGTGCAGTGTATGCATGTGGATGGATAGATGCCTGTTTCCTGTGTGCTTGGGAGCTACCAATATTTCTGATTTAAAAATTCTTATATTTGAAATAATAAAAAACATTGCAGAGACATATACCATATGTCTATCATTATACATGTCATATAAACATGCAGGGCCTAGGATAAATGGCAAACTTTGGTAAGAGCAACAAATAGTATCACATGTAGCGCATCTTAGACACACATAGTCTTTTATACTACATTACTCTGTGGCGCAAAGTGACAAAGTGAATTAAAAATATTGTCTGTTTTACAAATGTAATAAACACTGACAAACAGGGCAAACAGTCTGCCCTCTAAGGTAACAGATAATCTACGATATAAACAAATACCTTTTCAATTTACAGCAGGAGAGTTGCCAGTAATTACTGTAATGAATAGTTTTCACAGTAAAGTTAATGATATTTGACTGTGTTATTAAAATATATAGTGGCCTCAGTGGTATTACAGTAAGTTCCTCTGAGACAGTATAATCTGCCAGAGCTGTAAACATTTCCCCAGAATAACACACAGGCTGCTTTATCAAGCTGTAAAATACTGTTGCATTATATTCCTAATCTAAAAAACAAGTGTTTTAGCATCATTCTGACATTATGAAGATGCCGTTCACACACAAATATTATTTTTAGCATTGAGACAACTGATATAGATCATTTTAATTTTTTTCATTTATTGAAATTAATTTTTAGAAGTATAGCGAAACAAATTTAAAATTTGATATGATACGATCCACTTTTGACTCCACAAAAAGAAGAGCTGCCTGAACATTTTTGCTGAAGAGCGCTAACTGATCAGTTTATTTCCTAATCCACCTGCACCTCTATTCATTCATGCAGTTATCTAATCAGCCAATCATGTGGCAGCAGTGTGATGCATAAAATCCTGCATACAGTGCAGCAGCTATCAACTATCAAAATCAGTGATTTTGACTATGCCATGATGTCTCTAGAGTTTTCTCAGAGTGGTGCAATAAAGAAAAGTATCCAGTGAGCTGATGGAAACAGCTCACTGGATATTTTTCTTTATTGCACCACTCTGAGAGAAGAGAGAAGTTCATGAGAAAAGACATTAGGCAATGGCCAGATTGGTTCGAGCAGACAAGGCTACAATATTTCAAAAGACTTCACTTGGTCGGATGAGTCTCGATTTCTGAGATGATAGGGTCAGAATTTGGCACCAACAGCATGACTCCATGGATCCAACCTGCCTTGTGTCAACAGTGCAGGCTGGTGGAGCTGGTGTAATGGAGCAGGGAATGTTTTCTTGGCACACTTTGGGCTGTTAATACCAATCAATCATCACATAAAAGCCACAGACTTTTTGAGTATTGTTGATCATGTGCCTCACTTAATGGCCACAATTTACCATCATCTAATGTCTACTTCCAGCATGATAATGCACCATGTCACAAAGTCTCTCAAACTGGTTTCAGAAAACATGACAATGAGCTCAGTGATCTTCAATCACCTTCCCAGTCACGAGATATGAATCCAGTAGAAAAGAAGATGCAGTAATGTCAGCAAGGACCATCCCAAAATGTGATGTGGAATCTACGCCACAAAAAATTTAGGCTGTTCTGAGAGCAAACAAAGGCTTTTCCCAGAATTAGTATAGTTTTTCTAATAAAGTGATCGGTGAGTCAATATAATAATAGTATAATTAAAGTAGGATAATTGAATCGTAATAATCACACAACGTTTGCGTGATCAGTTCAGATGCTCATCAGGAGATCATAAAACAAAAGCTAAAGAGTAGCATCGAATCTAACAAATTTGAACAAGATTTTATTGGTGTGTCTTGTAAGAGAACATGTCTGAGGCACAGGGCTTTTCCCATTCTGCTGTTAGCTAATCGTGCACATGCAGCGCTCTGTAGCCCTAGCTGTGTTTGTGTGTTTCAATGCTGTGTTCTCTACTGAAAACTGAAAGCTTTCATATCGCTGTGGTGATTTCTTTAGCCAGCTGAATACAGGAGAAAGTTTGCTACGCATGCATGTATGGTGTCCTTTTATGTCTAGCTTTAGAGAGATACACAGAATAGTGATGTCAGTGCAGATGTGTGGTATTAGCATTGGTGATTCTACACACTATAACACTTTGGTCCACTGTTTGTTGGCCATCAAGTTCATAACTTACTAGGAAGCCAAAGAAATCCCAAACACCAGGACTTATAGATTTGGGCCTGACAGAAATATTGATTTTAATATTGACAAGCTTTATATTAGCTTACTTCTTTAAATCCCAGCGGCAGCTCCTGATTCGAGGAAATTGCCTTTTTAGAGGAGGAAGTGTGGGCTTGATTAATTTTACATTCTGAATCTACCTCACGTAATATAAACAGTATTTTAGAACAGCTTACTGTATTGGTATTTGAATAGAATCGAGTGCTGATTTAGTAGCTTGTGTAGCAATATCGCACTAACCATTATCCACGTTGATGAGTACTGTGAAGAGAAAAGCTTTTTCATTCAGAGTAGAATGGTGTTTCTAGTTCTATCTTTGTTTTTCGTGGGATGTAGTTGTCATGAAATGGTATGAGGTGACAAATTTCTAGACTGTTATGAGGGCCTCCACTGAGTTTCCTAAGTTGGTGTGTGTGCAAGGGTGTGGATTTGAGTCATTTCAAAAGCTTATGTACTTGACAGAGAACATTGCTCAAACTCCGAGGCTGGGGGTGGGGTTTAATCTCACAAATTTTGCAGCCATTTCACTTACAGTAGGATTTCCATATTGGAGGCTGGTAGTCCTCAGGATCTGTAAATAGAAAATAAAAGAGGTCAGTATGATGGCATGTCGAAATCTATATAAGTGGGTGATGAAATAGAGTTCCATCACCATGTTATTCCCATTTCATCATGTCACTGGCATATTTAGTGTCAGTGGAGAGATAGGGTTGTGCGCTTCAAGGTTATTACGTTGTTTCATTAGTGTGAGTTACTCTGGGCTCCAGCAACCGTTAGCAGTCACGCACCTCCGCCGATCCCATCTCCGATCCCTCAGGGAGCAGGCAGTTTAATGCTGAATCTATTTAGTCCTCTTACGAAAGGAGAATCGATACACACACACATTCAGTCACCCACACACTCACACCAACACGAGCTAAACACGCTAAATGATGCATCACTTATCCGCACTAATACATATAATCCATAATGATGTCATGAATGCGCACGTGAAAGAGCGGTGCAAAGCAAATTAGCAGAGCGCCTGACAGTGCAATATTAACCAAATCAATTCATACATAAGTAAAAGTTTTGTAATTGTCTGCCTATTAGAGCTCAAAAAATGGTTTCATATAGGACTCATATAGGAATTTGCAATAGAAAAGAGTTCTTAAATACAATTCAGCAGTATAAACTTACAACTAAATACAAAATATAGGTTTCAGGTTTCCCTGCACTCATTTCACCTAACCTTATCAAGCTGAGATGAAGGACTATGGCATGAATGTTCCCACTTTTGATAGGAACACCTTTACACCAACATATCCATGCAATTATGTAATCTGCCAATCATATGTCAAACATCATAATGGGGGAAAAATGAGATCTTGGTGATTTTGACTGTGGCATGATTGGTGGTGACAGACATGCTGGTTTGAGTTGCTATAACTGCTGATCTTCTGGGACCTATACGCACAGTCTCTAGAGTTTACTGTGAATTGGTGAAATAAAGTAGAAACATCCAGTGAGTACAATTCTGTGAAGAGAAACTTCTTTTTCATGAGAGAGTATGGCTAGACTCTTCATTCAGGCCAAAAATAATCACTCTGTACAACTGTGGTGAAGAGAAAATCATCTCAGAATGCACCTTCAGCCAAATGAGCTACAGTAGAGGGCCATGTCAGCTTCCACTTCTTTGAGCCATGAACAGAAAGCTGAGACTATAGAAGGCACAGGCTCACCAAAACTGGACACAGATGATAAGGTCTGAAATTGATGCTCACAGCATGACTCCATGAACCAACCTTGTGTCTTGCGTCAACAGTACAGATTGGTGGAGGTGGTGTAATGGTGTGGGGAATGGTTTCTTGGTACACTTTGGGCCAATAAACACCAATCATCTCAACATGGTTCAGAATCTCAAAGGAATATTTCCAACATCTCGTGGAATCCATGCCATGAAGGCTATTTTGAGAGCAAAGGGAGGTCTAACCTAGTTATAGTTTCCCTAATAAAGTGCCCAGTGAGTAAATATCAACGGAAATCTAACCGATGTTTTTCATTGAGAGGAAAAATAACCTCATACATATTAAAGCAGCATTTCTAAACATTTCATGATAGTTAGGGAGCACAGTGGTGTAATTTTGCTTGATGTGTTTGTCTGGCTTTCCTCTAGGTTTACTGGTTTCATCTCACTTTTCAAAAATATGTAGGTAGGTGGATTTGATATTAATATTTTACTGTCTTGTAAACATATTGCACTGTGATCTAAACACACTGAAATGGGAACTCTTGCTATACACACAGAAATATAAAGATGATATAAAATAGCTGAACAAGCAAATAACTGGGCAAAAACATTACATGAAATTACATGAAACCCTGTACTTCTTGTACACTGCTGCTTTTTAATTGATTCCTCTGCATGTTTGTGCGGATTCCAACGAAAACAAGATCAAGATTTTCCTTAACGCTAAATGAAAATACCCCAAATACTTGAATCTGCACCGACGGACAATTCTGGGCTCATTCATGAGCAGGGCTTATAATTGCAGGTTTGCTTTCATATTCAAGAAATCCTGCTGATCAAATTCCAGACATGACTTTTTTGTGCATGCAGGTTTGCAAAATAGCTCTAAGTTCACTTGTTAGCATTTAATTAACTTCCTTTGGTATCAACACTCAAGCGGTGAAGGAGCAGGGCTTCTAGGGTGCATGGCATGTCATCATGCAGTAATACCTGCAAATGAGGAGCTGTGCTTATATCAAATAAGCTCACCCTTGACTTGCCACAAGTGCCTGTTTTTGCCACAAGGATAAGCTATAATACTCCAGGCCTATGAAAGGCTGAGGTTATACATCAATGAAGCATTCTGTCTCCTTTGCTGACCATAACAACCTTTTCTGCACCATCATGGAACTTGCAACAGGAAGCAATGTGACTAGCAGAGAGCGACGTTTTCAAGTGGAAAAACCTTCAGCTCTATGGACTACTCCTGGGCTCAAAGGAAGCTGTCACACTTCACCAAATGTACCAAATTCCAACCAAAACATTTTTACATCACTGTTGTAAAACATATACACATGCTGTTATTTTAATGCCATTGCTGAGTCCAGGCCACACTGAACCTCCAACATAACTGACTTACTGTACACTCGTTACTGAACTGTGCAAACTCCTTCCGCATATTATTAGATGTGATTATAAAACATATATAAGCCATTATCTTCTTGTTTGCCCCAGAAAACGTTTGGCACGATTGGCTGTTCGATGCAAGTCCCACAGTGATTAATCTTGAGCGTGATTGTCTAAAGCTGGACTGGCAGAGAAATGAGTGTCATTAGACGAGTTAACCACAGTTGCGTTTGTTAGGTTTTGTTTAGTCTCGTAAGCTGGACCTCTAGAGAGTCTGGTGTGTTTTGTCAATAAATGTGGCCAAGAACCTAATTCCACAGAAAGAGGCAATTTAACTGACATGGCAGATAACCAACCACAAATCTTTTCCCGCAGCCTGTCGGCAAACATTTACACGGAATTGAGTGCGCCACACAAAACTCCCACAAATCTCTGTCCAAAGGGCTCACACACTTTCGTATACACGGAAGTGCAAGGAAAGTCGGTCAGCCTTTACATTTCTGTAGGCTGTGGCCAAAAACTGTTCACAGTGGGTGGATTGTCTGGGGCTGCGAGTACAGCAGGAACTTCGTTAGAATCGTTACGTGAAATAGGCTCCCGATGATCCTGTGCCTGTGCGCTGGTCTCTGTGGATTCATGTCTTATTTCAGGCTGGGTGTCTTACTCTCTGTCAGCACTTTCATGTTTCAGCCAGTCAGCACTTTTCCACTGCATTGCCTACACAATCAAACACAGAGCACATATACAATTACCCCCCTCCCTCCCACACACACACACACACCAGAGACACTTAGAGTTTAACCAGAACCACAATGTTTTATCCAAACCAACCAGCCACACACACACACACACACACTACACCACATGCCAACACTTTCAAGCATCAAACAGTTAATGAATGAAAAGTTTTTTCAGCCAGTTAGAGCTTTCTATCACGTTAATGATTAGCTGTTCCAACAGTTGGGTCATAGTGCATTCCTTACACGTGAAATATCTCCCCAAACACGTCACCTCCAGTCTAGGAGAGTGAGACAAATGCAGCCAATCTGACATGTCTTTAGAGGAACATACTAACCACATGGCTTCATCATGACAACCGTGCAAACACACAGGCTTAAAGCGTAGCTAGGATTTCAGTTTGAATCTTCTTGCTAAGCGAATGCTTTTAGCCAGTAAGGCGACTAGGGAAGACAAGTGCATTTATTGCCTAATTAAGCATACAGATATATCCCCGGGTCAGCAATTATGTGCAATCACTGAAAAGCCCATGATGTTTGAGAGATTTTGCACTTTTACTTTTGCATAGTATTTCCATCGACAAGTACTGTACATCAGAACTCCACCAGACAACATACAAAAATATCACTTTTCTCTCGTTTGAAACAGCAAATCATGTTTACATCAAACAAAACCGGTCTAGGGAATGTGTACAGTGTTAAATATAAGCAGCATATACCAGCTACTGCGTATAACATTGCCTTAAATAATACACATTTTCTATTCATTAAGTAAGAAATGAAACACAATCCTTGGCTACAGGAAAATAATCAATAACAGCGTGGTGTCATGAGGCTCAATGCTGATTATTTTCCCCTAATCGCTATTTTATTTCCATTCACTAAAAAAGATTTCTTATTTTATCCTGTATATAGTTGCATTTAATGTTGTCTCTTGTGCAAAGAACAAGTCAGTTACTCATGTTTAAACAGCTTATAAACAGTCGCTCTGTCACCAGTCTGTGTTTTTCTCTGTCTTGAGGTTCATTTGAAATAATGCAACTTGTCACAGTACTAAACTGAAGACTTTCCTGGTTTGGAAAACTCAAGCGATTAACTTTTAACATACATCGACTGCTTTAGCCATAACAAAGTAGTAACATTAGAGGCTTGTTTCTAAATTAATCAATACATTTTATCACCACAATTAATCAACACAATTAATGATGTGTTGATAGTCCATGACCTAGTGAACCAGTATCGATGGATTCATTGATAGAGACCTCAAAGCACTTTTGTACGTCGCTCTGGATAAGTGCATCTGCCTAATGGTGTAAATGCAAACACATTCTGTCCAATCAGATCTGAGAATTCATCCATCCATTTTCTGTATTGTGCACAGGGTCACTGGGAGCTCATTCGCACACAACGGACAATTTAGAGACGCTAATCAGCCTACAGCACTTGTCTTGGGACTGGGAATGGAAACCGAAACACCCAAAAGGAAACCCCTGAAGCACAGGGAGAGCACGCAAACTCTGTGCAGGAGAGAGGCAGGTATCAAACCCTCAACCCCAGAAGGTGAGCCAAACGTGCTAACCGCTGAGCCATTATGCTCGTTGGATAATAATATATTTCATATAAAAATAGATAAATAAAGGCAGGTGTACTAATTTTCATGAGGAATGTGGAAATCTGGAGGATACAGTATTTAAAGGTGCAATGTATTATACAGGCCTCTATATAACCCCAGTTCTGCATTACTCCATCAACCACTGTACAGACTCACTATTCACTGGTATTAACAAATGATTGTTTTAGCTGTGGATTTCAACTCCACTAAAAAAAATGATTGCTCATAACAAGCAACTATAGTATAAGCCTAGCTATGCATTTAGCTTCTTATGAGGTAATATTACATTCCCTAAAGAGGTGTTATAAACAGTACTTTTAGCACCTATAATGGATATAAAAAGTTTACACACTCCTGATTAAACAGATGATGATGTAAAAAAATGAAACAAGGATAAATCATATCAGAGCATTTCGACCTTTAATGAAAGCAATAAAACCTGTTCAATCCCAGTGTAATCCAAACTAACACATTTCAAAGAAAAGATGAAGAATCAAAACTTATAGAATAATCTAATTGCATAAGTGTACACATCATCAGCAAACTACACAGGGCAGGGCTGAAGGTATCACAATCCACTGTTCATAAGGATTTCGAGAGCAGAAATATAGAGGCCATATCACAAGATGCAACCCTCTCATCATCAGTAAGAATCCGAAAAAGAAGATTAGACTTCACAAAGATATACAGAGATGAGCCACAAAGGTTGTGGAACTAAGATTATCCTCTACCAAAGTGATGGAAAGGCCAAAATGTGGTGAAAGAAAGTATGTGCGCATGATCCTAAACACACAATCTGATTGGTCAAGCACACTGGAGGTAGACTCATGGCTTGAGCTCAAATGGCTGCCTCTACATCATCAATAAACAAGCCGTTATTGATGATGTAACTCATGATTATAGCTGCAGAATGAATTCAGCCATCTACAGAAACATTCTGTCTGCCAATTTACAGAGAAATGCATCCAATCTAATTGGGAGAAACTTAATCATGCAGAAAAACAACGAGCCAAAACACGCTGCCAACACAACAAAGGACTTCATCAGTGGGAAAAAAAAGTAGACTGGCCAAGTCAATCACCAGACCTTAATCCAACTGAGCATGTAGTTCCAATACTTTTGGTGGGGCCTGTGTTTACTTAACATCAGTGAACAATATTAATTAGGGATGAAAAAATTAGACAGCATGTGCCAAAGTGTTTAATCTAACACATTACGAATATTGTTAGTGGTGAAGATAATTTGAAAGTGATTAAATACACTGTTGTGTTTATCCTCACCTGTGCCAGCCAGCGCTCGACACATTCAACAGCAGCATCAACAGAGGAAATTGACAGAAACGTTCTGTCTGCCAGTTTACAGAGAAACGCATCCAATCTAATTGGGAGGAAATTCACCATGCAGCGAGACAAAAACTCAGAACACGCTGCCAACACAGCAAAAGAATTCATCGGTGGGGGAAAAAAAAGCGAAAGGTTTTAGACTGGCCAAGTCAATCACCAGACTTTAATCCATGGGAGTATCCTGAGGATGAGACTGACAAACAAACAAAACAAAGGACAACTAAAAGAAGCTGCGGTATAACCGGTACAAAAGCATCACAAAAGAAAAATGCAACAGTATGGTGACGTCAGTAGGTTGCTGGTTTGATGCACCGAACATTGTTAGTGTTATGGACCCCGAGGCGATCTGTTCCAATACTTTTGCTCACCACATGTGTTCGGTGTACAGCAAAATGAATAGAATTGCCTGTGCTGTTCCAATACTTTTGAATGAGGTGGTGTTTCTAAGTCATGAAGTAAGGCAATGCCTTTAATCAAGAAACTTATATAGATAGATAGATAGATAGATAGATAGATAGATAGATAGATAGATAGATAGATAGATAGGTAGATAGATAGATAGATCTACCTCACCACTACCTCATTGCTTTAAAGTGACAACAGTTACAACATTCTTGCTAATGCTAGTTAGTCTAGTTGAATCCTATGAGGTGTTGATCCTGTGGCAGGGCTTTGTGTATGTGAGTGGTAAAGGGTACAGGCGTAAAATCATTTAAATATTAATGAACCCAACCTCCTTATGTATTAGAGACCTAATCCTGACTATGTTAGACTAATTTTGCCTTCTGTACCTTTACGTTATGGTGGTAATCACAGCAGTCGACTTTAAAGCTGTAGCACCGGTAGAGGCAGCTTTAGTAATTATTCCCTCTTTCACATATGGGGAACTGAGTATCTGAAAAATAACGTTTCCAGCTGAACATCCTACGCACACCTTAGACTGATTGGCCTTCCATCATGTCTCTGAGGGAGGACACGTTTCAATTAGTTTTGAGGAATGCATTGTCTGTGGAGGCCAGAGGGCACGGCCGTGCTGTTCCATCCTTGACAAACTATCAGCATGAGTTATTTTACCGAGGACCATGCGGACAGCAGCATTCCTTTTGGTCAGCTGCCAGATGCTTGCTATCCCTTACTATCCATTTTATTCCCAGAGGTTTGATTCTGAGATCGTACTGTGACTCTGCATGGACACATGGACCGTGATGGATTACGATGCATCAGGGTCACACAGAGAGATGGAGAAAGCGAGAGAGCTGCTAATGCCTGTACATTTTAGTTATAAGGTCTGATCATTTAAATTCAAGTAAGGAGACATAGCTCTGAACTGTATAATAATGGTGTATTTTTGGGAATAAAGGATTTGCCTGAAGCACTGAAGATTTGCCTGAAGATGTCAGCCAGAAATGCTGTAATAAAATGAATGGCAATGGAAAAAAAAACAAAAAAACATATGCAGTACAAAAGTCATGAAGATAACGCATATTGAAAAGTCCCTCTACCCTTCTGGGAAGAAAAAAAATAAATGAATGTCAGAGCGGTGTTTTCTCCAGTAGGAGAAAAAGCTATTAATTGTGCCGCACTCTGCGTGTCTGACAGTGTGGCTTTGCTTGAGCGCAGCACTGAGGAGTGTTTGTGATTAGGGAAAAAAACAGACAGCCACAGTAAAATCAGCTCCGGAGGAAGTCTTCCAAGGACAACATCCTCACATAGAGATGCTCTGCAACAAAGACAGGCAGCGTTAAAAGCAGCTATGTTTCACTTTTTCTCATAGCAGTTGCACGGGTATGTATTTACAGGATGGGTTTTAGAGCCCGTGAGAATCAGTATGCTTGTTTGATGGATGTTTAAAGGTTTCTTCGATTAGACTGCAGTACATTAGACACCGAAAGCTAGCAGAAGAAATGGTTCCACTGTTGACTTTAAAAGTGATGGCTGATTTCGGCATATTAGCCATATATACACATGGCTAACACAGAAACTTGGGTCACTTTTTTCTCCCAGTGTCTATCACACTATATTTGCACCTCAAACACATTCATATTCACACACATATAAACACACACACGTATGCACATGCATGCACACAAATGCGTGCACACACACACACACACACACAGATGGGTGTCATCTGTTCTTGAGTGCTGCTGTAGGTTGCCTTTTCTTGTTGCTGACTTATCTATCACACACTGAGAACTCCTATACCACACACACACACACACACACACAAATACAGAAAACTTCCATGAATCCTAATTCATCCAAACAACCCTAACCAGAGCTGAATTTGGAAGACTGTCATAATTTAAAACCACCACACATATGTTGTAGACACTCCTCTCTCCCAAAACACACGCATATGCTATGCAGCCAGGACTCCCACACACATTCACACTCAGTCGCTCACACACACACACACACACACACACACACACAGACACACACACACTGATCTAGTATTTGCGGGGACATGTGCCGTCTCCTGTGGGGAGGCCATCTGTACATCGTACTGTTCTGTAAGTGTTACAGTAACATTATACACTGCCACATCTCTGTCAGATCCCGTCCTCACCCTGTGATATATGATTCTAGTTTCCTCACCAGGACCGTGTGACAATTTGTATACACAACTCAAAATGTTGCTGTATATGGATATGAGATGAAGAATGAGCCTGTGTGCACATGGGACCTTGTGTTTGTGCAGACAACTCAGAAAACTCTCTAATTAGCACCAGGAGTGTGAAATGGAGCACACACAGAGACGCTTGTAATTAATAATGAACGCATAGACGGTGGACATGCTGGGCTTTAAAAAGTGTCTATATGGAAAAAAAAAACCTTTGTCTTTATTCACTGTTTGGCCCAGGAACATTTCATACACCTATAAAACTCCAGGGTTAAACAAGCACTGTGTTTTACTGAGTCTCACTGGTAAAGCTCCAACCAGAATCATGGGAGACGCAGTGGAAAATTCGTTAAATGACCAAAAATACTTAGTGTCTATTATAGTAACCTCCCTCCGAAACGAAAGCCCTAAAAATACCATGTTGCACTCATGAAAGGCTTTCCAGATTACAGTATACCACTCACAGTACCCTTCGTTTCCAGCTTTGTCACTGCAGGCAGAGTGCCAGACTGAGCTTTATTGCTTTGTGTAGACCTCAAACTTCCTGGGAGGCCATGAGGGCTTTTTTTTTTTTTTATGATGCTGGCTTGGCCACTCTACAGTCCAAAAATGGCTGGTATACATGATACACAAGACCAAGCAGTGATTGCTTGATGTGCCTTTATAGAACCAAATGAGTGGTTTTAACCGTCCATGTTCGTGAATGCATACAATCTCTCATCGTGTTCTACAAAGCCTCACATTAAAGCATTCAACATTGGTGCAGTCTGACTCAGTGTCCTGCTCATCAAAAAAAACAAAAACAAAACTGTAGACATATAGACTCCTTTCATGTCAAAATCTGCAGCATGCAGCCAGCTATCCTCTTGTTTACGGCTCCCGTTTGTATGAAATGGACCGTGTACAACTTCACATCCCCTGTGAAAGTCAAACACAACCTTCCTGCCAAAAAGGCATTCCAAGAAGATAATGACAGCCTTGTGAGAGAGTCTGGGAGCCTGGCAAAGAAGCGGCGGGCGACGTCTTGAAGATTGGGCTGAGGGCACGGCAATAATCACAGCCCTTGACACACCACAGGCACAACAGACTTTCCTCTTCCCTAAGCCCACGGATGCAGCGCCAATCTAGCGCTTCACCAACAAGCACAACATAATCTGTTTGGGAATGCTCAGGGACCGCGGAGACGTGCTGGCTTGGCTTGCACCTCTCTTGGAGGAAATGCGATTCTGTATATGTGTGCATGTGTGTGTGGAGGTAGGAGTATTTTCTTAGAGCACGGAGTAAATCTCAGTCTACGCAACAAACCGAAACTTGAGCCGAGGCCAGTGTGTGCAAACTCAGTTCACTCACGTCCGTCTCCTGCAAAACATGTTACCTCAGGGACGTCTTGATCCTGCACACCTGCAGAACTGCAAAACAGATCGAATCATACACTCCTACAGTATAGGCTCTCTGCTGAAGTGGTGATCTAATTAACTGCCACAGAAAAAGAACAGGAACTGGCACACCCACTGAGCAAGACCTTTGCTTTGACAGTGAATTCCTCGTTATCAGAACTCATTCTGCCCGTACCATCCCTCTGCTGTCCTAGAGCCTCCCTCTGCTTTTCTGATGGAGTGAGTCCAAGCTGGAGCCCAGTTCTTATCTTCCCCAGCACATGCCATGTGTTTGAACACCTGCAAGCTCATTTGCTCTTCACACGCTATAAGGCAGTGTGACATTGGCTGTATACACTATCTTTAGTACAGCTTTAGGCAACGTTACATCATTAAGCAGCATGCAGCGGGATAAAATGTTCTTCTCCCATGTTATATTACTATACATTGCTAATGAAAACAAGGTTTTTACATCTAATTCCTGTATGCAATGTCCAATATTCAGTCAGATATCCATTCATCCAGCTATTTTCTGAACAGCTTATCCTACACAGGACCTCATGAAGCCTGGAGTATATCACTGGGAATTTGGGACACAAAGCAGAGGGCACCCTGAACAAGACCACTGCAAAACACAATCACTTACACACTAGAGATAATTTGGATATTCTAATCAGCCTACAATGCATGCTTTTGGAGTGAGGGAGAAAACCAGTGTACCCAAAGGACTGAAGGAAGGAAGAACAGGGTCTGGGAATCAAACTCCTAACCACAGTGGTGCAAGGCATCCATGTTAACCAATGAAGCCACATTTCCACCCCTTAAGTAGACATTTTATCCACTGTACTGCACAAATACATTATGTATAATGTAATAACATTATGAGCACTGACAGGTGACGTGAATAACACTGATTATCTCCTCACCATGGTGAACATTTTGTCCTCAAAGTTGATGTGTTAGAAGCAGGAAAAATGGGAAAGCATAAGAATTTGAGCGAGTTTGACAAGGGCCAAATTGTGATGGCTAGACGACTGGATCAGAGCATCTCCAAAACTGCAGCTCTTGTGAGGTGTTCCCGGTATGCAGTGGTCAGTATCTATCAAAATTGGTCCAAGGAAGGAACAGTGGTGAACCGGCGACAGGGTCATGGGTGGCCAAGGCTCAGTGATGCACGTGGGGAGCGAAGCTGGCCCGTGTGGTCCAATCCAAAAAACGAGCTACTCTTGCTCAGATTGCTGAAGAAGGTAATGGTGGTTCTGATAGAAAGGGGTCAGAATACACAGTGCATGATGGGTCAGGGCTGTTTTGGAAGCAAAAGTGGGACCAACACTAATATTAGGCAGGCGGTCATAATGTTATGCCTGATCTCTGTATGTAACAAGCGAGGGTTTGAAACAGAGACATGACTCACAGGAGGCAGAATATTGAAATTCATCCAATTCTTGGGTATGCAAAACTCTCAGCATTTACATAAATTATATTAGAAAAAGTTCAATTTCAACAGTGATGAATTTCCTGACTAATATAGAAGGAATAATGGAAAATGTCTCTTAAGTGAAAAGAAAAGCAGGTACAGCTCTTCAGATAATTGCCTATCCTGGGGTTCGCAGCACAAGCCTTAATGACTTACTCATAGCGTGAAAACACATGCTGAGCTCTACATTCATTTCAGTGAAACATTACCTGAAACATTTGCACCGATCTGTTTTCATGTTTAATAGACTGTGAACAAAGCACATTAAGTCTGCTCTGACATATCTAATAAATGTATAGCTCTGCTCTGGCTTTGGCGAAGAAAGAAATTAGAGCCAGTTTTGCACTCAGAAAACTTCACACTGATGGCAGAATGGTAAAAAGCTTGGAGGTAATTACACGCTGTTAAACTTTTAGAAACTCTTATCATCACATTTAAACATTAAAAAGAGAGTATTGTAGTCCATCAATCTATAAATACATTGCAGGTCTGACATATTGTTTCATTTGATCCACCGCCCTGAATACCTGTGATGTTGTTTGTGAAATTATGACACAACTTGGCTTAAAGCATATCACCATCCCACCTCTGCTCATCCACATTACATGGATTGCACAAAATTGGTTCACTTACTCAGAGGATGTCATAAGTATAAGATGCCAGACAATGCTGATACAGATATCATACAGAACATGAAAACTGAATCAATAAACGAACAGGATATTAGTGCAATCCTTTGCAGGAATCGATGACATTTTATTACACTGTCATGATCTAGCAGGCTTTTTATTGCTCTGTTTAGGAATAGTGATACTGTGACTACAAACTGATCTGTCAGTGACAGCTGCCACAATGGCATGATTTTTTCAGAGCTCGAAAATTTTGGCTTGATACCACAGTTTTGCAGCAAAGAGGCTTAACATTTTGGTCTCAAAGAATAATAATAACAGACTTCCCTCTTAACCCTAAATAAGGATGCTCCGAGCACAGTCTTTACAAGCAGCAATCTGTGGCTGCTCTAACAGCAAGGCGTGCACCTCTCAGTCAAACCATGCATGCCAGTTCAGCACGAGCTCATTACTGTACAGCTACCTTGTAATAGTGTGTCCGAATAGCCCCCAAAACCGCCTAGTATACTAAATAGTATTTCAAAATAGTCCAAAATAATAGCCCTGCACCGAGTGTTGTATGGCAGTATGCGGTTTGCGTCGTAGCCTATGGTTTAGTTATAATGTGAAACGGCGCGCTCGCGCACTGACAGCCTATGTGCAACTTTATGCATGCTTGAGCTTTCAACAGCGTGCAGGACTACTGGGATATTCTACATGCCGGTGTCAGAGGAGAGACATGTTTCTTTAACAGAAAGGTGGAAATCGAGCATCTGCTGAATGACACACCTCAGCGTGCTCAGTCCTGCTTTTAATGAGTGACTAATAACATTTCATATAAAAAGCCAAACCCACAGGGCCATAAGCTTGTACTAACAGCCACCAACTACTACCTTCTTTGGTCAACTAAACGAAAGCTTATTAAATAAAGGAAAACATATGAAAGAATGATTCTAGGCAGACCGACTGGACAGTAATGTTACTCACCGGAGGACACGGAGGAACCTGACAGACTGGAGTTACTCGAGGCTGCCATCACTCCGCGCTCACTTACTCTCGCCTTCTTCGATCAAGGTGCGCTCACAAGATCTGATCAGGTCGTCCATCTCAGCCTGGTACCTTATTTTCAACCTGTCCTCTCACACCAACGCCTGATACAGCCCCAGACGGCTGTCACAAGTCTCACGGATCAGCTGGGAGCTGCCAGCGCCGCCGCATTTACTGTGTGGCTTCTACCGTTGGAGTAAAAATAGTCAGTGCGCGCGGGTGTCAAAGAAAGATTTATATATATTTATTTATAGCTGTCAGCTCCCCAGAGGGAAAAAAAAGAAAAGAATGGACGAGCAAAAAAGTTTAAGCGGTCCGTGTTATGTCATGTTTTCGCCACCCTGCAAAAGCGCATTTATTACAGTATGGGATCCATGTGCCACTTCAGAGCTCGCAGTCAACACACTCTCTTCCGCGGTATACGCCTCTTAAAGTGCGAGCGCCGAGTGGCGGCACTGTGCACGCGCCTCGGGACCGCGCCCGGCTCGGCGCATGCGCTGTGAGTGGCGCGTGACAGCACTATAGTCGGTGTATACTGTACCTTATACATTATGTTAAAACTGGGTTGCAAAAATAAATAAATAAATAAACATTTTAAAAAGAACATTTTTCGAATGTTATAGATTTGGAATAAGTATGAAGCTTTAAATATTAAAAGCAAGGTTAAAAGGGATCATTAAACATATTATTATTATATTTTATATATATATATATATATATATATATATACATCATACATGCACACCGATCAGCCATAACATTATGACCACTGAAGTGAATAACACTGATGATCTCCTCATCATGGCACCTGTTAGTGGGTGGGATATATTAGGCAGCAAGGGAACATTTTGTCCTCAAAGTTGATGTGTTAGAAGCAGGAGAAATGGGCAAGTGTAAGGATTTAAGCGAGTTTGACAAGCGGGCCAAATTGTGATGGCTAGACGACTGGATCTCCAAACACACACACACACACACACACACACACACAAACATGTGTCTCATTTTTTCTTACTAGAATTTAATTTTAATTAAATTTTAATTTTAATTTAATTTCCATCTAATTAAAAAAAAAAATACACTTATTTGCTCACATGTACTAGATACATTTAAAGGAGTGTTTTCTTTGCTAATGTCATGTCTGTCTAGTATTCATTAAAATAGCTAACATATTTAGCTTAGCAGCAAGTGTTGTTTTTTCAGGCAAAATGGCATTGCTATAACAAAAGCTATAATTCCCACGAAAAATATAACATCAACTTAACTTCTTATATTACAAACACTTTATTTAACACTAGGTTCACTTGAATATATTTATTGCTGGATACTTCCAATTTTTTAAGTGATTATTGACTATTGATTACTTGTGAATATTGAGTATTGATTACTTAAGTACAATTTCTTAATTCTGTTTAAATTAAATGACTAGCACCATATTCATGTTATAACCCTTTCTCTGCCCTCCTGGATATAAACCTTTAACATATTGTTTTATGCTTTATTTTTAACTAGTTTTCGTGAAAATAAGAAAACAATGTCTTGTGAGAATTTGTACTTAGGAATAAATACGTTTAACTACCATTAGCAGAACTATAAAAAGGAGGTGACTTTAGTCGGCTAAGAGTGACCATGTGACACGAGCTACTACTAGATCACGTGACAAGCAACGTGACTCTCCAGTTTTCAATGGTAGCTGCAGCAGTCCGAGTAGCATCCGAGTATCCCTGAGTGTTATCTATTATTAGGGTAGGTTTATGTATTTATTTGTTCGGTAAGAAAAGTGTATTAGCACATGATTTAATACTGAATTAGTTCAAGTGACGTAATTGCCTTGTTTCTTTCGGGTGAGTGTGATTTTGATGTCTTGATGAGGCTAGAGGAAGACTGCACAAAGCTGAATCATGTTGCACAGCTAAGACATATAATCGAGTATTAGTTACAAAGTACTTGATACAGCAGATCATATAAAGTGTTGCATTTAGTCTTCCTGGCTAGCTGGGTCATGTTCAGTTCATCAGACGGATGGGTGAGAAAAGGAAATGGTAACGTGGTAAATATTAAGTGTCGCTTTTCCTTCTTGTAGCTTCAGGATGATGAAGAGATGGCTGCTTGCTGTGCTCCTTGCTGTGTTTTCCGGCATGGTGTGGTCCAGGGCTTGCTCTTCATTCTTCTGCCGAAAATCTCTCCGTGTGAGTGAAGGACGATCTGATGGACCAGACCCCGGAAAACCACTCTTTCTCACGCCATACATCGAACAAGGCAAGATGGAGGAAGGTACGTGTCTGACCCAAGATATGTTCAATACTTAACACAGCTGTGTGTAAATAGAGTGCAAAATGGTGTGTGTGTGTGTGTGTGTGTGATAGGATTGTACACTTCTGCATATTCCTACCTCATATACAAAACACAAAAAGTGAAAAGTTATTGCACATGTATAGTCATGTATACATTCTGTTACATTCACTTTTATCCTCATTACATTTCTCCATAGATCTTATATATTTTGTATTATTCTGTTTTTTTCTGTTTCTATTGTGTGTGATTACGTCCATAATCCGTCACTGGTTCTGTTGGTTGTTGCACTTTGGGACGAGTAATTGTAATTGCTCTTTGTAGTTCCTTTCCTGCTTCTGCTGACTGCTTAAATATAAATACACGAAAGTAAAAGTCACTGGTTCTCTGAGGGAGTGAGGTCTCTGAATCACTGAGGGACAAGATGGTGCTTGTTTGTTCTGCTGTTTATGGTCACATGAGCTGTTCAAAAGGAAGTTACAAGTGAAGAGAAGAGTTAGTCATTGATGGTCTGTTTTGTTCAAAGCCAGTTCTC
The DNA here is from genome assembly GCF_019097595.1 of Hemibagrus wyckioides. Lineage (NCBI taxonomy): Eukaryota > Metazoa > Chordata > Actinopteri > Siluriformes > Bagridae > Hemibagrus > Hemibagrus wyckioides. The sequence goes on from NC_080710.1 coordinate 13,192,118, forward strand.
CTTTCTTAAAACCCATAATGAAAGCTAAATGACAGCCTGTTATCTATCCCAAGTAGTAAAATATAACAATGAATAGTCAGAGCTACTGGACCAGTCTATGGTGGACAGTTTAACCACCTACACTACTCAAACCCTTCACCAGCTTTTGTCTATGTATTCTTTCTGTTCTCTCTTTACCAGTCAGACTTTGTGACCTTCAAGGGAAAAAGTGGAATCACTATTAAGGACATAAAATGAACTCATTGTGGGTTCACAGTTCTGTCTCACAAGTGCAATCACTGACAAATTTAACATCAATGCTTCCAGTATAGTCCTTTACAGTCTTAGGGAAGTAAAAGTTAAAGCTTGCACCCAAAAGTGTTCTTCAGTTTGTCCCTCTGGAGGAATATTTTGAAACTGGGTCTTGTTTATAAAGTGCATATACACCGATCAGGCATAACGTTATGACCATCTGCCTAATATTGTGTTGGTCCCCCTTTTGCTGCCAAAACAGCCCTGACTCATCAAGGCATTCACTCCACTAGATCCCTGAAGCTGTGCTGTGGTATCTGGCACCAGGATGTTAGCAGCAGATCCTGCAAGTCCTGTAAGTTGCGAGGTGAGGCCTCCGTGGGGGACTAATAGGACTTAAAGGACTTACAGGTCTTAAAGGATACTTTTGATAGATACTGACCACTGCAGACTGGGAACACTCCACATGAGCTGCAGTTTTGGAGATGCTGTGATCCAGTCGTCTAGCCATCACAATTTGGTCCTTGTCAAACTCGCTCAAATCCTCACACTTGCCCATTTTTCCTGCTTCTAACACATCAACTTTGAGGACAAAATGTTTACTTGCTGTTAAATATATATCCCACCCACTAACAGGTGCCATGATGAGGAGATAATCTTTACTTCACCTGTCAGTGCTCATAATGTTATGCCTGATCAGTGTATATTTGCAATTCAATACCTTGTACTTGTTCTACATGCTTTTTTTGGATGTGGATGTGGTAAGCCTCATTGGCTAAGGTATAAAGAAGTAGTTTGTCTTCCACTGAATAAGTCAAAATACATTCTTTGATCTTGGTTTGCAGCCAGAAAGCTGAGCTTGGTTGGCCCTCTACCTGGTGCTAATGTAAAGAGTTACTCTGGCTATCTCACGGTCAACAAAAGCTACAAAAGTAACCTCTTCTTCTGGTTCTTTCCTGCACAGGTAAGACTGAAAATCAGTACACATCCCAGCATCAAGGCATATTTTGCTTGTATTTTTGCTTGTAACTTTGGAATCATTGAATTGTATTTAGCATGAATGATAAGAACTGTGGCATTTAGGTGCCCTGCATTTCAGAATTAAGATGATTAAAGGTGCCATTTGTGTCCCACTGACATTTTACATATCTAGGATAAAATCTTTTTTTTTTTTTTCTTTTTCTTTTTTTACAGTTGTCTTTCACAGCAATCTATGTACATGATTTGATATTTATCTTTATATATACAATAATAAAACATATAAACAGTGTTTTGTATGCCCCAGTCCACTATAACTATACTTTACCTCAAAATGTAATCAATAAAATACTACTTCTACTACTAATAATAAAATATTTATTATTAATGTGTTAATCTATTTAACCTCTCATATTTAAAACACAATTTTATGACAGTCATCTCATAAGGGTCTCACAATATTTACATAACCCTGTTATTCACCCTTATGAAATATTTATACCATTAAATCACATGTTCAACAGAAAGTTGCATTTCCTGAAATTTCTGGGAACCAGGGAAGGTGTTTTACTTGGGGGTTTCTGGAATTTTAAGCAGGATGCATGTGACATGAGCTATCTATTTAATTAAATCAATCAAATCTGTCCAGTTTGCTAGCTGTCTAGATAAATAGATAGCTGCTCTACAACTCTGTTACCCACTATATATATTGAATTAAATTGTTATCACCATGCCTTTAGCAGGGATGGCATTTTGTGTATTTGCAAATTTTATGCGTAAAATCTCAACCTGTTACTGATTTAAGAGCAAAATTCAGCCTTTGCCAGCAAACAGAAAAATGGAATACTGTTGCCCTAAATGAAGCAAAAAGACACCCCAGTCATGGACTCCCCTTGTAAATATGTCTTTTTGTTTTTTATTATAAATCTAAAATCACACCCTATAGCTCAATAAATATGTTCTCTTCAGCCTTTGCACTCTTAATTAATAATACTGTATGTGAGTTGTTTTGCACTGATGGGTTTCTATGTACAGATAAAACCAGAGAGTGCTCCTGTGCTGCTGTGGCTGCAGGGAGGTCCTGGAGGCACATCCATGTTTGGCCTTTTTGTGGAACATGGGCCTTACTTTGTCTATAAGAATCTCACATGTGAGTACATGTCGTCTGTTGAACAGTATTGGATGTGTGCGCTAGATTAACTCCAAGCCCATGATATTCTAGTGTTTTAGTTCTTACCTAATAGATATCCTTCTTTCTTTGATCCAAGTGGGATACAGAGACTTCCCCTGGACTTCCAGATACTCTGTTCTGTACATTGACAATCCGGTAAGTTCTTCCATTCCTGTGGATTTGATCTAAGCTCCATTGCACGTCTTGTGTTTCTTTCTTAGGTTATTGTTATTAGAGTGTTATCAAATGAATTTAATATATTAAAATGACTCTATTATGTGGCCTCTGTCGGTGACCTTTGAGAAATTATGCATGCTCCATTAGGTGGGCACTGGATGGAGTTTCACTTCCGATGATAAAGGCTTTGCCAGAAACCAGGATGATGTTGGCAGAGATCTTTACAAGTAAGCTGGCCAGGAATTTTCCTGTATTATAAAGTAAAGCTTTTCTGTCCAGATTCCTGTTGTTGTTTTTTTTTAACATGTCTGCTGCATTTTTGCTGCATTGCAGTGCACTGATTCAGTTCTTCCAGCTTTTTAGTGAGTTTCAGCCCAATGAGTTCTATGCCACAGGAGAGGTGAGTGGGAAGACAGCACTGCTCTGCTCTCATCCTCTCAATCACACTGATAACAGAGTACACTCAACACTTTAGGCAATCACACGAGTAGCTGTGTGGCTTGTATTTAATATCACAAGGGATATATTGCATTGTGTGGTTTTTTGGGGACAGCTTAACAGTTCTCGTAATATTTCTTGTTTTTTTTTTGCTGTTTAGTCCTATGCAGGAAAGTATGTTCCAGCGATTGGCTACTACATCCACAAGAATAATCCTTCTGCTAAGTTGAAGATTAATTTCAAGGGGGTGGCTATTGGAGATGGCCTGTGTGATCCTGAGATGGTGAGTGGATGCAGGATTTAGTCTTTAATGCAAATGATGTATAGAGAGAGCAAGAAATAGAGAGAGAGAGAGGGAAATAGAGAGTGAGAAAGAGGGAGAAATAGAGAGAGGGAAAGAGGGGGAGAGAGAGGGTGGGGGAGATCCTATTTGTAGTCAAATCACTCACTCAAAGTTACCAAGTCCAGGAGTCTTGAGTAGGTAGCTCAAAGTAAGAGTTCAATACAAACCTCACTTCCATGTCAAGTTCAAAGCTGCACACTTATTTACATATCAATAAAAGTGTAGCCTTAAGCAACGCATCACTGCTTTGAAAAACCCGTCTGAATGCGTTCCTTATTCATCATATAATGCTCTATTTGAACTGTTGCCTGCCTAATATTGTGTTGGTCCACCTTTTGCTGCCAAAACACCCCCGACCCATCGAGGCATGGACTCCATTAGATCCCTGAAGGTGTACTGTGGTATCTGGCACCAAGATGTTTGCATCAGATCCTGTAAGTCATGTAAGTTGTGACTTAAAGGATACTTACAGGACATAAAGAATACTTCTGATAGATACTGACCACTGCAGACCGGGAACAGCCCACAAGAGCTGCAGTTTTGGAGATGCTCTGATCCAGTCGTCTAGCCATCACAATTTGGCCCTTGTCAAACTCGCTCAAATCCTTACACTTGACCATTTCTCCTGCTTCTAACACATCAACTTTGAGGACAAAATGTTCCCTTGCTGCCTAATATATCCCATCCACTAACAGGTGCCATGATGATGAGATCATCAGTGTTATTCACTTCACCTATCAGTGATCATAATGTTACGCCTGATCAGTGTATAATGCACCAACAATTAAACACTGATCTGTATACATGGATTATATATTATAGATTTTTCTTCTTCTAGGTTAATTCTATTCTATTTCAATTGTAAATTCTATTTTTATTCTATTTTATTTCACAAACACTCTTAAAAAGCAGTTCACTTCATGTCAGACTATTTGTGGTTGTGTATGTGAACTGTAGAATTTAAACTGCAGGTTGATTTATATAGTGATCTGTATGGAGCAATTTGTATCTAGTGAGCAGTAAAGGTGTGATTTCAGACACAGCGCTGGATTTTGATTTGTGGTTTCCCTCTGTCAGATGTTGGGAGGCTATGCAGATTTCCTGTATCAAACCAGCATGGTGGACGAGCTGCAAAGAGAGTATGTGAAGCAGCAGACAGATGCTGGTGTCAAATTCATCCAGCAGGAGAAATGGATAGAAGCCTTCGAGGTGCACTTACTACAGTGTTTATCTTTGTTTCCTAAGAAGCTTGTGCTGAAACTGTTAGCTAAATTGTTATAAATAGGAAATTGTTTATTTGCTTGTAATGCTTAATAAATTGCTTCTTCTTTCTGTTAGGTTTTTGACACCTTATTGAATGGAGACCTTGTTCCTTATCCATCATTCTTTCAGAATGCTACAGGATGCACAAACTACTTTAACTACATGCAGTGTCGGGTACAAATTCACTTTAACCCTGCCTTTCATGTTTTGGGAAATTATCTGAATTGGGGGAAGTTTCAGAGAACTATTTCAGTTACATATATATATATATATATATATATATATATATATATATATATATATATATATATATATATATATATATATATATATATATATATATATATATATATATATATATATATATATATAACTGAATTATAACTGAATTATAACTATTCCCTTATGCTGAGCTCTTTATTGAGACTTCAGCCTGTTTGTGTCACTTGAAATAAGGTACGCTGCAAAAAAAAAAAGAAATATGTGGCCAGTCAATTACCTGGAGAAATATACTGTGGATGTTGGCACCAATGGGAACTCTATAACTATAGTATTAAATTTAGGCACTTTAATTATGCATGGTAGAATAGCACAGCAGTGTTATGGCTGTTGTAAAACACCAGTGTCATGGGTTTGATTCTCTGAGACCTCTGTATTAGATTTTATTCAGGGCTTTGAAAATACATGCTCAAATCGTACTAGATCTACATCAGTGAATTATGTTAATGTTACTTGCTTCAATCACCTAGAGCCGATGTATGTGTTTGACTAAAGTAAATTCCTTTAGCTTTTTTTTTTTTTTTTTTTTTAAGTGTATATACAGCTAAATGCAAAAGTTCACTTTGAATTGATGACATCAATATGACATTTCATGTTAAGTTGGTCTGTGTTGCATGTCGAGATATTACTGAGTTGTGTCTACTTTCTTTATACCGTTCTCAAGATTTGTGAAATTTTTTTTAGTTGTAGGTCTTGCTAGCTGTTGTTGGTCTAATTGGCTCTTAGCCTGATTGCTGACAGAAAACATCTTGAAAGGTTGACCCTGTTTCTTTTAAAAGCGATCAACACAATAAACATAATGTATGTAGACAACCTCAAGTCACTAAAGATGCCTGAATATTTATGCCATGCGATAGTATTTGGAAATAGAGATGCGTGTATCATTTTCTTTACTCAGACACTAAGTGGGGTGCAAACGTTTGCACTTCATTGTCAAGACACTAGGACATTCGGGGAAATCCCCTTTATAGGCCCGATTGTAAAATTGTATGAATGAAAGCTTAATTGGTACTCCTTCATATGTAGATTCTTGATGTGCAGTAGGTTTCCCAAAATGTGTGAACACAATCCTTATTTTGCACTCTGTCTGGTGCTGTGTTTCCCGAACAGGAGCCTGAAGATCAGGAGTACTTCAGCAGCTTTGTGACACTGCCTACAGTAAGAAGCTCTATCCATGTAGGAAACCTGACATTTAATGATGGCTCTGAGGTGGAGAAACATCTTCTCCAGGATGTAATGAAGTCCATCAAACCCTGGCTAGGTGTACTCATGGACAACTACAGGGTAAGCAAATGCAGTACTAGTACACAGTGAGCTACAAAGTAGAGCTCCTTGCTTCTGTATTGTAATTGTGCCAAAGATTGTACCAATCCTGGCTTCCTTTTCATGTGTTGTAGTCTATATATTCCAGCACTTTTGTGTTTGTGTGTAGGTGCTGATGTACAGTGGACAGCTGGATGTGATCGTTGCAGCTCCGCTGACTGAACGCTTCCTGCCCACAGTGAACTGGACCGGGGCAGATGCCTATGTAAAAGCTGAGCGTTTCTACTGGAAGGTGCAGCCCAGTGACACAGAGATAGCTGGGTATATCCGACAAGTGGAAGAGTTCTACCAGGTAAGCACCTTTTTATTTATTTTTGTATTTTATTACTTTTTTTAATTCATGAAATGGGACAAGTGATTGGAAAACCAGGCTAGCAAAAAAAAGGGAAAAAAAGTATTGAGATGAGCACTGGACAGTGTTTGTGATTACAGCAGCAGTTTTTAGAAGATACAGTTTATGCTATTCAGGTGGGATTAGCTGAAGAAGTAAGGGAATGTCTTTGGTATAAACTGCTTTGTGTCTTTTTTGGGAAGAGAAAGTCTTGAGGGTATCCACTTGGGACCATCCACATAAAGCGTCTCAGCACAAATGACCAAAACTTCAACCAGTTTACCCAAAGTGCGTGTAGGCAGGCAGAACAATTCAGTTGGCTCATAATCTTAGCATATGCTGTCTGTGCACTTTTCCCTGTCATTTATGCATACTAATATGTTTCAGACTCTGATACCTCTTTTTTTTCCCCATTTTTAAGGTGATTGTGAGAGGCGGGGGACACATTTTGCCTTATGACCAACCAGCAAGATCCTTTGACATGATAGACAGATTCCTGTCCACAAAAGGGTTTATCTGATGCCATCCTTGTAAGGTTTAGGATGTTTTAATCACCTTGTCTGGATTTCTTTTTTCAGTCATGACTGGTTCTTTATTAATCACCACTAACGAATCAGAACAGTGTTTGTATACTTGACCATATAAAGATGCTGTAAATTATTATTTCCAGGGAATGTACAGATTTTGTGTTTTTTTTTTTTTTTTTTTTGTGAATCAGTTTTTGATTAAAGTGAAGTTTTTAAACAAGTGTTTGTGTGTACTGTATCATTTCTTATTTGTTCTCTGGATCAGAGTTTGAGGTAATGCAGTGTTGGTGAATTGCAGCACATCTGTGAGGTCATATTTACTGTATGAAGTTTGTGTAACTCTCCCCTGTGCTGCATTAAAAAAAGAGCTTGTTATTGGTTTCCTCTAAGAAGGAAGAAGCACATTATTAGTTTCCACTCTCCAAGCCTGGAAGTGGATTTTTGTTGTTGTTTTAATACACGACTTGGGACATTTACGGCAAAATTGCTCATACAAAAGATAAAACCAGGTAGTGCTTTTAGTTATAGACATATCCACAAAGCAGCTTTACAGAAATCCGGGTGGATTTAGATCCAGAGGTGACACTGGTGAGGAAAAACAGGCAAGCAAAAAAATTTAGCCACCACCTTCTTCTTCGTTTGTTGTTAAGTTGTTAAGGGACACATTTTGCCTTATGACCTTATAACTCTACCTGTGTTGTATTTTTTTTTTTTAAAAAAAGAGCTTGTGATTGGTTTTCTTGGTCATGGAAGAATCCAGGCCCTGTTTTTCTGATACAAAACAATATTATTTAACCTTTAACTATACAGAACACTTGCAGCAAATTTATTTCTTTTTATACAGGATTATGTCTGTGTTGATGAGGTGCCACCTAGTGGTGTAGGTGTAACTCAATACGATCTTTCCTCCTTTACTATTTGAATGTTTTACAGAATCATTTGTTGAATTTATTATTCTGATTTAATAAACGGTGTTTTAACTAAATAAATTCATTAATTAAATGGATAATTTCATAGTAACATTACTATGATGGGTACAGTACATGAAAACAACAACAAAATCTTTCAGCACACAACCCATAGGGAGGTGGAAGAATGGTAGCTTAGTGGTTAAGGTGTTGGCCTGGTGATCAGGAAGCTGTGAGTTCAAATCCTCGGTCCACCAGGCTGCCACTGCTGTGCCCCTGAGCAAGGCCCTTAACACTTAGTTGTGTAGAATTAGTTAAAGTTTAAGTTGCTCTGGTTAAGGGCATCTGCCAGATGACATAAATGTGAAAACTTAACATCTTTACAGTTTTCTATACCATACTGTTGTTATTTTTGGCACACAAATGGAGACCCTTAGTAGCAATGAGGTTACGTTTTACGCTACGATTAGCAACCTAACCTTTTTGTGTTACAGTAGTTACAGAGTTTCTACGGTACTACAGTGTTGGTATTTTAGTGTCATGAAAACCTTCATTAAAAATCCTGTATTTTTAAGATGACTTCTATTCAGTTTACTTTGTCAGTATAGTTCTTTTAACATGGACATTGTCTCAAAGCAGCTTTACAGGCTGTCCATGTGGACCAATCCTCCAGGTGATGAATGTTTTCTCTGATCATTAGTTAAATACTAAGTATTTAATAATAATAAGTAAATGTTCTGGATGAATATTAACTTAATTTTAAACTTTATATGCTTTTCTTCTTTTTGTGTTTCTATACTTCTGTAAAGCTTCTTTGAGATAATGTCCGTTGTTTAATAGCACTATACAGATAAATTGAATTGAACTGGAAGTCCTAAAGGCAGGACTCAAATGAATTGGTAGCCATAGACTCCTTTAAATGTAATCAAACGTCAAAAAAACTCTTCAGGATGTTATACAATTATTGAAATATCAATTAAAATGTGTAAAAGATTATTATTATTTTTTATTTCCTGAAGTTTCCGCAGAGAAAATGCATTAGGCCTGTCTGCCTGGGTGTGTGTGTGTTTAACAGATTGTCTAACTTGTTTTTTAGGCTTTTGAGGGTTGGATTAAATCAAGCCAGTTCACTAATAACAAGATAAGAATAAAAACAAGAACTTAAACAATAAGAAAATATATTAAAGTTGATCATATTCGGTTGCTAATGGCGTTGTAACAAAACGGGTAAAAAGACAGACCCTATTGTGAACCACTGCTTCATGGTGCTACAACAGGTGAACTGGGGAAACTTCAGGCTATAAGTACATGTGATGGTTGAGAAGAAGTGAATTAAATGTGTAGGGGAAAACGACAGGGTCACTAATCCCATTGGTGTTTAGATATAGGATGGAAGAAGATGATAATAGACAGGCTAACAGAGCCTAGAGTGTAGCTGTTTCTGTATCTGACCTACAGGGGGCAAGCATACACAATAAGTAGTTAAGTGCACAACCTTTGCAGATAAGATTGGACACTCTTGACCTAAACTAATTAGTAGTGGTGTGACTTGTCATTTTGGGAAAAATAAGTGTATTTTGCGTAGCAGGGTCATGGTTTATAGATAGAAACACAATCAAATATGCAAAGCTGCAGTGTATTACAATAATCTGAACAGAGTGTAGTGCAGCAGCTTGCAAATTAATTAAACTGACTGTTTGATTGATAGATTGATTGAGTCCTTTGTTTCTTTCTTTCTTTCTTTCTTTCTTTCTTTCTTTCTTTCTTTCTTTCGGCCTTTTTACCTTTCTTTCGACCTTTTGACCTTTCTGTTGACCTTTCTGTTGACATTTCATTTTCTTTCTTTCTTTCTTTCTTTCTTTCTTTCTTTCTTTCTTTCTTTCTTTCTTTTGGCTGAGTGTGCTCTAATGATTATTTCATTTCTTATAACCACTGTACTTCCTTTAGGCAACATCTTTTAGATATGATGGTTTTCATTTTTTCCACTCATAAATCTCCAAATTTAGATTAACCTTACAACATGATGGGATATTTTGCATGTACCTATGTGTCATGAGGTGTCATTGCCATGACAGGTAAGACTCCCAAAGCTGCAAAGGTGGAGACTACAAAAGGCACTCCGAACAGTCCTACTCCAGAAACTCCACTCCATTTCCTATTGAATGTCCTTTGAACAGCTGAAAAACTGAGACTCCTGTTTTTTTAAGCCACAAATTTGCAAACAGTATCTGTATTTTGACTGAGGTTGTGCATGCCGCTATTACAGACTTGCCATGTTTCATGCACAATACTTGATTGTCATTATATCCAGCAATTCATGGCAACTTCCTGTCTAGCACAGTTGTATTCACTGGTTGACTACATAATCACACTAATTTGTATAACTTTCATGTACATCCTGCCATACATATGTTTGGTTTTAATGAAGAATTGACTTCATGTCAAAATGCATAATAACACTATATGAAATTTGGGTGGTGGGGTTTGGGGTTGGGTGTGTGTGTGTGTGTTTGTGGGGGGGGGTTGTCTACAAGAAATAGACTAGCCTATGCACTAGAGGGAACTCAAGCTTCATACATTAGGGAGAGTATAGCTTTGCCAACTTGGTCAGGGGTAACTAGGGACAAACAAAAACAAGAAAAGAAAAACAAGTACCAAAGTCCAGAGGGTTGAGACAACTGGAAAAGCATGTGCACTGTTATTGTTCTGTAGCATCAGAGGTTATGATTAGGCTTCTAGGACTTGGAATCGATGCAAATCAAAAAGAAAACAACAACAACAACAAGGAGTCGTGTAAATACAGAGATTCATGAAAACGGCGAAAAAATAGGAAAAAACTGTACAAAACTGTAGCAAAACACAAAGGAATGAATCAAAGAGCAAACACAAGGCCAAGAATAATCAACACAAATCATTCAAAGCCAACTGATACAGGAAAAATGCATGACGAATCAGGAAAGAGGGAAAAAGTCAGAAACACAAAAAAGATGCAGTATGTGCAGAAAAATATTAAATCAATTACAGAATATTATTTCCTGGTGGACCTCACAGAAAGAAAGATAAAAGAATCAAAGCGATGAGTTCAGATGTCATTTTTTTTTATTTCCACATTTCCATTAATTAAACCATATGTCAAAGACCAACACTTCCCCTCACCCCTTTAACTGTATATCCACCTTGTTGCAATCAGGCAAGAGCTTCCATAGTTTGATGAATAAAATTGAGAGCCTCAGCAGGATCTTTTCTCTCAGGCCATCAGGCTCCTCGACATAGACATGTCCATCTTACACACTCCTTAGGATTCCATAAAGTCTTGTTTACTCTACTGTAAGGCTTCTTCCTTTCCTTTCCTTTCCTTTCCTTTCCTTTCCTTTCCTGTCCTGTCCTGTCCTGTCCTGTCCTGTCCTCTCCTCTCCTCTCCTCTCCTCTCCTCTCCTCTCCTCTCCTCTCCTCTCCTCTCCTCTCCTCTCCTCTCCTCTGTCAATGACATTTAAAAAAAAAGTATTATTTGTTTTATTTGTTTAAAAAATAATTATCTCCATATTCACCTCATCATCATGTTCCAGTATTTTAGGATATCATGTATGTTGCTTATATCCTCTCTCTTTTCCTCTATCCACTTATTATATTTTAAGACGGTCTCAATTAACCTGAATCATGCCGACCCAAATTACTAACATATGTTCAGATATCTTGAACAAAGTCTATAAATTCTAAACCTTTATACATCATCTGAACGAACATTGTGCTTATTTTGTGTTCTAGTGGTTCATCTATATGCATCATAAATAGGTGGAATATATTGGTCATGACAATTTTATAGCCTTGGAAAAAAAAACTAGCTAAATTATATGTCTTTTATTTATCATCTAAATAGTCATCTAAATATTTTTGGGTTTGGGATTTTATTTAACTGCTGACTACTCTCCACATGCAGCACACAAAATATAAAGAGATGTGGGTCTTGAGATAAATCAAATTCTCTTTTGGGGGAAAAAATGTACTTTGGTCATTTTGGCAATAATGCAGTTTGCCTTGTATGGAGAAAAAAAAAAAGAGTTGCATCAAGAGCATCATGATATGAGGCTGCTTCTCTTCAAACAGGACTGGGGCATTACATGTCATACATTAGAGAAGAATTTAATCTCCTCAGCCAAGAAACTGAATCTGGGGAGAAGATGGATGTTGCAACTAGACAACAGCTTCAAACATTCATCCAAAATCACTCAACTGTTTGCAAATAAAAGGTGAAGGTACTTGCATGACCTAGCAAATGCCCTGACTTTATTTATGGAGGATTTGGGAATTGCAAGCTCTTCAGAGCACTCGTCATAACCCTGGAGAATTAAAAAAGATTTGCCAAAAGGAAAGGACCAACACCGAACCACAAAAAAAAAGCAAATTACTTCTTACTCTAGTCATCTTTAAGCTGTAATCAGCTTTGCAACAAACTTTGCTCCTTTGTGGTGTTCTTAGTTTTCTTATTTTTTATGAGAACATATACATACTTGTCTGTTCACAATTGTAACTGTGTCTAAATACAAAGTGGATATATGTACTGGAAGTAATATATTAATGCATAAAAAACAAAAGTGTCTGCATACTTTTTTCCTCTGATTTTTACTTCTTCTTAAAAACAAATCCATTCTTATACTATCTAACTGTGATTATATATTTTCATAGATTATATTATTAGATATTAGTACCGATTCATAAGCAGGTACTTCTGCTAATGAAGTAGAAATGGATCAATTGAATTAGGAAGTAAAGTCTCATCTGCTGTTATTCTGGAAGATTCCAGTATGTTATGAAGATGAAGAAGCCTGTATTGTTGCCACACATACATTTTTTTTACAGCACAGTGAAATGCTTTTATTTGCATATCCCAGCTGAGAACACTGGGGTCAGAACGCAGGGGCAGCTATGATACAGCACCCCTGGAGCCCAATAGTTCCAGCTTAGCAGTGCTGGGGCTGTGAATCCCGATCTTCCAATCAAGAACCATAATCACTTGAGCCACCACTGCCCAGGTGTTATGAACAGTTGTTATGGTTCATTCTACTTACCTGTTGGACCAGTATATTATCATTATAAACAGATCAATTATATTATTCCCGAAAGTCTGCTGTACAATTCGTCAATGATAACTGTCAGTGTGAGATGTTTTTTCCTCTCCGTTGCGATAAGTTTAGAATTTTAGTGGTTGAAAATAACCCCTTCAAATTGTAGATGCTTATGAACAAGCACTTGGGTCGTCTCAGAGAGCAGAAATGGGATCGATATCACCATTTATGTAACATTTGTGACAGAGAAACTATTTTTTTAAAAACTTTTCTATAAATATATGTTCCCTAGTAGGCTAAGAATAAACTGAAATACTTATGAAACATTCCAAATTCTTGTGTCTACTTTCATATGAGCCATTGTGGTTGGTTTTGTGACATTCAATGCTGAACATAGGCACAAGAAAATTCCATTTATTATTATTTTTTTATTATTTTATCCTTCCCTTAAGAAAGCTGGGCACGCTTTATTACTGAACAAGTGCTTTATTTCCATACTGTAATATAGCTGCTGTGATCTCACATCTGTACATATGCATAGACAAACAAATGAACAAACACAAACATATAGAAAATGTACAAAGTTATGCAGGCATGTTCGAATCCAGGACATGGAATAAACGAGGAAAAGGTTTATGCGCAGAAATGAACAGACATTTGAACAAACATATGAACAAACACTTGAAGTGCTATGCAAACATTATTTACAACATGTACCAAACATTGACTCCTTTCGAGAAGAAAGGTGGTTGCATTACATGAGCAAGATTAATGAGAATCTATACAATATTTATATTTTTATGCTTCAAATGATACATTTATAGTTTTTTTTTTTTAATGTCCACCATCTCGCAAAAAATATCACACACTCACACACACAAGCAGACTCGAACACACACTTTTTTCAATCCATTTTCTTAGAAAGCATGTACAAAATACAAACCCATTCGCCCGTTGTAAAAAGGAACGATGTCCAAATCAACAAGTTGAAATTACTCTCTATTATTTTTCCTTTTACAAATCATTCCAGTTGAATTTGTTTTGCTCTGGGCCTCTGTGGTGAGCAGAGGTGATGCTGCCCTTAGTGGACATTAACCTGATCTGCTATTGTTTGAAATGAAAAGGCTGAGGAGATGAAATACTGCAGGACGTCTGATGGTTGTTTAACTTTGCTACTCCAGCGTGGCCTGAGACATGTTACCGGATGATAATTGTATCCAACGACAACCATATGGTACTCCACAGAGACTTATTTAATGCGTTAATGTTATTGTTCATGAGTGGAGAACGTGGATGCAAATGTTGAGAGTTCAGTACAAATATCACGCCTATTTTTAGTCTGGAATAAGACAGCTATGGCGGCCAACCTTTCTGCCAGCTCACTACATTTCTCTGCAGGAACTAGAGTGCAGTACTGAAATGCACACTGAGATGACACATATGTACTATGATCAGGTTCGTGTTAAGCTGTAACAAACCACAAAACAAATCGTGGGGGAAAAAAAAACAGAAAGGAAAAAGCCTCTTTACAATGCTACATGTAGCAAGTGCTGGCTTCAGTTACATTGTTCATTGGGGAAACTCCTGCAACTGACCGAATGCAAACACAATGCATGAGGTCTCTAGACTCAATAGAAAACATTATTGTTCTATTTCACATTACTACCCCAGCCACCTTCACAGTGTGAAAAAACCTACAAAGGTTATCTACAACGTTTTGTAGATAGAGACATCTTAAAGAGATATCTGAAATTTTTTAAAGCTATAAGAGCATCTAGACACAAAGTCTGAAAGTGAAGATATACATATCCTTGGATTCCAGTAGGATGGCCCATTAAGGGACTCCTTGTTTTTGGGAGATACAAAAGGCTGCGATGCCTCTGTCTCCATGGGATGACAGGGGCTGCATCTCGCTGGTGTGGGAACAGAAGAATCACTGAGTCTTCAATATGGCTATTTCAAACTCTGCTGTATTCGCAGAGGTCAAAGTGCATAGACAGCTACATGGATCCTCCTCTAAATGCGGAGGTGGTTTAGCACGCTCCCGCTCCGGACACAGTGCTGCATGGGAAGGTGAAGGAAATCAATATGTTCCAATTAAGAAGGTTAAAATGTCCTTGACAAGCTGTGGAATACTTGAGAGTTCAGCTGCTGGAAGAAGGACCCTTTCTCCTGTTGAGGGGGGACATTTTGGCGCAAACGTAACAATTTAGTTGGGTTTGACCGTGGATGCCTGGGAAAAGTCAAAGAAGGTCAAGGTGCTCTCATCGCAGGCTTCCGAGGTCCAGACAAATACCCAAGTGTCCACCAAAGTGAATCCCCAGGAACAGCTCCATGCAAGCAAGCAATTAGTCTGAACGTTTACAAAAGAGCATAAAATCTTCAACAAACACACACACACACACAAAAAAAATGTTTGATATTAATAATGACTGACATTCTTTTGCATGTGAGTAAGTCACAAAATAGTTCAGGCACAATGTGAGAGTTGGAAAAGCATAGTTTAGATTGGTACCTGTTTAGAAATAGTAAAATGCTACATTCTCTTAGAGGCAGACAAAACGAAAGCGCTACGTAAAAGTCGAAGTTAAAGGGAGACAGCTAATTGATATAACCTCATCAGGGCTTCAAGGCCTGCTCAGCCACTCAGTAGGCAGCTTCGTGTCTGGGATTATGCAGTCCTGAGGTAAAGAGATCTTTTTTTTTTTTTTTAACAAACAACCAAACAAAGATACAAAGGGCAAAAAATAGGGTTCACATTGGAATGTCCTTATAATAAGAAGAAGCTGCTATCAATATGAAGATCTCCAGTGCAGCAGCAGATTTGACCTCCTGCAGACCCCTACATATCTGCTATAGGAAATTCTGTAGACCTCTATTGAGCCTTTGCTTGGTCCTTGAGAGGAAGAGCTGCTCGTAAAGCTTTCTTACGCACCCAATCTGGATATGTCTCTGAATCCAGACAATCTAATCAACATCTGTTGAGCCTGTTAGACTGAATGATCATATTACATACTGCATAATCATAGACTTAAGGAGCAACCAAGAGACAGACTCTTCTGGCCATGCTCAAAAAAAAAAAAAAAAAAAAAAAGGCAACATCATATTCATCCAACAGGACGATGGCCATGCAGGTTTAAACAAACATTGATTACTGGTGATTACATTATTTTCTTACTTTACAGAAGGCCTTTGTAATTTGGCCCAGAGGTTTTAGTAAGTAGAGATGTCTCGAGAGTGTCACCGTGCTGAGATTCAGCATATGGCTAGAGCAGCCATTGAGATTCACGCACACATACACACAAACAGTGGGCCTCACCAGAAACCTGACGAATTTTCAACAAGGCAGAAACTCAACTTAAACACACTAAGTGATGTAACTTGATTTTATAATTACTGGCTGCTGCTAAAAGCAGCACAGCCAAGCACCAGCCAAGCAAGGTAATTTACTGCACTACTGATGCTGTGATGTGAATTAAATCTGGTAAATTGACAAGAAAATGACAGCCAAGTTGTTGAGTATTCGTCAGACTGATGTATATTGCTTCCATTTAACATCATTATTGTCATCAATACATAATGGATTATCAATTAGGTTTTCTTAGTTCATCGCCTTGCAGGAGACTGGAAGTTTGACAGGACAATTAATTTCCATAAATCATTTGTAAATACAAACAGATACAAAAGAAACAGATTTTTTTTTGGCATTATAGTTCAGAGCAATGAGAACGGACACACCAAGGCTACAAATTGACTGTTGCATATGTGGGAAGGCAGTAGTATTTGAGGGACAGTCAGTAAATCAGTAAAACACGCAGAAACACAAGTCTCAAACTCTCTCCTCATATATGTAATTTTGTACCTTGACTTTGTGTGAACAGGTCATGCTAAAAATTTCAGCACTGGATTCATTTTGATAGGCCTCTTTTTAAAACTATTTTCAAATAAAAAACAAAACAACCAAAAACCCACCAAAGAAACCATGAGATTTACATGTACCAAATACTTATGGAAGAAAGAGTTGCCACAGAGGCGCAGAGGTGTGCCTTTGTTCACGGAGCTCGTGGTGCAGCTGTACGAGTGTCTAAGACATAGAGAGTCTCTAGTGGATGGGGTTGATGTCTGTGCAGTGATTGGAGGCCGTGTTAGATGTGGTGATGGTGTTGTGCTGGATGACCTGCTGCTGGGTCACAGGGGTCGGACTTCCTGCTGGACTGCTCTCTGGACCTGTGAAGCAGAGGAGTAGGTTAGCTGTGTGTGTGTGTGTGTGTGTGTGTATGATGCTTTATGTACAGTAATGCCACCACTGGTCTGATGTGTATAACACTCACTGAGGTAACCCTGTGACTCCTTCTGCATGGCGGTGATGGGACAGTCTTTGTGTGTCAGTAGAAGCTGCTTGAGCTGAGTTACCTCATTCTTCAGCATGCTCACCTCATTCTGCCACAACAACAAACAAAATTACAAAGCATTTCTAACATATTATCTGCCAGGAGAGACAGTTTGTGGTACATTAGGTATGGTTTTGTTACAACATACTGCAATAATATATATATATATATATATATATATATATATATATATATATATATATATATATATATATATAAATGCCGTTACGTTGTAATGCTTAACCATGATAATCATAAACAAATTTAAAAATGAACTTGAGTGTGCGGTTCACAGACTTCACAGCAGACACACGCTTATCTGCGGTTCTGAGTCTCATTATAAACGAGCATATGGCCGTGGCTTGTCTTATTAAATAAAGAATTTGAATATCCTGAGCATTTAATGAGGCGCTTGGAAGCCAAAACAAGCCCGGGCAATGCACTTATTTAGAGAATGCCAGAGTGATGAAAGAGAACAAACTACTTAAACATGTCTTTTATTGTCTGTTGGCTAATCAGAATCAGAATAGAGGTGTGAGAACCAAGTAAGCAGGGAGGAAAATGTAAATCAGTTACAATGTTAAGTCTTACAGTGTTAACCCTACACACAGGTTAATTTAATAAAGGTGATTGCAGTGTGAATCATTGTGTTTCCAAACTGATGAATGTTTTTGGATTGGAGGTGAGACCAGATGGTATCTACAAAATTCAACAGAAAATGTGGTGTTTAGATGAAGCTAACATGCCATCCTAACTTATTTTGTGAGGTTTTACTGCTCCACAAATCCCACTCTCAGCAGCAACTGGACCTCTTTTAGTTTCATCTTCTTAGCTTGTGAGTTTCCTCTTTCACACACAGGCCTATTTAATTTCCATCTCCTCCCTGGCTACAGTAGCATCAGCTGTCATTCCAGCCAGGTTTATAGGCCACTGTACCCGACTTAATATGTTGTGAAATATGAGGACTTATGAGGTGGAATACATTTAGCAGCATCAGGTCTGAAATGTTTTCCTTTAGACTAGGTTGCATGAAGGAGAACTGGGACTGAGGATACCTGAAGTTGCATGTTGGTCTGGGTGAGCTCCTCAGCTTTCTTCTCCAGAGACATCACCCAAACTTTCCTCTTCTGTCTGCAGCGTGTAGCGGCCGCCCGGTTTCGCTCTAGAAACTTGCGGCGACGCTCGTCAGGGTCCTCGTCCACTACACGTCTGCGCCGACCCCCACTGGGTGGTCCAGACTGCAGCGTCTGCGTGGGCTGCATTTGCTGTGCGGCCGGGGATAACTGTAAAAAAAATAATAAAAAAAAAATCTAAGACTGTCTGTCGGGAAACAAATACCATAATGTCAGCCATCCATCATCACTTATGCACGTTCTTCTGCCAGACTCCTAGGCAAGCAGCCAATCACCTGTCTAAAATCTTACCAGCAGTTTGGGAGGTTCCTTTAAAACAACATATGTTCTGTGCACGTGCCCCTTTAGCCCTATGATGGCTGTGGCCATGTGAGAAGCACACTGATTTACAGGTTACCCCGCCCTCATAAAATGGTGCCACAGTCCAGTTTTCCACCACCCAGGTCCATTCAGACTAACACTTTTAGATGTCCAGTGAAACAGGTCTGCTAGCAGCTGAGCATGCCCACAAAAAAGCTCTTTGACATGGACTTGGCTGTGGCTGGTACTTGCAGCCGTCAGATCACTGCAGGTTGCATTAGGGTGTTGGAAAATGCAACAGCTTTGATGAATGGTGTGGATACAGGCCGTCTTGTTTGGCTTAATAATATGCTGGAGGCAGAATTTCCGAAACACAAAAAGACAGACTGGGCTGGAAAATTCCATAAAAAGATGGGCAATGAAGTCACAAACCTGAAATTCTTTCATTTCTTTTCTCATTATACTTACTTTTATAACTGTCTTGTAATATATTGGTAATCCCATAATAAAATTTTATGCTGTATCTTCTTTCTTTTTAAGAGAAGAAACTTTTTTTCCCTTTTGTCTCCTGGCTGTTTTATTAGGGCTACACAAACCTGCAGTTTTAGATTCAGCGCTGACTGAAAAATTCACAATAAATTCCTGCTCATACTGCAAACTTGGGTGATGTGTGAGAGTACACTATAAGTTCACATTATGGAAAAAAAACAGCAGTTATTTGTTAATGCAACTTCAGTTTAACTTCTTTCAGCTCAACCTAATAGTAACAAGGCCTAAGGGTAAATATTTCAACAAAAAGGAAGCTTGTGTTTGCAAATATGAAATAAAATTTGAATTTTATGCACATTAATTTTTTTTTAAATGTAATTTCATGCACATTAAAAATTAAACTGCTATATTACCTTCAACATAGGTTCACTTTTGCATATGTGTGATAATTGTTGGATCCCCAACTCAATTCAACTGAGTACAAAAAGGAGCAATTCCCAAGACGCCATAAGTATACAAATCTAAACATATTAGGACTACACAGGAGGGATGAATAAATTTTGGTTCAAATTTTTCATCTGAAGGCCAAGACAACAACAGAACTGGTTAAGTAACCAGGTAAGTAATCAGGTACCAAAATATGCAGATCCAAAAGAGTCCTACATCACTATGGGCGAAAAATCTGTCATACAAGCATGAAGCTCCTACTCTAAGAATGATAGGAAAAGGGATTGATGAATTTGCATTTGATCAGAAGGATAAAGATCCTCTCCGGTCAGATGGAACAAATGAAACTGCTTGGCCATAATGATCAGTAGTAAGCACAGAAGAAAAGGGTGAGTCTTTTAATCTGAAGTACACAATTATAGCATAGGACTGCTAGCATCATTTTGCTAGAAAAAGTGTCTGGTGCATGTCAGAAAAAAACTGCCACCATGTAAATCTTTGACTTAAAATAAAAATCTGATATAGTAAATAAAAGTTTTACTAAGAAATAAATCAAATAAATGTTTTATTGTTATTATTATTATTATTATTATTAATAATTAATTAATTTATTTATTTACTTTTACTGCCTCTTATGGAAATAAATTAGACACTCTAACTGACTTAACACAAGAAACATATAGTAATATGCAATGTGTGCAGTTATGGAAAATTTAGTTTAAATGTCTATATTTGCCTGTTTGTATTTACATTTTTGGTCTCAAATGTAGACTATATGTGTGCCAAGAACAAGGAAGCATTGCTGCTCTGACAAGTTATTTTCAGTTTGGTTTTGGCAGGAGATGATAGAAAATAGTGCTTCTTAGTGACTCCATACCAAAGAAGAAGCATGAAACGTCTTTTCCCACAATATATAATGGAATCTCTACCAACGGTATAGTAGAGGAAATATTTTACCTGAGATTATTTCTACAGATTCTTTTTATAGTAAATAAAGACAGTGTAATCTTTCTAGACACACAGTCTGTAAAAATGACTGAGATGGCAGATTTGGACAGGTTCAAAACCCCAGAGATAAACTGGTAACAATTGCCTTACGCCAACTCCACACATTAAACTAATCCATCCCAAATCGGGCTATTTATTGCTTAGCAGTAAACAGAATATGAGGGCTAATTTAGTTCAGTTTGATATAGATCATGGCGGCTCAAATCACAGGTTTAAATGTGCTTTAACACAATAAATAAGCCGCATTATATAGAAGTCTGCAAATTCACTACCGCTCCCTGTACACTTCAACCTAGACTCTCACAAATACCCAATTAATCCCAACAAAACCATGTCTGAGACCTTTATGTTAATAAAACACTATCTAAGGCTACTGCTATTGATAGAGATTATGTTGAAGTACCTGAGGGGCAGCTGAGTGCATTGGTGCGTGAGGAGACGTCTGGTGCCCGTGTGCAGGGTGTAGATGGCCAGGGTGAGAGTTATGGTGCCCGTGGCTCTGCGGGTGGTGGTGGCCTGTCTGGGTGTGGCTATGGTGGTGGGCGTGGTGTGGGTAACCATGGGGCGGGGCTTGCATGTGTTGGTGAGGGTGAGAATGCAAATGGTGATGGCCGCTCTGCTCTTGCCGCGATGACATCATATCCATCATGTGACCCATCGTATTCATGTTGCCATTGGAGATAGGCCCTGGATGGTGAGCCAGAACAGCTTTCAGTCTCTTTACAGAAGAAACAAGAGAAAAAAGTAAACAGGCATTTAAGTAGTGTTGCAAACTAGAAAATAAATTCATTTGGTTATGTGCAGGGTTCTGTTTACACAGAAACAATGAAGAAAGATTCACCTTTGTTCAGAACATTGAAAGGCTGTGTCTGAAGTGTAACACGTGAACATGTGTAGGCCTTTTTTAATGAATTATGACTAAAACAACTGGATTTTAACAGCGAGTAAACAGTACCTGACTTTCCTTTTAGATATGCATAAAACTCACAAGCAAATATGGCTGTAAGTCATCATTTGAATCCTTTACACTTATACACACATTCTAGACTAGAAAGGGAAGTGGTAGCTCAGTGTTTAAAGCATTGGGATACTGATCAGAAGGTCATAAGTTTGAATCCCAATTCCACCAAGCTGCCCCTGTGCACTTAACTTAAGGCTTTACCCACAGCTGTATAAAAGCACATCTGCCAAATCTGTGAATAATCACATACAATAATAAACACGCTGCTTCTTAGATGCATAGAAACACTATCATCACTCTCATCTTTCATGTCCTCCTATGTGCTCCACCAACAGTCTTTTCTGCCGCCTTTTCTGCTACAGCAGTGTGGCAGACTTAAACGCTTTGCAAAGACCTACTCGGAAAACTTTTTGGCTTTGAAACACTCAGTCAAAGTGCCTGTGTTTAGTGTGTGTTTACCTGCCTGCGCTCTCTCTCCCTGAGCTGTTTTTCTGGGCAGCCCTTTAACCACCCAAACTATTAACAAACCCACAAACCCGGTCATAAGCTGCCAAGATGTGGCCACTAGTGTGATCTGCCTGACAGCAAACGAAGGCAAGCTTTAAAAAAAATGCATTTATGTCTGGACGCATTCGTTTAGCTTTTTAGACTTGCTCTGGAAAGTAAGCGTATTTTTAGAGTGTGTTGAGTCTACAGCACATACAGTATTTCCATTTGAGCTGCACAGGTGGAGTCATTTTAAAAGGAAACAGACTTAAAGGACAGATGAAAAACAAAAGCAATAGAGGAATCGAAGAGAAATAGCAACATGAGAAAAATTCAGCTTTTATATTTGGGAAAGACTGTAGAGTACGCTAATAATATCATATAATGATAGTAGTAGAGAAACTTCTTGTCACTCCAGATGCTGTCAGTCAGAGCCAGTGGTTCACTTCTCTTTGCCAAGAATCATGGCCAGCTGGCCAGCATCAGCACACGACATCATTCATCCAACCTCTCCCCCTCCCATCCTCTCTGTTTTTCTCACCCCCCTACCACAACCTTCCTCACTCCCACTCTCTCCCACTGTTACTCCCCACACTACTACTACTACTACAGCGTGGGCAAACTTTCTCAGCTGACACCCAATGCTCACAGTTTTACCCATAAAGCACCACAGCACTCTTCTTAAAAAGCATTTCCTCGCTAACGAAAATATGAATCAACAGCAATGAATCCAAGTTTATACTCACTTTAGGGCTTTTTAAACAAACCATGGTTGCTATTTACCAAAATAAACCCAGATCAATTTGATCATATTCACTAAATTCGACTGTTCCTGTACTGGCCAAAGAGAGCCACCCAGTCCCTCCAAGCTATTTCCATTCCTCTGCATCTTGTTATGGCCAGCCACATCACTGGTTCCACACCTACCTTTGCCAGCTGCACCAGCCCATGTTTTACAGCAGGTTCTGGACAAATCTTAATGACGAATTCACCAATACTGTAAACAAACTTGGTTTTTAACCATTACCACCACCAACACAAGCCACATTAAAAAAAAAAACAATAAATCTACAACCGCTCTTACCAGAACACTTTTACAAATCACATCTGCCAAACATTGCACACCTTAAACTGGCCACTAACTAAACACTGCAACCCACACCGTCCACCAACTCCTGCATTCTTTAACTGCTCCTTAAGCTCATTCTCAACATCACCGACACATAAAATACCACTAGCAACTAAGGATGGCAGGATACTTTCTACCCTCTGAACTAATGAGTTCATTAAGAAAACTAGCATGACATTCTCAAGCAGATACTGCAGATACATGAGAGACGTTCTCTGTACAGACATTACAGAGCCTTTATTACGGTTCAACTTCAGTTCTATTTCTGTTGCTGTGACATGCATTCAGCCTCACATTTGTGTATGCTGGTTTATTTGGTCACCAAAGAGACAACGATGAGATTTTGATTGAACAGTGACTGAATTAACTTCCCTTTGTTTGTCATGTCCCTGGTTTCATAGCTTTGTTTACATCTGAGTCAAATATCCTGGAGATGTTTGTTCTTGGCAAGTCTAAGATTTTGAGCTTTGATAAACAGAACTCATGTTTGCAGTTTCTGTAAGGTCATTTTCTTAGTACAGGGCAAAACAAAGGAGATATTTCATTTGCACAGTTGTTTTAAATAAGAAAAGAATCTTGAAAATATTCATTTTAGCAATGTATAAAGCTCCACTGAATGCAGAATATACACGAATGACAAGTAGAATGGTTTAAATGAATACGCATTTTCCTTAATAATAAAAACTAGGTGACATTCAATGTCATCAGCCAGGCCAAGTAACTCATATTAGTAAATCATATTATTTAATGCATGTTTAGATGCAGCCCACTATATCCAGCCCTGATGTCTGCAAGACGAATATGTCAGAACCAGCAACACTAAGACACCATCATTCATCCACCCACCTGCCAGACATATTGGGGTCAAAGGGCACTAAAACACATCTGACTGAGTGGACCACCCATCAATCAGTGGTAGGCTAATAGCAATCGAAGCAATGCAGCTGTGCACCTATCTCTATCTCCCCCAGCCACCCTGTAGGGTTCCTGCAGTTCCCACGCGGTGGAATGCCACTGTCTGGGGCCCGGTAAGGTTGACAAGCATCAGGCTTGCATCAGCAGAAGAGTCACTTACTCTCATTTTGGCTGTAAGCCAGCGGACGACGGAATAAAACGAAGGAAGAGATGGAGGAAGTGAGGGGGAGTAGTGGAGTTTATTTTTTTCTCCACAGAATAGCTATCTATCCATCACTTCTGGGGCAAAGGGAAAGTGGGTACTATCAGTATGCTAATGCAATCACCATTCACTCTAGCTCCATGCAGGCCCCCCAGAGCATCGCTCTTCACGATGTATAAGTGTGTATGCCACAATAGACAGAGCCATGCAGTGTGCAAGAGCACACTCTGAACAGATACATACATCGCATAATAAATCCAGTAATGTCACACTCCACTGAAACACACTTTTCAATTACTTGTACATTTTTGCTAAAGTCTCACATTTTCACCCAAATACCTAAAAATACCTAATCCCAAATAAGTTCTCAGCCAAACAGCTAAAACCTGTTGTCCTAGCAGTTGCCCTTACTGAACCAAACAACACATAGTTCCTTTAGTTCCTAAATTCACAAAACAACACAAGACCTCTCTCACATATCTTTAAAAAAGCTACAGAAAAAAGGTAAATCTTCTCACCAAAAACCACCTCAGGCCAACACAAGATGTAGAAGAAGTTTCTTTTCCAAGTTTCTCTGGTAATACTGAACTTCCCTGGACAACGACTAATATATCCGGTGCACATTACGTCCATACAAACCCTCTATGACGTTAGCCAAGAGCCTAGCTCCGCATAGCTGGAGTGTGAGCAGAAGCCTCATCAGGCGTGATGATGAGGTGTAAACAGACATTAGAACAGTACAGGCTGACTGTGCTGCTCACACAGACCTGAAGCAGCAGCTGCATGAGCCTCTAATGACAGTCCAGTCTCTCCCTGTCATGGCAGAGCCACGGCTAAACACTCATTATCCTGCTACAGGTGGAGGCTTGTGGGGACACGGGTGAATTGCCTGCTCTTCTTTCTTCTTATCCCTGTCTCCTTCACCTTAAATTGTGGTGTCGATTATGTCTTATAGTCTCACAGGGATTTAGACAGTGCGCAGCTACTGTATTTAAATATGCTTTGGGAGTATAAGTGCGTTTTCAATTTCAACCTTAGACTACTACTACTACATTCACATACGTGATTTGCTTATGGCTACTTTTAGTTTCTCGACACCTTCATGACTTTGACCCTACTTTCATGCTGCTCATTCTCACGTTTAGAGCAAAACCTTTCTGATAACCTTTAGCCGTCATTTCACAGTTATCTAATCGATAAAATATATGATTCATCTTACAAAGTCATTCTCAGCAAGCTGACACATAGGTCATCATGGGTGCGGAGTAGCAAATCTGTAATATCACCATAATACTGATGTATTTTCAGATTTGCAAACATCACTTATTTTTTATCTCATAAAAAAAAACCCTCTAAGTTAAATTTGCTGGCAGAATTAAATGAAAAGATTTTTTAATTAAATTCATATTTTTTTTTTTAAATTAAATTCATATCTGACACTTTCGGAAATAATTGAACTATGCTGTATTTCAGCTGTTAACCTTTAGCTTAGTTTGGCAATGACACACTAGTTAGTCTGCCAAGTTTATGTCAACTAACTATATAGTATTAGCAGAGGCTTTATATTATTTATAAATTCATTTGCAGTGAATAAAGTGTGCTAAAGATGTAACAGATCGGTCTGTAATGATCAGTAGGAATCATGACAATGAATATTCACACCTCTCTCTCTCTCTCTCTCTCTCTCTTTACTCAGCTTTATTCAGATAATATTTTGCTAAATCAACAGATGCTAGCAAGCCAGTGCTGTCCTCACTAAACAAGGCTAATGGTACAATGGTAATAACCAGATTGTATATGGATTACGTCTTTTCAGCCTTTTATCTCGAAAAGTTAAAGAAACCAGTGTCCAGCCTAATGCGGACCATAACAGAGTTCTAAAGACTCTAAAATGGCTTCAGAAGAGCAATAAAAAGCATAAGTTGTGATTTATTTTCTAAATTATATATATCACTGGTATACCAAATGGATCCGGCTGCTGACATAGCATCTTAAAATCTTGATTTTCTTACAAAGCCTTCCAAGGACATGCATTTCTGAAGGTTTAAGTTACAACCAGTGTCTAAATTCCACTATATAATCCCTCACCTCTGACACCTCATTTTTTTTCAAGGTTGTCTCTCTTACAGGTACAAGACGAGATTTTAATGGTATTTATTGTCACTCCTGTTGTGACACTAGATCTTGAGTGATGTTGCACTGAGTGCTTTGGGGTGCATTCTAACCGATTCAGGTTCCATGGGATGAAGGGATGACTTCATATCAATAAAAGAGTGTAAACAGAGAGATAGTACCCCACCCACTGGTTCAGGAATAAATCAGACTGAATGAGGTCAGAGGGAAAAGGGAGCCCCTAGGTAGAAGTACAGCAGTGAAGACTCTCTTTTTCTCTCTGTCTGTGTGTGTGTGTGTGAGTGTGTGTGTATGTATGAGTATATGTGTGTAGAGTCACTGTTCCTGCTGCTATCAGTGAACACCTGTTACTTTCTATGCATCTCTCCTACGTCTTTTCTCTAATTCTCTATCAAAAAAAATCCTGAAAACTAATATATGCTCATGTTATGTTCAAACCGATCTCCTTTTACTGTTAGAAAATGGTTAATAAGCACTGAACCATACAGAGTCAACAATCTTAATGCTTGAAACACAGCCATATAATCATTCCAGCCCTTTGGAGAGCAGACTAGGCTTTATGTACGCATTACTGCTTATTGCATAAATCTGAGACCTGAATTTCCTGGCACCATTTCCTGTTCTCTTTGGGCTCTTGGGTATTAGACACCCATCTGGTTCCTCATCACCCCTAAACCTCCATGCCAGACACAAGGGGAGTCTCTTTCCATTCCTCTAAGACCCAGCTGGGGTGAACCCAAGTGCGCATGTCCAAACTCTCCACCACACCCCCATTAGCTCATTTTATGAGACCTCCCCCACTAAACACCACCCCACTTAGCCAAGCTCTGCCAGCAGCTGTGAGCTGGAACCTACTTAACTGATTTCTTATGGGAAGGCTTTTATGGAGGGAGAGGCACACAATCTGGTATTGCTATAGCCTTACTGACATGTGTGCCATGTGCAATTATAGGAACCAATTTGATTTGTTTTGTTTCAATGCACCAGCCCTAGTGCCAGCCCAGGCCAGAGGCTGGATTAATTAAATGGCTCAGGTTGAGCACGCTGACCTAGGATCATCTCCTTCATGACACTATAGTTGCATATGGACCTGATAGACAAAGCTTGGTCCTACATGAGCACTTATACAGAAACACTATAAAATGAACAGTTCATTAACAATATACCACAGACTACTAAATACTGAACTGAATGATCTGATATTCGACTGGAGCCTAATATCACTCTATCACTATACTATTTCATTGATGGTATTTTTTGTCTCTGTCTCTATGTAACGCTCTACTGGCTTCATGCTGTACTTCCTCCTAATATCCAACATGCAAAAAAAGTAAAGCTTTTCATTCAAACTAAAAGACACTGAACGGTTCTATCAACTTTTTGCTAAATATGTACTTTAATTGACTAGTTTATGTTTAGTTTTAGTACCAAAGACATTTTGGGTGTTGATAGAAATGAAATGATCGTTTACATAAGAATAAACTACCTTGTTCCTGAGCATTAAGCCCACAGCTGATGACGTTACGGATGTGTCAGTGTCAGTGTCATGGGCTGAAAAACATCAGCTCGAATGGAGATCAAATCTAATCGGCCAGTGTAATCACCTGGCATGACTGTCACTGATAGGTGGCATGTATCTGCACTCTGCATGAGAAAGAACTCTCGGGATTGCTTGTTCGTAACACAACACGTGTTTTTCTAAGCATCATTGGTGGCCCAGAATTATCCTTAAGACATTTCTTAACAGCAAATAGACTAATATGAATGGGATGTCAGATGCCAACAATTAAACCATATACTGATGCCTTTGTATCTTTGAAAGACACAGGGGCTTAGGCCTGTTAGGCAATTTATACCAGCTGCCCATGTAGACACTAATTAATGTCAAAAGGCAAACTGGAAAACAGATTGGAAGTCCACTTTACTGATCCAACTCGACTCAATACCATATTGAATGTTTGCTTTCACTTGTAAGACTGTGCATGCTTTCAGTAAAAGTGCTCTTATTCAATATTAGCAGAATGGATAATGTTCTCAGTGGAAGCTGTACAAAATCATTTTCTCTCTCAAACTGCATGTGCCTCAGGGTGGCAGGCTGGGTAATGCAGGAGAGGCCTAATCAGGCTCAGTTAACAAAAGCATAAACACACAGACCTCCTGGTCTAACTGTGGCTAAGCAGCTGTAATCAGGGCTGTTCATACTATGGACGCAAACATCCATCACGTTACACTGTAGATAGTGCAGTTCATGACATTAGAGAAGTTCAAGGCTTCACAGTTCATCCATATCACTTACAAGTTAGGGCTTAAAAGAAACTCTCAGTTGACTATCATGTGGATCGCATTACTGTAAAAACAAAGCTGATTGTACCTTAAGCTGCCAGCTTTGCTATGACAGGTCAGTGAAAAATGCCTTACATCAAAGACTGAGTAAAAGTGTAATGGTGTAGATCGCCGGTGACTGCAGAGGTCACATTTGGTACTGATCTGAGCAGTGAGTGAGTTTGGCTTCACTCTGTGTGAGCAATCTGGCCTTGGAATCAGGTCATAAACGGATTGATAATTAGGTGAAACCAGGAGAAACGGTGTTCCCCAGACTGGCAACCACCTGACCTATATTTTGTGATTACTGATCAATCTCAAGAGCACCATCCGTGAAATAACTGTGAGAACAATAAAACCTTCAACATGTAAAGTGCACATATTGGTTGCGTTTGAGTCTGCATCACTGAGCGTGCTTTACCAACGTAGGTTCTACAATAGCTTACTACACTGACAGGCTGTGAAGCGTGGATGCCCATGCAGCTAAAACAGTGTTATTGCAGCTAAAACAACAAGCTGCTACACTAAGGCAAACACATGGTAGTCTCTCAATCCTCTGTCTACTCAATAAATAAACTTACATCCAGCTGCAAAACCAGGAATCCAAGGTAGGAGCCCTCGCTTGTCTTGTCATCATGAATAAGAGCTATGAATGCTGTAAGTGCTGTAAATCCTGTGTGGGATTTTCACAGATTTTCATTCTGAAACAACATACGACACAGATTACTCCGCACGCCTTAGGGGAGATGTAAATCCTCCCACTATATATAAATATATGGATTATAGTATTCCTAGTATTTATATCCCTGATATAGTTTTCTCTTTATATACAGTTAAATGTATGTGTTCAGTCAATCATATCTGCACATTTCAGCTGCGTCTGAGCTCATCGTCACTTTCTAATGACATCATTCCCTGACAATGCCACCATTCATACAGATGTTGCTCCCAAAACCTAGATTCCAGCCCTCACTTGGCACATACAGCCTCACACACAGCCTGGCCTCTAGCCACAGGTGCTGCTGAGACGCTGAACACAGCAAGAGAGCTCCACGTTCAGGAGCTATACAGGAATAAGGCCCTGGCACTCAAAAAACCCAGGAATATACAGACGAATCGTTACATTACATCCTGACACGGATAACTCCATAGGAACCATAACGTACATCAGAATTCACTGGCATTGTGTTTTAATGAACTACAAACACTTGTAAATATTTCCAGTAGTACACAGGTTTCATTCCAACCCTAGCGTGTTTAAATAATCCCAAAGGTGCCATTCTCATATAAATCCTTTACATCATCTTGAATGCAGTATCCCTCAGTGAAAGTTTCTTTAAGATAGGTTGGTTTTTTTTTCTCCCCCACTCCAAGTAAAAAAGGAGTACATTTACAGCCAGCCAAGAATGATGTCACCCAGTGCAGCGTGTGCCAGCTCTTGGACCCAGTGGAGGAATGGTGCATGAACACATAGCATTGTTGACCACATAAAAAAGCCCACCTCCTAGCCTGATTCTTAGTGACAAATTTATTGTCCCTAGTAACAATGTAAACAATAGATAATTACCCCTCGATAACAAATCACACTTAGGCTGCGTGGCGTCACTCACATTACTAATGAGGCTAGCATTCCAACAAGGCCTTTGCTTTGGGAGGAACTTCACAGAAGACTAGGCGTAAGAGACCGTGCTTTTAAATCCACAAATCGACAGAGCTCGAGTGCAGCGTTACTTGGAAACAGAAAGGAGAGGATTAACAGAGAGTAAGTGCAGCTATAAAAATCAAAGTGGAGGTATACCGTAGGCTTCACTCAAATGCCGAGTGTTAAAAGCCGAATTTCACAAATCCCTCAGATCTTATATATCCCTGTATACACATATGGGGATAATCTTAATTAATGACTAACTGCAGCGATCATAGCAGAGCAGAAGAGGTTTAAAAGGGAGAAGAGCTGAAACTTGATCTGACATTGTACAGTTGGCACACACACACACAGCCTTTTTCCTCCCACTGATAAGAGTGTGTTTGGGCTTCCCTCTCCCCAGAGACTCAAGTGCTTTCATTTTTCCAAGCAACTCAAACTACGAAGGATTTGTGAGGAAAAGGCAGGCCTGAAGTGCTCACATAGACACACACACACACACACAGTGCCAATAGACACATACACACACAGTATCTGTGATGGATGATTGCGAAAACTATGTGCAAATATGT